>NW_027464586.1:27685154-27997376 GCF_043290135.1 Rhipicephalus microplus
CAATTTATTGATAAAAAACTCGTTCCGCAACAACACACGAAAGTCTTTTTATACTTAACACATACAGCAACCCTAATCAAAAGAAGCAAACATTTCTCACACTCTTTAAACACGCCCTCAACGTCGTAGGCCGAATTCCCATCTTAACAGTGGGGGACTTTAACGCAACACACTGCCTGGGGATATTCTTATGTGTTTCCTAAAGGTAGGGTTCTCTGGTTTGACTCGCAGCATGAGTAATTAACTCTCATCACCAACCCTAGCACACCAACACGTGTGGGCACTAACTCCAGTAAAGACACAACGCCTGATCTAATGTTCACGAGACACAGATCTGCAGTCACCTGGAAAAATACCCCACAGCACCTGGGCAGCGACCACTGCATCATAAAGGTACATGTTTAAGGTGGCCCACGTAAACCCTTGAGAAAACAGCTCCTCCATATGTGTAAGGCAAAGCAATCTCTCCAAAAAAGGTGGAAGACACAGAAACACTACAGAAACCTCAGGAAACGCATAGCACTCCTCGACACTGAGATAGATATATGTGTCACACGACTAAGTCGGCAACATGGAGACTAAACCTGCAATGCGATGAATAGACAGCTAAGTATTAGTAACCATGGCATTTTCTACGGTTCCTCCTCGACCCGGAAGGCAACACAACCACCCAATGACAAACCATCAACAACCTAATGCATGCATTCAAGAGGCCGACGAAGAGTTTCTTAGGGAGGTAGAGCTCAGATACATCTCTTATGCTTCTTTTCAACAGCATCCAGATTATACGAGCCATGACAACACCACTCTAGAAGAAGAATTCACCGAAGCAGATATCCGTGTCGCCCTACAAAAACTTGACACCAAATCTGCAGCAGGTCCGGACAACATCACGAACAAGATAATACGTAATTTGGACGATGAATTGATGACGCTAATCAAAGACTACTATAACTTCTGGAACACCGGAGTCTTGCCCCCAAAGTAGAAAAAGGCACAGGTGATTCCGATTCTGAAACTAGGCAAACCTCTTAATACTGACAATCTCAGGCCCATCTCCTTAACATCTTCAAAAGGCAAAATGATGGAACACGCTTTCCTGGCTACACTGACAAAAAACCTCGAAGACAATGATTTTTCCCGCACACCATAATTGGTTTCCGCAGGCATCTTTCAACGCCGGATGTCTTATTCCAGCCTAAGCATCACAGATTAAACAGTACAAGACGCTCCACTAAGGGCATACTTGGTCTAGATCTCAAGAAGGCGTTTGAATCTGTCACGTAGCACCATTATAAATCGGGTCAATACCCTAAACTTAGGGCTTCGAAGGTACAACTACATAAGAGCATTTCTTACGGGCAGAACAGCCACGATCACTGTTGGAGCACTGAGGTTGTCTGAAATAACCATGGGAAGCACGGGCATCCCACAGGGTTCCGTGGTCTCTAACTTGTTGTTTACCTTCGCCCTCATTGGTCTTCCTTCAAAACTACAAACCATCCAAAGAATTTATCACGCCATTTATGCCGGCGACGTAACCCTCTGGGTATGCGATGGCAGTGACGGTTCAATTCAACAGTTATTACAGGAGGGGATTGACACAGTTGAACGGCATTTACCAAGGAACTGTACTATCCTGCTCGGCGAAGAATTCTGAGCTACTGCCATATCACCCTAGACTTACAGGTCGGCCACCCAAACAACATCCCCAAGCACAGGCACACGCTGATATAAAATTCACTACAAGCGACGGTCACGCCATACCAATCGTGCATAAAACCCGTTTGCTAGGTTGGATAATAGAAAGTAAGGGTACCAATAGAGAGACTATTCGAAACATTGAAGCCAGAGTGTCTGACATGATGTGCCTTATTAGGCGCATTATCAATAAACACAAAGGCATGACAGAAGCTAGCATCATCCGTTTGATCCAATCATTTGTTCTAAGTCACATCACCTATACGGCGGTAAACCACCGATGGTTCACAGCTAAAAATTCTAAGTTCACCAGCCTAACTAGGAGAATTTACAAACAAGCGCTAGGTTTGCCTCAAACCACCAGCACCGAGCTTGTCCTTCAACGTGGTTTACACAATACCCTTGAGGAACTTAGTGAGGCGCAACGAATCTCCCGATTCGAGCGATTAGCCAGCTTCGAGCGACTACGACAGCCGCGAGATTCTGTTTAATCTCGCTATTTCTTACCACACTCAACACGGAGATAAACATGACATAACACGCAATATCCATGTCATGCTCACAGTACCACCCATACCAAGAAACATGTACCCTGAACACAACAAGTGCAGATGTGTCAGTAGAGCCAGAGGCACGTCAAATATGCTTGGGCGCAACCATGAGGCAGTATTTTTGGCGCACACGCTACCTGGAACGTCACCACCTCGTGGCTGCTCTCGTAGAGCACACAAAACAATGCAAAAGCAGCGCGTCAATCAGCACACGGAACGTGTAAACGGAAGAAGAAATGGCTATCGTGATGGCCATAGCCCACAATAATGCCTCATATGTAATCAGCGACTCGTAGAAAGCCGTATGAAACTACGCCAGTGGTAGAATCTTCCTCGAAACATTGCGGAGTTTTAGTGCAGGCAAAATTCACGAAGTGGAAAAATGCGTGCACATCCTGAGGTTCCCTGCCCACACACCACTAGGAAACCTGGAGGACAGTCCGAATGAAGTGGCGCACAACGTAGCTCAAGGTCTTACGTTCCAAGTCACGTCAGACGAAGCTGCCACCCAAACGGACTTTTCTGCGCCGGTGTGGGAATGGGACGATCGGCTCACTAAATTTAATGACATAACTCAACACTACCGACTGTAAAGGTGGGTGTACCCTCTGCCTCACCCCAATCTAAATCGGGCCCAGTCCGTTCACGTTGTGATCCATGTTGTTCTTAGCATTGTTGGCCAATCTTAAACAACCAGTTGTATGAAACAAAAGCAGCTCTTTAATGTACGTTTGTGCATGTACTTGTGCATTTCTTTGTCGCCACTTTGTATTGATATACTTACTAAGAAATTTACAACACAGTCACCTTCCATCCGCATGCTTCGCATAACATCGATTGCAAAGGTACTTGGAATTTGCCAAAATGTTTTTCAAGGGGAGCAGTTTCAGTCAAGCAGCCTGATCGGGAAGCACGTTAAGCTGATCTTGTAATACTTGCAAAAACTTAACGCCAAGACAAACATCTTCTTTTCTACACCCTCGAAAAACAAAAGAATGAAAGAAATTGGGATATCCTGTCCGAAATATCTCTCAGACCACCTTTCAGCACTAAAAGTACCCCTGAAATTTTTCTCTCTTGAGGAAGTGTGAGTGAGGCAAGGTGAGACTGATAACGTGTAGGGTGGTTCCAATTTCAGCCCATTCATGTTCTTGCTTTTTCTTCGGCTGAATTTTTAACACATTCAAACTACCGTTAGTATTAGTTTCATGACGCCATGACGTATTTACCCAGCCCTTCACTCATCAAAATGCGTGAAGGGCTGGGTAAATACGTCTAGGCGCCCTACTTATGAGTGCTTTCAGCCGAAAATATAACAAATTCACAGAATTTATATGATATAGCTTGACCATTAAAACTCTAATTGCCCACTTTAAGCTAAATAGAAGAGTAGTGGCATGCTGTTATGAAATAGCAAGGTTCAACTTATTTCTTATGTGCGTTTTACCACAGGGCTCTCAAGCATGGATAAGTAATAGGGTCTTTAACTTCTATTTACCAGCTAAGTGAAGTTTTTGCGAATATTTTAATCATTTGAAAACACCTGGGTCACAATTGTTTATGAACAAAAGGTGCCGTCACTTCTTTCCTCTATAACTTCGATAACCTTAAAGACAATTTATGATTTACGACCTTGTTTTCATCTTATATAAGGAAAGTGTTTTCGATATAATGAGTGCAACAAATTGATAAAAGAGTGATATTGTTGTCATTTATATGTACGTTAAAGTCTTGTCACCACCTATTTACCACATTGAAAGTACGTAGTGAATGATTCTAGCGTGTTTTCCATATTTGTTTCTTTCAATGTGTTACTGTCTTTTGTGTTGACTTCTATTCAATCCTATCTTTATCACAGGAAATAGAAAAAAGTACACGTTAGAAAATGGGAACTACACATTGGTCACGTCTAATGTAGTTTTGTTGCGCCTACATGGTTTCCTTAGAGACAATAATAAGTAGTGTTATAGTTGCTACGTCAGCTAGCCTTGTCAATATCACAAACCACCTAGTTCACCATCCTCCTAAATTTTAAGATGGGTAACCACAAAGCCGAATGCCGACGCTCCGTAGATGTAGAAGTGTCAGACACAATATAAAGTTCAACCCAACATACACTGCAACGAAGTTTGTAAACGTTCAATGCAAGCTGTTTATAAGCATTTCAAAAAAGCGTCTTCAATCATCGCAGGTACTGAACTACTCGCCTACAGCACGTGCTTCAACATCTCCTGGATATATTACCTCAGTGATGGGCGTCGACTGCACCCTTATTTCCTTCAACGCTCAGCAGATGCTTGCGCCACTGCCCGGACTTATGAGCATGCCTATTATCATATACATGCTCACAGCCCGTATAGGCGTTGGCCCTGGACTTTGCTGTGGAGCCGTACTCATTGCGGCGCTTGCGGGCTTCTGGGTCTTTGTCGCTGCCTACTACAAATTCCAAGTAAGCTCAACATCGTTGGCATAAATGCTTAGTGAATGCTACAATTCTGCTTACTTGTCTAAGAATAATGGCATGCCACTTAGCCATCATCATCATTAGCCCAACGTACTCAATGCAGGGCGAAAGATCCTCTCATGTTTCATCAAACAATCCGTCTGTGTGCTTGCTCCGCCCAAGTGATTCAGCGAATTCGCTAACCTCATCTGCCCACAAAACGTTTTACATGACCGCAACGCGCTGAATACCCATGCCGACATTGTCGTGGGTTTATATTACCCTTGCCTCAAATACACCTTTGTCCATGGACCCATTCTGCTCTCTTTGTGTGTCTTGACATAACGCTCATTGCTTCTGCGTTTCTCCTTCAATGACTAAGCTGTCTCTAACACACGTTTGTCTCCTGACCCATTCTGCTCTCTTCGTGTCTCTTAACGCTATACTACCGGCACCCTTTCTATGAATAAGTTTTTCTTGACACACGTTTGTCCCGGCACCTATCGTGTTGTTTTCGTGTCCTGTAAAGTTGCACAACCAATTTCCATTCATTGACTAAGCTTTTCTTGATCAACATTTGTTCCTTGACCCACTCTGTTCTCTTCGTGGCTTTTAACGTGCCTATTTCGCGCCTTATCCCATTCCATGACTAAGCTGTCCTTAACGCACGTCTGTCTCCTGACCCAATCTGCTCTCTCTATGTCCCTTAGGATACACCTACCGTTTACGATTCCACGACTAAGCTGTCTATAACACACGCAGGCTCTATACCCTTTGCACCCTCTTCGTGTCCAGTAACTTTACATTTACCGTTTTCCCTTCCACGACAAAGAAGGCTGTTACGCATGATTGTCACTTGCCTCAATCTGCACTCTACCCTTTAACGTTACGCCTACCGTGTCCCTTTCCACGACTAAGATGTCCTTAACGCACGTTTGTCCCCGGCCCCTTTTTATCTCGTCGTAACCCTTGTACGTTAACCCTACCGTTTCCGATTTCTCGACTGAGCTGTCTGCAACACACGTTTGTTGTTTGTTCCTTGATCCAGTCTTCTCTCTTTATGTACCTTAACGTTACACCTACCGTTTTTGATTTCATGACTAAGCTGTCTTTACTGCACGTTTTTCCCTTGACAGTTTCCTTTTTCGTCACTCTCCTTAACGTTATACCGACTGCGCCCCACCACGGTTGTCTAGTGGCTAAACTACTCGGCTGCTGACCCGCAGGTCGCGGGATCGAAGCCCGGCGGCGGTGGCTGCATTTCCGATGGAGGTGGAAATGTTGTAGGCCCGTGTGCTCAGATTTGGGTGCACGTTAAAGAACACCAGGTGGTCTAAATTTCCGGAGCCCTCCTCTACGGCGTCTCTCATAATCATATGGTGGTTTTGGGACGTTGAACCCCACACATCAATCAATCAATCAACGTTACACCAACTGCTTCCAATTCCTCAACTAAGCTGTTTTTTAAAACTTGTTTGTCCCTCGACCCAATCTTCTCTCTTCGTGTGTCTCAAAATCACACATACCATTTCACACTTCAAGACTATGTTGTCCCTTACGCACGTTGGTCGCTTCACCCATTCCGTATTCTTCGTGTCCCTTAAAGTTACACCTACTGCTTCCAAATCCATAACGAAACTACTCTTAACACACCTTTGCTCTTTGACCAAGTCTGCTTCTTCGAGCCCCTTTACACGTACTGTCGCGTTTAGTATGAGCTACACCACGCGAGCGCGTTGCCAAGCGCACTGCAAGGTTGTACATTAGCGCCCATCGTGACATATTTTGAGTTATCGGGAGAGGGCTTGGCTGACCCTGCGATTGTACATCACCCCCACCAGCTTCCTTTCCTCTCGCGCCCTTCTTTGTTTGAAAAAACCTCTTGCGCTTTGTTTCGCATGCAAATTATGTCCTTACTGAAAAAATGTAGCACAGTGGAGTGCCTTCACCACCCACAAGACGAGTCGTGCGAATCTTATAAAAAACTGAGCGTTAGCTTATGTAAAAATGAATGCGAAAGTACCGTTTTACTTGCAATGGGTAGTTTCAGACTACGTCATGCTCCGCGAGAAAATAAAAAGCTGGTGACGTTTCAGGCTGTGCAGCATTTTCAGTAGTAATTTTTAGCAAATCTGTGCAGCCAATGCCCAAAGTGTTGTCGTTAATACCTTTTCAGTGATTACTAGCAACATTTATTTTTATGGGCACAGCAGCTGTTACTTTGCTTGTTTACAACTACGCTGATATAGCGTTTCAATAACACTAGTTATGAACATATGCCACTCTCCAGTAGGTTCGCCAAGAAAATGGGGGAGGCAAGAAGCGCTTTTCAATTATACGTCAACGTGAGTTCGTGTTCAGTGTTCTCGAGTAATAAACTTCCCTGGCTTTCCAAAATAACTGTGTGGTCATTAAAAGAGATCAAAACACTGCTACAATACAGAAGTTAACTCATTATTCAGTGAGAACAAATGCTGTGCTGCTTTTTTCTTTTTTTATTCTTAAGTAATAATCATTAAGTGTTGGTTGAAATGCCGAAATAAAGTCAATTTCTCGCAGTAGAGAAAATTAGGAACATACTTGTGTGAAATGGTATGTGTAACTGTCTGCCCTTATTAATCCTACGGGTCCTTTCCATTGGATTGAGGATTACCTTACTGACCAAAAACAGTGTGTTGTTCTCAACGGAACAACTTCATCACATAAAGCAGTCTTGTCAGGTGTTTCTCAGGGATCTGTACTCGGGCCTCTGCTTTTTTAGATATTTATCAGTGATATAGCGAAGGGATATCAAGCCGTCTCATATTGTATGCCGAGGACTGTTGCCATTACCGTGAAATTAATACTTTGAATGACAGTGTACAACTACAAGGTGACCTCAACGAGATACTACTATGGTGCATTACGTGTAATATGACGCTAAATTTTTCTAAATGTAACATTGTCCAGTTTTCTACAAAACGTCATACTTTAAATACGAAATACTGTCTTGATGGCGAAAGCCTCATGATTGTACCCAGCTACAATTAATTAGGGCTTTTATAAAAAAATGACTTTTCCTGGAATGACCATATTGATTGCGTAGCAGTGAAGGCTAGTTGTGTCCTCAACTTCCTAAGGCGAAACTTCAAGCAAGCGTCTCCTAAATTAAAAGAAATTCTTTGCATTTCAAATGTATCACTATAATAGAATATGGATGTTCTGCTTGAGATCCCGGTACAAAGACGTGTATTGACGAAATAGAGTGCATCCAAAAGCGTGCAGCACAATTTGTGTCATCGAACTATGATTTCAGAAAAAGCTCTACTGACATACGGGACAATCTTCGATGACCGTCTTTGCAGGACAGGTGGAAATACATGCGCCTGAAACTGCTCCACGACATATTTATAGGTGCAACTTGCTTAAGGAAAGAAACCTAAATACTTAATCCTACCTATAGATCTGCCCACGTAGACCAATCCCTTAAGGTTAGGGAATATAGGTTTCAGATCAACTTATATAAACATTTTTTTTCCGAGGACAGCCCTTGACTGGAATTGTCTCGCGAATGAAGTTGTACTGTCGTTGCCGACTTCCTTTGCTGAAGCCCTCGCAGAATGTTTGTTTAACTAGATTTTACATGACACATGTGAGATATTTTGAGCTTTAGCGCATCATTTACAGCTTCTGTCAAGTTGTGTTTTCTACTCTGTCTTTCGTATGAGGTTATGTATCTATAAAATTAATTTATGCTTAAAAGTTTAATATTATGTTTTGTTGCTTTTTCATGTTGTACAACCTGTATCAACCTCTTAGTAACGCGATGTTTAGTCTTTTTATAATGTTATATATGTTTAGACTGCTGAAGTTATGTTTATTCTTGCATAATGTTTTGTTGCGTTTAATGTTGTATATACTACGTCTATATTTTCCTGTTCGTTTCCCCCCTATAATATTGCCCGGTTGGGTGCTGTAGGTATCTGAATAAATAAATAAATAATACCACGAGAACTGTAAGAAGGCAGAAGTTGTATACAAAAATAAAACAAATTGAAGTTACACTGCGATGCTTAACATAAGAAGCAAAAACATGACTCGGAATTCCTAACCCGGCCAGTACCTTTGTCGATGGTGCTTGGCTTTAATTCATTGATATGTAGGGTTTAACGTCCAAAACCACGATATGATTTCGAAAGACGCCATAGTGGAGGACTCCGGAAATTTAGACCACCTGGGGTTCTTTAACGTGCACCCATACTGAGCACACGGGCCTACAATATTTCCGCCTCCATAGGAGTGCAGCCTTCACAGTTGGGATTTGATCCTGCGACCTTCGGATCAGCAGCCGAGCACCTTAGCGACTAGACCACGGTGGCGGGGCGATGGTGCTTGGATGCGGACCCAATGCTGAATGGCTGCTGATGAACCGAAAAACGTCGGCACTGATAGTATTATTATGCAAGAATTCAACTGACGGGAAAGGAAAGCAGATGATGCGGACGCCACATCTTAGTAGCGGGTCATGGCCCTTTGCACGGTAATCACATTCTGCATTCTAGACGGTAGTGAAGCGTATAATTTGTCAACGAAGCTGCGTTCAGTTTGAAAGCGTATCTATTTTTCTTCGAGAGCGCACCATAGATCATCGACGGATGAACTGTGTAACCCTCTTCTACACAACCTGACCTTCATTCTGCCCCATACGACCTGAATGATGTTGAGGTCTGCCCTTTGGGGACCCACTTCAGGCACCGCACCCCTCGAATGTTTAAGAGCCCTTCAAAAAACGTTTGCAGTGTGAACAGGTGACAAGCCTTGCTGAAACAACTAGTCCCCATCAGGAAAAGTCCCGTCCGAGGTGTAAGGTATCATGACATATTCGAGGATGTCACGACACTTTATCCGACGCCAGGTGTCCATCAATATGTTGCAACACACCAAACCCATAACAAAACATAGTGCCCCAGACATTCACAGCCATGCGTCTGCTCGATGCTACTCCTTGTACGTAGAGGGGGTCGTAGCGGGCATCGACAAGGCGCCACACAGGTTGCTTTTGGTCCCAGCGCGTGGTCAACACGGACTCGTCAGAAAAAAAGGACTGTATTGCAGTCGCCCGTGTTCCAGGAGGGGTGTTTTTTTGCGAAGTTAAGACGCGCCGTCCTGTTAGACAAGAAGAGACGCGACCTCTGGGCCACAACGTAGCTTTTCAGTTCACATTTCGCTAGCCGTGGTTTTATTGTCGACGCGCTTACAGACACTCCAGCGGCCGCAGCGATTTCTCTGGCAGTACTGAAGGGGCTTGCCTTCGCGGCTTCACGGATGGCGACGTTCTGAGCAGCAGTCGTTGCACGAGGGTGCAGTTTATGTGGAGCGTCGCTGATGAGGTCTTCTTTCTTATGAGCTTGGTCGATGCGATTTACGGTCTTATTAGACTTCCCTGTAATTCCTGCTATTCGGCACCGAGTGTACTGCTTCTATCACAATTCAACTATCCGCAGGCGCTCACTGTTAGCACTCGCGACATAATGAGATTAAACTTTTCAGTGTTTCACAGTGCGTGCTAGACATCGCTACTTTCACTCAATACGGTAAGCGGTGCATTAGTTTGCAAACAAAGCAAACAAAAAGAGAGAGGCTAGATATTATGTGTTTTTTGAAGCTCGGCTTGTCGAGCACAAAATTTGCTCATCAAGACACAGCGACAGTTATCATTTTTGAAGCTGATATCACCGCAGGGCCTAACGAGGGCGAGCGTGAAAGCAAGTAGCGGCGATGTGCATTCGGACGAACAGTCAAACCCTCTCCCGATAACTCGAAAATATGTCACAATCGACGCTACTGTACATCCTCGCAGCACGCTTGGCCACGTGCTCGCGTGGTGTAGCTCGTACTGAGTGCGATAGTATTCCTTCCCATTCCATTACTACGCTGTATTTAACACATGTTTGTTCCTTCACCCACTCTGGTGACTACGGGTCCCTTAACATGACAACTACAGTTTCCCATTCCAGGGCTAACCTGTCCTTAGAGCACGATTGTCTCATGATCCATTTTTTTTCTTCGTTTGTCTTATTATTACACCTACCGTTTCCTAAACAAAGCTGTCCTCAACACATGTTTGTCCATTAACTCATAATTTATATGTGTATAGCACAACACGACAAAGGAACGAAAAAAGAGAGACAGACACACTCAGCACTACCTTGTAAGTAATGTCTTATTTGCGATCACACCTGCTATTTATACTATCACATTAGACCGATAAAGCCTAGAAAAGATCATGTTAGATCACTCGTGCATGAGCCGAGCTCATTCACGGGTCATCACCGATTGCGACAATCAGCACTCGTCAACGTCAAAGTGAAGATTCCAGATACGTCTTTCCTATAGCTGACAAAGCTATGAAAGCCACACTCATACCTTTTTTCTTTCATTTTGTCAATTTCCTAGGCTTCAATGATTTCATGCGTAGTTCTCTCACGGACCCTATTGAGAATACGGGTGTTTTGAAACACAGGGGCAAAACCACACTTCTGACAGAGAAGGGCCAAACGACCAGATACAGCTTTTGAATACGAAGCATTTTTAGCGAGCTTCGGAGACTTTGAGCGTTTCTATCTATCTAACACTCTATCTATCTATCTATCTATCTATCTATCTATCCATCTAGCCGCCTATGACTTTTAGCTCTCCTGCCCATTTTAATATTGGTATTATCTATCTATCTATCTATCTATCTATCTATCTATCTATCTATCTATCTATCCATCTAGCCGCCTATGACTTTTAGCTCTCCTGCCCATTTTAATATTGGTATCGATATCAAACTTGGTATGGTATAATATGACTGTGTGAAGAACTTATTTGACTAGTCATCACATGAAAAGTATGATATGCATGTCATGAACCTCACGATTAACATTTCGTTGTCCTGAAGCTTTTGCGGTGGTTTCGTTCGCTCTGCATGTTGATTGATTGATATGTGGGGTTTAACGTCCCAAAACCACTATATGATTATGAGAGACGCCGTAGTGGAGGGCTCCGGAAATTTAGACCACCTGGGGTTCTTTGGAAAACTGGTATGGTATGACATGATTGCATGGAGAACACAAGAGATAGACCCCAACAATACGGTACGTGAATGGATGGTGAAGGTATGTGCCTGGCGCAAACATAATAATTATTATATGCTTGTCATGTAACATCATGACTACATTCCACGCTCATGATGCGCTGGCGGCCGTTTTGCTAGCTTCACTTATACAAATTTAGTGTTACGGGACGTGAATGAATGACGAAGGCATGCTACTGGTTAAAACATGATAATCGTGAGATGCGTATCATGTGAGAACATGGCTACCTGCCACAGTCAAGGTGCCAATACATTTCGGCGGGACGCGGTGCGCGTGCTCGCAGGCGCTCATTTTGCCACGTCACGCCGGCGTTGCTACGCCAGGCACCGGTCCTGACATAAACTCGAAGGGAACGTTACTAGATTCTTTTTACAGTCTGCAAACTGCGCCGCCGCAGGTGTGACATTTCTATGTACCACCACGGAGCCAGAATTCGTCGTTTTCTGACCGGTCTGACCAGGATCACGGTGGTTAGGCGCACGCCACTGACCACGCCGGCGAAGCAAAACAGCAGGTGCTTCTTCGTAGCCTGCAAGTATAGTGCATGTGTGTTCCGTGGCGATCGCTATCATTCTTTGTCTCGGCGAGACCGACAACCCTCACGCAGTTTGTGCTCCCACTGCTGCTTACTGCGATATCATGATGACAAGTGACGCTGTGTCTCACTTGCTGTCAGCTATGTTGTGTTATCGTGCCGGGTGTTAGCTGCATAGCTCTCATGCGTCATGTGACGGTTTTTCGATGTTATAAAACATGCCTCGTTGCTTTGTCACTGGTTATCGAAGCGGCTGCGACTCAACGAAATCTGCGACCGAAAAGAGGCATTTTTTTCAAGCCACCGGATGAAGAGGTGGGTCTTCAACAGTGGCAACGAGCAATACCGTAATTGGATAACGAACTATCATTATTTTGCACTGTGTGTGACCTCCACTTCCAGGATTTGATTGATATGTGGTGTTTAACGTCCCAAAACCACTATATGATTATGAGAGACACCGTAGTGGAGGGCTCCGGAAATTTAGACCACCTGGGGTTTTTTAACGTGCACCCAAATATGAGCACACGAACCTACAACATTTGCGCCTCCATCGGAAATGCAGCCGCGTCAGCCGGGATTCGAACCCGCGCACTGCGGGTCAGCAGCCGAGTACCTTAGCCACTAGACCACCGCGGCGGGGCTCCACTTCGAGGAGGACGATATCTTGAGTACGTGCGCAGTGTTCACGGCGAAACAGTTTTCATACCCCATGGTGAAGTAGTTTTGACACCGTGCGACCAGAAGTGACATCCAGTTTGTTTGTTGTAGCATTCAATAAATTGTGTTCATTCAGTAAGACTTTGCTGAAGTCATTGTATTTTGCATTTTATAGCCTTATAAGGTACACGCTTTTATTTAATTTGTTCGAGTTCCGGCTGCGGCGGCTGCCATTTCGATAAGGGCGGAAATATTGTAGGCCCGTGTGCTTAGATTTGGGTGCACGTTAAAGAACCCCAGGTGGGCGAAATCTTCGGCGTCCTTCACTACGGCGTCTCTCATAATCATATTGCTACGATACTGAGGATGCGCGTGGAAGAAGAGGAGAACGAGGTTGGCACGAGCAGTGATCGGCCAGATCCCTGGACTCTCGCATTGATCATCTCCTGTAAATAAAGGCATCCATCGTACCGTAACAAGATTGGTGGAAGGTGCGGGTTACAGCGGAGCGATCCAAGTCCAACGATCACGGAAGCGCTACCTCAAGAACTACGCCGAAGCCGCCGACTGGCTGGTCTACCACCGCTCTCTATGGATCCGATTGCTGACGGCGACACCACGCACTCTTCGTCTGGCGCTGCGTGGCCCCGGCACATGGTACCACGGAGCTTCTCAGGGAGGGTCGGAGAAGACGTTGACGAATGGCTGAAACACTTCAACCGTGTGAGTAAATACAACTGTTGGGATGCGGCCTCCCGGTTGTCCAACGTCGGATTGTTTCTTCAAGGAACGGCGTTGGTGTGGTTTGAAAACCACGAAGAAACAATAATGACCTGGGAAGCGTTTGAGAAAGAAATAGCGAGCTGCTTCGGGGACCCATTGATGAAGAAGAAGCGCGCTGAGCAAACTTTGATGCAGCGTGCTCAAGTCCCCGGTGAAACATGCACAACGTACATTGAAGAGATTTTGAAATTGTGCAAGTCTGTAGACCCACGCATGAAAGAAGACGACAAGGTAGGGCATCTTCTCAAAGGGGTTGCTGAGGATGTCTACAATTCCCTCATCGGCAAGGACACCTTGGCGTCTGTAGCGGACGTAATACAACACTGCCGCACGTTTGAGACACTGAAGGCTAGGCGCATCACTCCCAAATTCGGTAGACTTGCCAACGTCACCACCGTTGCAAGTGTCGACGTCCCTCCAACATCCCCCTGTGATCTTGCCTCAATGATCAGGCAAATCGTACGCGAAGAACTTGGACGACGTGATGCTGTCAACCCGCCGAGAGCACCTGCTATCAACACCTCCCCGCCATACGACGCAATGTGTGCTGCCGTTGACGCCACGCTATATGATGTGCCCCAATCAAGAGCACCAGAGCCCCCAACCGACAACTTACATCATCGCCGTGGTTTCCAGAACGCCTCCCGCCAACCACCTACAATGGTGTCTTCGTGGGACGATCATGGGCACATGGCCCCTCGTGGAAGGTTTCGCGACGTGCGTGAGGCCCCTGTGTGCTATAACTGCGGTTTCCGTGGACATGTGGCTCGATTCTGTGGTCAAAGGCGTCGCCCCCAGCAACGCTACTACGAGGGACCATCACCTTCCTCTCGACAAAACCGCTGGCGCGGTGGTATGCGTTCAATGCGGGACGTGTACGATGGGGACGGTTTCCAGCAAACGACCCACAGTGATACGCATGTAGGACGCAATTTCCACCGGAATTTACGCAACGACTCGACTTCCTCCGTGCGAAGCTTGACGCCCCCCACAACACGCCGGTTCCGTTCCCCATCTCCTGGTCGACGCGTCACCTCCCCGCCTCCGGGAAACTAGGTGGTGCGGCCAATGGAGGTGAGGTCGCCGAACATTTGTCACTACATCCGCCTATGCCTCCACCCGTTTTTATGACTCAAAATAGGGTCCCCGTGCTTATTGATGGACTTCCTACGATGGCTTTGATAGATACTGGAGCAGCTGTTTCAGTAATGAGTCTTAACTTCAAATTGCGGCTAGGGCATAAAGTGATGTTTCGCTGGGACAGTTGTGCATCATTTCGTGCAGTGAGCGGGGAGACATTGTGCCCGATCGGTGTGTGTGTTGTTAGTGTCACTTTGGGTGACAAGGTCTTCGAGGCTGAATTCGCCGTCCTGACCAGCTCCACCCATGACATCATCTTGGGCATCGATTTTCTACGCGAGTGCGGGGCTACTGTAGATTGCGGTGCTGGCGAGATTATGCTATCGGCATTTACTGACGATTCTAGGTGTTGTCAAGGATCTATCACCGTCATTGAGGATGTTGTCTTGCCGCCCAACTCAATGAAGACCGTACGCGTTGACGCCTCTGCCTCGGACGCCGGAAAGTTTGATGTTCTTGTGGAGCCCATTCCTCTTAATTGCGCCAAGAAAAATGTGCTCATTCCACATTGTGTTCTGTCGATCAGTGATGGGCGATCGGCCTTATGGGTGTCGAACTATTCAAATGAACCTGTTATGCTACCCGGCGGAATGCGACTCGCCCGCTTCGAACAAAATGTGACTAGTTTCATTGCATCTTTAAGTAACGAGAGAGTAGATCCTATTTGTGCAACGTACCATACAGAAGCCAACTTTCTGAGTATGGTAAACAAGTCGCTAACATCAGAAAAACGTCAAGCTTTGGTCGAAGTCCTTGCGAAGCACGCTACTATATTTGACTTTGCGCAGAAAGAAGAGCAAATAAGTGTACCCGAGTGGCGTACTCGCCATGGGATTGACACAGGATCCGCTCACCCTATCCGGCAGAAACCATACCGTGTCTCATCTGCGGAGCGCAAGGTCATTACTCAACAGGTAGAAGAGATGTTAAAGAAAAGGGTTATTCAAGAGTCGTGTAGCCCTTGGGCTGCCCCTGTGATTCTTGTCCGAAAGAAGGATGGTACATGGCGATTCTGCGTGGATTACAGACGGCTCAACTCTGTTACTAAAAAGGATGTCTACCCGCTTCCCAGGATTGATGATGTCATCGATTGTTTACATTCGGCATCGTACTTCTCATCCGTGGATTTGAGATCTGGTTATTGGCAAATACCCATGCACCCGAATGACAAAGAGAAAACGGCCTTCATAACCCCAGATGGTCTATTTGAATTCAATGTAATGCCGTTTGGCCTATGCAACGCTCCAGCCACGTTTGAGCGCTTCATGGACTCTGTGTTACGTGGACTAAAGTGGGAAGTTTGTCTTTGCTACCTGGATGACATTATAATATTTGGCCGTACATTCGATGAACACAACCATCGTCTAGACATTGTTCTCACCTGCCTTGAGAGAGCTAAGCTCACCCTGAACTCTAAGAAGTGTCACTTTGGCAGCCGCGAGACTCTCGTTCTCGGTCACCTGGTGGACAAGCATGGCGTTCGACCCGACCCCCAGAAAGTCGCAGCAGTCAGCAGCTTCAAACAACCTCAGTCGGTACGAGAGTTGCGAAGCTTTTTGGGCCTATGCTCGTACTTCCGTTGCTTCGTGCCCAGGTTCGCCGACCTCGCTTACCCTTTGACGTCCCTACTCAACAAGAACGCTCCTTTTCGGTGGTCAGCGGAATGCGAGTCGTCTTTTTCGCAACTCAAGTTTGCTCTTACGTCAGGGCCCGTACTTCGCCACTATGACCCATCTGCTGCCACAGAAGTTCATACCGACGCCAGTGGTGTAGGTATTGGCGCCGTATTGGTCCAACGCCATGGAGCTGCTGAACACGTTGTTGCCTATGCCAGTCGCTGTTTAAGTAAGCCGGAGCGAAACTATACTGTCACAGAGCAGGAATGTCTCGCGGTCATATTCGCCGTGCACAAGTTTCGCCCTTATATCTATGGCCGCCGATTCTCGATTGTCACGGACCACCATTCTTTATGTTGGCTCACTGGACTACGGGACCCATCTGGTCGTCTTGCTCGTTGGGCATTACGATTGCAAGAACACGACTTTGAAGTCTGCTACAAGAGTGGTCGTCGTCATGCCGACGCTGAATGCCTTTCACGACTTCCTATTCCGACAACCGAGTGTGACGCTGACAACTTTGATGAATATTTGGCTGTAGTGGATACTCCGTTCCCCGACCTAACAAAGTTTCGAGCAGAGCAACGCAATGACAACAGTCTCGCTTCTTTCTTTGTTTCCGGAACGAACGGTCAACGTGGTTTTGTCGTAAAGGATGGCGTTCTCTACAAAAAGAATTATTCCGGCGTAGGCCCTCGCCTACTTCTAGTTGTGCCTACAAGTCTTCGGCAACACGTACTTCAAGCAATGCACGACGACCCAACATCTGGCCATATGGGTTTTTCTAGGACATTTTATCGCACGCAAGAACGCTTCTTCTGGCCGAAGATGCGTAAAAGTGTGACTGCATACGTTTCGAGCTGTGAGCAATGTCAACGCCACAAGCGTCCTACAACTCCGCCAGCCGGACTACTTCATCCCATAGCACCCCCGAGTTCACCATTTGACGTCGTAGGTGTCGACCTGCTCGGCCCTTTTCCGCGATCAACGAACGGCAACCGATGGATTATTGTGGGCGTTGACCACCTCACACGTTACGCCGAAACTGCGGCGATTCCTGCGGCAACGGCCACTCAAGTTTCACAGTTCATGCTGTCACACGTTATATTACGCCATGGATCCCCCCGTGTCATCATCAGTGATCGCGGGCGGCAATTTGTTGCCGATGTAGTTGAAGACCTCCTCCGTCTTGCTTCGTGCCATTTTCGTCACACTACCCCGTATCACCCGCAGGCTAAAGGTTTGACGGAACGAACAAATAGGACTCTAGTCAACATGATTTCCATGTACGTTGATTCTGGACACAAAACATGGGACGCGATTTTGCCATTTATAACTTTCGCCTACAACACTGCACAGCACGAAACAACGAGGTACAGTCCATTTTATCTGCTCTACGCACGCCAACCCCGCACAGCTCTTGACACTATTCTTCCTTTTTCCGAGACTGATCAACCTACTCTCGCCGAAACCATTTGCCGCGCAGAAGAGGCCCGGCGCATCGCCTGTCTTCGAACTTTCGTCTCACAGAAACGCTCCGAAAACCGTTACGACAGAAGTCACCGGCACGTATGGTTTGAGAAAGGGGATTTGGTGTGGCTTTGGACGCCGCTTCGCAAGCGCGGCCTCTGCCAAAAGTTTCTGGCCAACTACACCGGTTCGTTTGTTGTCTTGGAACGTCTAAGCGATGTCACGTACGTGATATCTCAGCTGTTGTCAACTGGACGCCGCTCAAGCAAGACCAACGTCGTTCATGTTGCCCGTTTAAAACGCTATCATCATCGCAACGAAGCCTAACTCGCCCGGTGGGCATCGTCTGCAAAGGGGGAATTGCTACGATACTGAGGATGCGCGTGGAAGAAGAGGAGAACGAGGTTGGCACGAGCAGTGATCGGCCAGATCCCTGGACTCTCGCATTGATCATCTCCTGTAAATAAAGGCATCCATCGTACCGTAACAATATGGTGGTTTTTGAACGTTAAACCCCGCATATCAATCAATTTATTAAATTTGTGTGATATATTTCTTTGAGAAAAAAAAACGTTCGCATCGTAAATTTCAGTTATCTGGAACAAACAAATTGTTTTAGGATTTACACTTCCAATATCTCCGACGGCAACAGATGAATGTGGTGTGTGCCTCATAATATAACAACAACTAAGGCTATGCGATTACGAGGCACGTCGGGATGAAGAGCTATGAAAAATTCGGCCCCCAGTGGTTTCTCTAACATGCGCCTGAATTCAAGTGCATATTCGTCCAGCATTTACCCTTAAGCCTACGGCAACGGGTTTTCAATATATACGGTTGAATTTTAAAGAAGAAGAACGCAATACGGCTAAATTACACAATGCTCGCAAGATTCAGGCATCGCACTTGCATCTCCGCCATGTGGCACCGCGTTATCCGCACACCTGGTGCTTTATAGGCCCACTTGTAATAAACTTAGTGCACTATCGCAGAAAATAACTCCCGCAACGCCAAATTAACCGCAAGAACTCCGTTTAACACTGTGCATAGGATCCATTACGTCGCGGTGACCGGTCAAACGGGATCGGAAGCGCCACCTAGGGAGCGGGAAACGAAAGGGGCCTTGGTTCGCCGCCTCGTCCCAGCGGAGTTTGCAAACTGAAGAATCTAGTAATGTTGCTCGAAGGCTCGCGCTGCGCTGCGTTGCTTTGACGTATGCGCGTTTCAGAGTGTTCGGCGCCCCTCAACCAGGAAAAGAGAGGGAGGCAGTGTTTTCTGGGCAACACATCGGCGTGAATTCCGCGCCGGTTGCCGTCGGCCTTCGCCGACGGATGCTGATCGCATCGGTCGCGCTTAGGGTCAGACTATAGAGTGCTCGCATTTTGCTAACGTATCGTCGCTGCGCACAGCGTGCGCGCGTCAACGCTACACTGGAGTATACTGGGCCCTTCACGTTGCGCTCACGGCTGTTTTGCTACCTCCACATATACCAAATTTGGTGTTACATGACGTCAATGAATGACGAAATATATTACTGGTGCAAAAATGAATGTCTTGACACGCTTGTCATGCAATACCAAGACAAAATACCACGCTAATGGCGTGCTTGCGGCCGTTTCGCTAGTAGCACATATACTACATTTGGTATCACGTGAAGTTTTTTGATGACGAAGGTAAACGACAGCTGCAATCATGATAATCATGATATAGAAGTTGGACTAGTTGCAACTAACTTGCACTAGTTGCAAAATTCTCGAGCACATTATCTTAAAGTTATTAACCAAGCATGTAGAAGAAAACAACCTCATCTCTCTTTCTCAGCATGGGTTCAGAAGTGGGCTATCTACTGTCACTCAACTTGCAGAGGCTATACATGACTTCGGGCTGGCAATAAATGAACAATCACAAATCGATGTAATTTTTTTAGATTTCTCTAAGGCCTTCGACCGCGTGTCCCACTCTAAACTCATCACTAAACTCATAGACAAACTAGGCAATGGTCCAATAGTTGAATGGATTAGTGATTACCTTTCAGACCGCTACCAGTTTGTGCACTATAATGGACAAAATTCTGACACTGTTAAAGTTCTTTCGGGCGTTCCGCAGGGATCCGTTCTCGCTCCGCTCTTGTTCCTGTTATTCATAGATGACATTGTTGAATCAGTAAACGTTAAAATTAGACTGTTTGCAGATGACTGCATGATTTACAGTGAAATCAAACACATTGACGATCAGGTTGCCCTTAACGATTCCCTAAACAACGTAGCCCAGTGGTGCCATGATTGGCAGATGGTTATTAATTCCGAAAAAACGGTCGTGATGAACATAAGCAGAAAGAAAAACAAACTATTATTTCCATACTCACTTAATGGTGTCACCCTTCGCACAGCAACTCAGTATAAATATTTAGGGCTTCTAATATCATCTGACCTCAAATGGACTGCGCATATACATCAGGTGACGAAAAAGGCAATAAACAAGTTGATTTTTCTAAAACGGACCCTACGCTACGCTACCACAGATACCAAGCGCTTATCTTACATTTCCTTTATAAGACCTATGCTAGAATATGCGAATATAGTGTGGTTTCCTTCAACAAATACTGACATAGCTTTGCTCGAGAGCGTACAGCGCAAGGCGGTAAGATTTATCTTTAACCGCTATAGGCGAACGGATTCCCCTTCCGAGCTTCTGCTCCGAGCAGAGCTACCTACGCTTCGCGATAGAGCAAAAATACATCGGTTGAAGTTCTTTTATCAACTGTTGCACGGCCACTTTAAAACTAATGCCTCCGTCTTCACTACTATAAAAGAAAAAGGGAAAGTGCGCCAAAAACACGACCTCATCTTCAAAGAATATTTCTGCAGTAACAATACCTTCAGGTTTTCATTTTTCCCTCGCGTAATAAGAGAATGGAATGCGCTTGATCCAGATACTGTAGCACAGCCAACACTTCAAAAATTTTTAGAAAGCGTTGAAAAACTCATGTCTGTGCTCCCAAGTTCCAGGTGTTAACCTAATTGCGTTCGGGAGAAAGCATCCACACTCTAACATTTTATTTTATTTTCTTCATCATTTGGTTCAAGGCAACTATGCCTGTATGATGTATACATTACTTATTATCATGATCGCGCGTTTCTTATGTACTCTTCTTGTATTGCCACTATATTGCTTTGCTTGTATAATGTTTGTATCCTTTCCACTCCTGTAATAACCCTCAAGGAGGGTTGACAGTATTTTGTAAATAAATAAAATAAAATAGAAGTCATGTACGGCATGATTTACCTCCACCTCGTAACGTTGTGCTGACTTTGAAGGGACTTAAGAAGCTTTCTTATTCGTGCTACGCCTATCATCGATACCCACTGTTCATAGGGTCTGCCGATTTTCACTACGTTTTATTGGTGTTCCCTAATTCTTTCGTTCACACACCTCATGCATTGGCCTATGTACACAGAATCACATGTCAAAAAAGTGCAGCAGACAACACCACGACAACAATTCATGAATATTTCCCGGTGCCTTATTTTGCAACTCGTGTACCACTACTGCCTGCAGTAACCTTTCTGCACATTTCTTGTAACCGTTCGAGCGCAAAAAACACTACGTCCGCACCAGCCTTTCTCGATATCTCTATCAGATGGCAGATTGTCAGTGTTTACACGTCACACTGAGGCTTTCCTTCATGTGTTCTCTTTCCCTCCTTTCATATCGCTCGCTTTAAAAAGGCTCGAAATAAACCGCCGGGGGCTGGTGGTTTGTTCAGTTGGCACAGCTCTAGCCAACACGGCTGTCTGCTTATTTTAAAGACGCTGTACAAGGTATCAGAAGTGCTGAACTTTAGTTGCAGTGAATACCGTCAATCCTCCTGAACAGCTACAGCTGTCAGGCAATTGACGAAGCATTTAGCAGATGTTGAAGTGAAACCGGAATTTTTCTGCACGGCAACGCCCACTAAACCACCCCGGACAGAAGCCACCAAGACAGCAATCCTGCACAGCATTGCTGTTAAAGAAAGTCCTAGACGTCTACAACAACTTCTCGTTCCAACAGGGTGAGAGCAATCAAGATAACCAGGCAATGCTGTGGATGTTCGAGGAATATTGGGTCGACGAAGAAAACAAGGTTTACGAGGATCACGTTTTTCGCCTTCGCATGCAGATCGAGGGAGAGGCGGTGGAGCAATATTTGTGAGAGCTAAAGAACCAAGTGAAGCTATGCAAATCGGGCGCGTTAGAAGGGCATGCTAAAAGAATCCATGATAGGAGACCAGGTTTTTTTTTCGCACTAATTACCCGAAATTCAGGGAAAAATGCTGCGAGCAAAAGCTATAACTTTAAAGAAAGCAGAGCAGATGTCGAAAGCAACCGAGACTTCGGCACGACAGGATGCTGTTAGAGGAGAAGTTCTTCGACGAATTCAGGAAGGACACCTTAAAATAAATAAATATCCTAGTGTTCTTGTTCAGTTGGCGCAGCTCTAGCCAACAAGATTGTCTCTTATTTTAAGGACACGATACATCGAAAGTTATAGTGGCATGCATGTAGGGCACTACAGCAACGTTGGCTGCATTAGTGCCAGCTGCGTTGTCTCCGATGTTTGCCCTTCCTTTCCTAGTTATATTTTTGGCGATGGCGGATAACGGGCGCATGTGGTAACCAGAGTCAAACAAACGTTTAGCTCGAGCCCACAAGCTAGTATCAAGATTGTGGTGGCAAGACTTCATCAGTAAATTTTGAAAACGGGAGTTTATTACTGTGCGCTTTACCAATACTGAGTGAGTGGACGGGAGCGAAAAACTGGTTTATTCTCTCGTGGTTCATAGCTCCAACATACTTCTTCTGGCGGAAAATTCAGCTCGAGTTCAAAGAATCTCATTATATTGTTGTTTGTACTTCGCATGTCAGCACCAGGAGAGATAACACTGTCATAAACATGGTTAGATTTTCTTAACAACCTCGTCAAAATTCTGATGATCCTTATTGCAACAATCAGATAGGCGTCTGATTCATCAGTGTGCTTCCCATGCTTGCGAAGGATCACATTGCGTTTTGATAAAAACAGGTCGCTCAAGTCGAGGCTCTACAGAAACACATACATACGGCTCTCACAGTGCTCTCATTCAACGTTGCATAGGTCGAGTCAAGGTAAAAGTAAAGAAGCTCTAAAAACTGTTCAATCGACACACCGGCAGTATTTTGAAAGTGAAGCACTCCTACTCTGTTAATACTTTCCGACACACACATCATCAGTTTGGTCTGAGGGAGGGTGAAATAAAGATCTTCATTGATCTAAAATGCTAAAACATTTGCGTTTTTATTGCCTGCGAAAAAAAACTTGCTCTTGTTCGAACTTTTTCACTGAAAATGGGTCTCAAGAAATATCAACTTCACAATCTTTTGTAAAAAGAACGCCATACACTTTTGACACGATTTTTTTGCGAGATGATCACTCTGAAAAAGCCTTCAACTTCACGGGATTTCGTCGTGAAGCATACATAAAGGTCCTCTTTTTTTTTGTCTTCTCGATGTATCTAAGCAGGCCTTCAAAATCAAAGCTTCTATGCAGCTTTTTCGCAGCAGTTGGCACTTTTTCTAAAGTATTATTATTATGAGTGCCAAATAGTGTAACGTTAAGAGACACAAACAGATTCAATGGCCTCTAGCGCTTTCGCCCGATTACGACAATTTACGCATAACCGCAAAATCACCGTTTTTATCGGCTGGTAGCAGCACGAGTTAATTGTGCCTACAGTGCCTAATGATCCTCTAAATGCCAAATCTGCCACCAGGAGTATGCATACGCATAAGTACGTCAACAAGGTCACGTAAACACCTCTCAACGTGGTCTTCAGGTACTTCTTTCGACATATTGTGAATTATGCCCAGAAGTGCCGGGATGGATTTGCACAGCTCGACGTCGAGCTTTGGTCCACACTTAAGCACATGTTACACTTTGTCGGGCAGGTTCACGTCACCAATAACGTGAAGAGGACTCGATGGTGCGGAGGGCTTCTTCTGTACTTTCGTCCTCAGCCCCAGCAGATCTTATCGCCTGAGGTATTCCGTGCTCTAGTCAGCTGGTTGCGAGTATTCGTGCTAGTTGTTGAAGGTTGAACGTGGTCCCAGAGTGAGCCTGAGATGATTTTTGTACATGTTAGTTGGCCTTTATCACTCAGATTGCATAACTTTCCGCCTTTCTCTTTTTGTGTCCTTGTCGTGGTGCGCTATCCCATATGAATAATGAACCCCAAACAAAGCCGGCTACATGCCTTAGAAATATTATTTCCTTAACCCACTCTGCTCTGTTTCTTTCTTCTAACGTTACACTAACTGTTCTCAACTCCATGACAATGATGTTTTTACGCGCGATTGTTCCTTGACTCATTCTGATGTATTTGTGTTCCGTAAGGCCACACCAATCGTTTCTCATTCCACAACCAAGCTCTTTGTAACACACGTTTGTCCTTTGATCCACTCTGCATTTTATATGTCCATTAACATCACGCGTACCATTTCCCATTCCATGATCATGGTGTCTTCAATTTACATTTGTCCCTTGAACCATTGTGTTCTCTTGGTGTGCCTTAACATTGGACCTACCGTTTCGCAATCCAACATTATGCTGTCTGTAATACACATTTGTTCCTTGACCCAATCTGCTCTCTTTCTGTTCCTTAACGTTAGACCTACTGTTTCCCATTCTATTACTAAGCTGTCGTTAACGCACATTTGCCCATTGGCCCTATCTCCAATCTTCGTGTCCCTTAACGTTGCACCTGTCGTTTTCCATTCCATGACTAAGTTGTCTGTAACACACACTTGTCACTCAACCCACTCTGCTCTCTTCATGTCTCCTAACGTTACACCTATGGTTCCCATTCCATGACTAATCTGTCTTAACGCACGTTTATATATCGACGTAGTCATGTACAAACCTGAAAAACGCCATTGAAAAAAGTCTTAGAAAATGGTAGGTTCAACATTTGGCGACAAGAACACAGAAGGTTGGGTCAAGGAACAAATATGTGTTACAGACTGCTTTGTAGATGATTATGAACGGTTGGGGTAACGTCAAAGGACACAAAGAGAGCAGACTGGGTGTAGGCGCAAACATGTATTGTCAGCTGAGTCGTTGAATGCGAAACGGTAGGTTAACGTTGTGGGACACAAAAAGTTCCGATTGGTTCAATGGACAGACGTGCGTTATTGACAACTCAGGCATAAAATAAGAAACAGTAAGTGTAATGTTAAGCGACACAAAAAAGCAGAGTGGTTCAAAGGACAAACGTGTCGTAATAACAGATTAGTCGTGAAACAGCAAAAGGTTTGTATGATGTTAAGGGGCAGGAAGAGAAAAAACTGGGTGAAGGAACAAACACGCGTTATTGACAGCTTGCTCGTGTAACGGAAAACGAAAGGCGTAACGTTAAGAGACACGACGAGAGCAGATTCGGTTAACGGACAAATTGCGGTAAGAACAACTTAGTCATGGAATTGGGAAAGGTGTGTGTAACATTAACGGACACGAAGAGAACAGATTGCATCAAAAGACAAACGTGTATTACTGTTGGCTTATATTCGAGGCAATGGGAAACACTTGGTGTAACACTAACGAGCACTAGGGTAAAAAAGGATCGCTGCACTAATGTGCGTCAAGGACAACTTAGTCATAGAAAGGAAAAGGGTAGGCCTAACCTTAAGTGACACGATAAGAGCAGAGTGGTTTGAGGAACAAACATGTGTTAAGGACAGCTTAGTCATGGAATGGGGAACGGTAGGTTAACGTTGAGAGATACGCCCCGCCACGGAGGTCTAGTGGCTAAAGTATTCGGCTACTGACCCGCAGGTCGCGGGATAGAATCCCGGCCGCAGCGGATGCATTTCCGAAGAAGGCGGAAATGTAGGCCCGTATGCTCAGATTTGGGTGCACGTTAAAGACCCCCAGGCGGTCAAAATTTCCGGAGCCTCCACTACGGCGTCTTTCATAATCATATGGTGGTTTTGGGATGTTACACCCCAAATATTTATCAATATCAATGTTAAGAGATACAGAAATAGCAGATTGAGTCAAGAGACAACCATGTGTTACAGACAGCTTATTCGAGGAATGAAAAACGGTTGGTGTAATACTAAGAGGTACAAGGTAAAAGAATGAATCAAGGGCAAACGTGCGTCAAGAACAGCACAGTCATGGACTAGGAAAAGGTAGGTGCAAGGGTAAAGGATACGTATAAACCGCAGTGAGGCAAAGAAACAACGCGTTACAGAGTTTCGTTGTGCAATAGGCCACAGTAAGTTTGATCTTAGAGACACGAGGAGAGCAGACTCGGTCGAGAGATTAAAGTGTGTTAAGGACACTTAGTCATCAAATCGGAAACGGTAGAAGTAACGCTAACACGATGAATATTGAATGGGTGAAGTGACAAACGTGCGCTAAAAACAACTCAGTCGTGGAATGGGAAGCCATAGATGTACGTTAAAGGTCACGAAGAGAGCAGACTGGTTCGAGGAACGTTAAACTTACTGTTGCCTATTTCACAATGAAACTGTCTGTAACACGTTTTTGCTTTGCCTCTCTCTGCTTTATACGCCTCCTTTACCATCATTGCACCTACTTTTTTCTAGTTCTTAATAGAGCTGTTCTTAATGCATGTTTGTTCCTTGATCCATTATTTTCCCTCGTAACCCTTAGTATTACATTTACCGTTTTTCATTCCTCGAAGCAGCTGTCTGTGAAAAACGTTTGTCTCTTGACTGAATATGCTATCTACGTATCTCTTTACGTTAACCTATCGTTTCCCATTCCACGACTGAGCTGCCTTCAACACATGTTTGTCCCTCAAACCACTCTGCTCTAATCGCGTCCCTAAATGTTACACTTACCGTTTGTCTTTCTATTACTAGGTTGTCCTTCACGCACGTTAGTATTTTGACCCTATTTTCCCCTCGTGCTAGTTATTGTTACACCAACCGTTTCTCATTGCTCGACTAAGCTGACTGTAATACACGTTTGTCTTTTGATGCAATCTGCTCTCTTCGTGTCTGTTAAAGTTACACCTACTGTTTCCCATTCTATGACTAAGTTGTTCTTAGCACATATTGTCCGTTAACCTTATTTTCTCTCTTCGTGTCTTTTAACGTTACGCCTACCGTATTCTGCTCCACGAGCAAGCTGTCAGCAGCGCGCGTTTGTTTCTTGAACCAGTTTTTTCTCTTTCTGTCTCTTAACAGTAAACAAGCCGTTTGCTACTTCACGACTAATAAGCTATTAACACACGTTTGTCCCTTGACTCACTCTGCTTTTTCCGTGTCCCCTAATGTTAACCCGCCGTGGTGGTCTAGTGGCTAAGGTACTCAGCTGCTGACCCGCCGGTCGTGGGTTAATCCCGCCGTGGTGGCCTAGTGGATAAGGTACTCGGCTGCTGACCCGCAGGTCGCGGGATCAAATACAGCCGCTGCGGTGGCTGCATATTCGATGGAGGCGGAAATATTGTAGCCCCGTGAGCTCAGATTTAGCGCACGTTAAAGAACCCCAGGTGCTTGAAATTTACGGAGCCCTTCACTACGGCGTCTCTCATACTCACATGGTGGTTTTGGGACGTTGAACCCCACATATCAATCAATCATCGTTACACTTACTGTTTTCTATTCCATGCCTAAGTTGTCTATAAGGCACGCCTGTCTATTGAACCAAACGGAGCTCTTCATGTCCCACAACGTTAACCTACCTTAGAAGTGTGGCAGCTTGGTCTAGTTGGTTTGACATGACGATAGTTATAGCGCGAGAACAGAACGACGATACAGAGACAAGAAGGACACGAAGGACGCGAACACTAACTTCCAACTGAGTTTATTGCGCAGAGCGCGAAAATACATAGAGCATACAGTAAACCATGTGACAAAAACCATGCAGCACAAAGAGCAATACATAAGAAAGAAAAAAAACAAAAGCACAAATAAGCAAAGAAAGTCTAAAAGGAAACGAAAACAAAATAAATGTAATATACCTACTTGCGCGCGCCGAAACCGTCGAAAAACCTTAGTTCCTTCTCGGACAGAGACACGGAGGGCTTGCCTAATGCATGACACCTGTTCGCGTGCCATCTGCACGGCCTCGACGATGACTCGGGTGCGCTCAACCCTGTGCATCTACAGCGTCACTGTGTCCTTGAAAAGAGGCACACAGTTGCACTCAGTGCAGTTCTGAGCAAGAAAACCATCTTTCCTGTTTCTAACATTGTTAGCGTGTTCTCTCAGTTGATCGTTCAGGCACCTTCTGGTCGTTCCGACATAACAAGCGCCGCATGAAAGGGCAGTCCTATAGACAACTTCCCGGGAGCATGCCGTATACCTGTTTCTGTGCTGAAGTGTACATCCCGTTGATGACTGCGTTTTCAGGGGGTTTGTAGATTAGGTGAGGATAATTAACTAAAACGGTGCAGAGAACGGGACACGAACTTCAACTTGTTTTTCGATTTTCTCTAGCCTGTGTGATATGAGGTGTTTGCGTGAAATCATGGCTATCCCTTCATGATTTGTATCCGTGCTGCTCAGATCCTTTCGCGTCCTCTCCTCTGCCCTCTTAGTCCGCAGGATAGTCTCTGCAATAGAAGCGATAAACGCCTCAGGAAAATCTGAAACCTTAAGCCAGGAATCTTGAGCAGTGAAGTTTGCAGAGATGTTGTGAATGCAAGACATATATAAGGCATTCTCAAGACAGGTTCGTGCGATGCCTTGCTCAACAAACTTGTTCTGAGCGGAAGAAATTGGGAGTGAAGGTTTCTGCGCACGTGGTTCATGACATCAACAAATGTGCCGTGAACTAAAAAAACAGTCTTAAATCCAAAGAGCAGAACTTGTCATCCCCAGGCATTTAATGTGTCAACACAAGGGCTTTAGACAATCTTCAAACACAAATATCGTTTGAGCTGCAATCAAGTGGAACATGGAAGTGTGACATGTTAGAAGAACCAAAAAAATCATCCACTTATCTGAATAATTTCATGGCATGCGTGCCCTCCAACATTTTGTGAAGTTTATTGCCCATTTCCGCCAATAGTAGGTCACTGAGTAGAGATGCTATGCATGACTCGATTTAAACATCTTTTTTCTGCAGATAAAGGCGCTCATTCCAATGAGAGAATGTAGAGCTGAGGTACAGCAAAACAAGGTCAAAAAAATCTCGAGTCATACCAGTTTTTATTTGGAAGTTCAATTTCCCAAAGACTATATGGTATCGCTTACACATTTAAATACCTTATTGTGAGGCAGCGAGTATTATAGGTCATTTATGTCGATTGAAAACCAAAACATTCTATTCAATTGACTGTTTGAAAAACACTATCAGCGCCTGCGAGTTTTTGATCAGAAAGGGGTCATAAATCTTAAGACACTTAAGATGGGTCTGTATAAACAAGCCGAGTTGCTTTTGCCACGTTCCGCTTTCTCTCAAAGACTTGGAAGGGCAAGTTGACTTTATGTGTTTTGGCATAAAAAACAAGCTGCGCACAATTTGGTCGCTTTTGCTAATTTCTCGTGCTAACTGTTTCAACTTTAGTGTACGACATATTTTCTTGGCTTGCGTTTTTATTCTATCTTGACTAAGGTCAAAACAACATTTGAAACGGAGCTAACAGCTGTGACCGCCTTTTCTAGGTACAAGCAAATAGCAAAAACACCAAACGACCCTCCTTATCTTACGGCACGACACAAAGTTCATTGTCTCTGAAAATCTTGGCCGTCTTCCGCAACAGAAGGCTGGTGCTGGTAGGCTTACCCCGTAGGAGCACGTCGACGCCCTCTGAGATGCATCTGTCCGAATTCTCTGGTGAAGCGCAGCCAGCAACAGAGCGCACCATTGAAAGAAGCTCGGGTGCGGACCTCTCTCGGTCGACGTCGAATTTCGGACCTAGGGCGAGGGTGCTGTGAACGTAGTCTGGGAGGACGACATCACTGCAGGAGTGGACCACACCGAATCGCCGGGACTGGGTTGGGAGCTGCGCACGAAGGATAGTTAGCTCACGTGACCAAAAGCTGTTTGCAGTGTGTTCGATTTGGTCGCAGTACTCTCGCCATCTTCTTTCTTCACTCCTGGTGTAAGATCTGTTCGTTGCAGCTGGAAATACAGGGCGTCGTGGTACTTGTGCTCTTGTCGGGGCCGTTCAGACGGAAGAATTTCGCAGAGCCGTTTACCATGGCTGATAGAGGCTTGGTAACCTCAAAACAAGGCTTGAACATCTAGAGGCAGGTGCTTGGTGCAAATGCAGAAGGTAAAGGTGCGTGCACGGCAAATGGAGACTGCGATGAGGGTTATGAGGACTGATTGATGAAGAGAAACACACAAAAAAGAGCCCGTATAAATATAAATTAACTTAGAAGTGTAGCAGCTTGGGCTAGTTGGTATAACATGACGATAGCTGATAGCGCGAGAGCAGAACGACGAAGCAGAGACAAGAAGGACACGAAGGACACGAGCGCTAACTTCCAACTGAGTTTACTGCACAGAGCGTGAAAATATATATAGGATACAGTAAACCATGTGAAAAAACCATGTGGCACAAAGAGGAATACATTAGTGAGAAAAAACAAAGGCACAGAAAAAGGCAAAGAAAGGTCTAAACAGAAACAACCTTTTAGACTTTTCTTTGCCTTGTTCTGTGGTTTTGTTTTTTTCTCTTACTCATGCATTGCTCTTTGTGCCATATGGTTTTTGTCACGTGGTTTACTCTATGCCCTATATATTTTCGCACTTTGCGCAGTAAACTGAGTTTGAAGTTGGCGCTCGTGTCCTTTGTGTCCTCCTAGTCTCTGTGTCGTCGTTCTGTTCACTCGTCATACCTTTCGTTAACCCACTGTTTCAAATTCCCCGACTAAGCACATGTTTGTCCCTCGACCCAGTCTGCTCTCTTTGTGTCCCTTAACGTTACACCAACCGTTCACATTCCTCTACTAAGCTGTATCTAACACATGTTTGTTCCTTCACCAAATATTCAGTGTTCGTGTCTTTTAACGTTAAACCCACTGTTTTCCATATCATGACTAAGCTGTCCTTAACACACGTTTGTCTATAAAACCAATCGGTACTCCTCTTTTCCCACAAATTTTCCATTTTTCATTCCACAACTAAGCTATCTTTAAAAGACGTTTTTTCCTTGACCCACCCTTTTCTCATCGTGTTCTTTAGCATTACATCTACCATTTCACAATCTGTGGCTAAGCTCTCCCTAGCTTGTCCTGTGACCTTTACTGTTCTCTTCATGCTGCTTCACGTTACACCTATTGTTTCCATTCCGTGACTGACTTGTATTTGACGCAAGTTGTGCGCTGACCCAGTCTGATCTCTTAGAGTCACTCAAGTTGATACCAAACTTTTACCGTTCTAGGTCTGAACTTTCTTTAGCACATGTTTTTCCCTTGAGCAAATCTGCCTTTTCCGCGTTCGTTTACGTAAAGTTCACCGTTTACGATTTCACTACTAAGCTGTATTTAACACACGTTTGACCCTCAATCCACTCCGCTCTTTTCATGTCGGTAACTTAAAGTTACACCTACAGTTTCCCATTGTATGACTACGTTGTCTTTAGCGCACGTTTGTCACTTCACCCATACAATTATCTTCGTGTTACTTAGCGTTACTCCTACCATTTCCATTCGATGACTAAATGTCTTTAACACACTTTTTCTCTCGACCAAGTCTGCTCTCTTCGTGTCCCTTAACCTTAAACCTACCGTTTCCTCCTCCACAACGAAACTCTCTGTAACACGTTATTTTCTTGACTTATTCTGATTTATGCGTGTGTGCTTTACCGTTGCACCTACTATTTCCTATTCCCTGACTGAGCTGTTCTTAATGAATGTTTGTCTATTAATCCATTCTCTTCCGTCGTATGTCTTAGAATTACACTAACCGTTTTTCATTCCTCGACTAAGCTGTCTTTAACAGACTTTTGTCCTTTCGCACAATCTGCTATCTTCAAAATACTTACCGTTAACTCACCGTTTCCCATTCCACCCCTAAGCTGTCCTTCACTCACGCTTGTCCCTCGACCCACTCTTCTCGCTACTTGTCCCTTAACCTTATGTCAAGGGTTTTCCTTTTTATGACTAAGTTGTTCATAGCACACGTTCGACCGTTGTTCTGTCTGTTCCATCTCTAACTGTCCTTAACACAAAAAAGTGGCTACTTGGGCTGGTTAGTATTGCAGCTTTTGAAAGAAATATACTTCATTAGTGTGCAGGGAACGTTTCAGAAGAAACAAAGCGCAGAGATAGGGCAGAGTCCTATGTCTCTGTTCTTTCTTCTTTTTGAAACGTTTGCTGTGCCCTAAAGAAGTATATTTCTTTAAAAAAAGTCCTTAACACACCTTTGCTTCTCGACCAAGTCTGCCCTCTTCCGGTGCCTTAACGTTAAAGCCAGCGTTCCGCACTCCATGACAGAACTGTCTCTAAGACTCTGTCCTTGACTCTGTTTTATCCGTGTCCCTGAAAGTTACACCTACAATTTCCATTCTATGGTTAAGCTGTTCTAACGCGGTTCGTCCTTTAACACAATTGCTATCTTCATGACCCTTAACGTTACACCAGCTGTTGCCCATTCTTTGAATGAGCTGTCTGTAACACATAATTGTTCCTCGACTTCTCAGTTCTCTTCGCATTCCTAAATGTTAGACCTGTCATTTTCCATTCCATGACTAAGTTGTGCTTAGCGCACGTTTCTCCCTTGACCTATTCTGCTCTCTTCATGTAGCTTAACGTTACCCCTACTGTTTTCCATATCACGACTAAGTTATGCCTAACACACCTTTGTCTCTTCACCAATTCTGCTCTGCTCTTGACCCTCAACGTTATACCCACTGTTCACCATTTCGTGATTGAGCTGTCCTTAACATTCGCTTGTTCCTTGGCCAATTCTGCTCTCTTCGTGTCTCTTGACGTTACACCAACCATTTTCTATTCCACGAAGAAGCTGTCTTTGCCACACGTTTGTCATTTCACCAATCCTGTTCTCTTCTTTCCCTTTAACGTTACACCAACTGTTTCCTATTCTGCAACTAAGTGGACTTCACACGCGCTTTTTCAGTCACCCAATCTGCTTCCTTCATGTTCTTGAACGTTACAATTTTCATTTCCAATTCCACAACTAAGCTATCTTTAAAAGACATTTTTTCCTTGACCCAACCTGTTCTGTTCTCTTCATGCCCTTTAACGTTACACCTACTGTTTCCATTCCTTGACTTAGCTGCCTTCACAACGAATTTGTGCCTTGACGAAATCTGGTCTTTACATGTCCCTTAACGTTACACCCACTGTTTTCTAATACATGACACAACTGTCTTCACAACACGTTTGTCCCTTCAACCAATCTGCTCTTTTCTGGTCCCTTAACGTTGCACCTACCTTTTCCCATTCCACGACCGAGCTGTCTGCAACACACGCTTGCCGCTCAATCAACTCTGCTTTCTTCATGTCTCTTAACGTGAAACTTATGGTTTCCGAATTTACGAATCAGTAGTCCTTAGAACACGTTTTTTTCTGGACCAATTCAGTTGTCTACGTGTCCCTTTACGCTAGACCTACTGTTTTCTAATACATGACTAAGCTGCCTTTACACCACGTTTGTACCTTTACTTAATCTCCTCTCTACATGTTCCTTACTGTTACACCTACCGTTTCCCAATTCTTGACTCAACTGTTCTCAACAAACCTTTGTCTCTCGACCAAGTCTGCTCTCCTCGTGTTCATTATTATTAACAGTACCATTATCTATACCGCGACTCACTTGGCTCAAACACGTCTTTCCCTCGACTCTGCTTTATACGTGTCTTTTGATATTACACCTACCGTTTCCCATTTTATAACGCCTAAGCTGTCCTGAACGCACGTTTGTCCCTTGACGCAGCCTGCTTCTTCATGTACCTTAACATTACACTAACCATTTTCCAATCCACCACTCAGCTGCCTGTCCCCCATGCTTGTTCTTTGATCCAATCTGCTCTCTTTGTGAGCCCTAACGTTAAATCTACCATTCCCTATTCTACGGCTAAGCTGCCCGTAACACAAGTTTGTCCTTTGATTCAATATCCTTTCTACATGTTTCCTAACAATACACCTACCGTTTCCCATTCCACGATTAAGCTCTCCTAAACGCACGTCTGTGCCTTGATTCATTTCTTTTATGTGCTCCTGAACGCACATCAACCGCTTTTCATTTCTCGACTAAGGTGTCTATAACACACGTTTTTCCCTTGGTGCAATCTGCTATCTTCATGTTCTTTACCGTTACACCTACCGCTTCCCATTCAAGGACTAAGCTGCCTTCAATTCACGTCTTTCCTCGGCCCACTGTGCTTTCTTCAGGACCCTTAAGGTCACAACTACCGTTTTCCATCCCACGAATAAGCTGTCTTCAACGCACGTTTGTGCCTTGACCCATTTTTCCTCGCGCTCCTAATCGTTGAACCAACCGTTTCTCATTCTTCGACTAAGCCGTCTCCAACGTGCTTTTCTCCCTCGACTGATTCTGCTCGGTTCATGTTTCTAAACCGTACACCTGCAGTTTCACATTCCGAGACCAAGCTATACCTAACACATCTTTGTTTCTTCCCCCAGTCTGTTCTATTGTTGTCCCTTAACGTTGAACGAACTGTTTGCTAATGCACCACTAATCTGTAATTACCTTACGTTTGTCTCTTGGCCCGCTCTTCTCTCTTTATGATTCTTAACGTCCCACCAACCATTCGCATTCCGAGACTAAGCTGTAAGTAATACATATTTGTTCATTGCCCAATCTGCTCTCTTCGTGTCCCTTAACCTTACACCTACCGTTTCCCCTTCCATGACTAAGCTGTCCTAATGCACGTTTGTCTGTTGAACCATTCGGCCATACTCGTGTTCCACAAGGTTACGCTTATCATTTTCTATTTCACAACTAATGTCTTTAAAACACGTTTGTCCCTCGCCTCAGTCTGCTCTCTTCGTGTCCCTTATTGTTACACGCAATCTTTGCCAATTCGTTATTGAGCTCTTTTAACACTCATTTGTTACTTGACCCATTCTGCTCTCTTCATGGGCCTTGACGTTATACCAACCGCTTTCCATTACACGACTAAGCTGTGTGTGACACACGTTTGCCCCTCGGCCAAATATGTTCTCTCCGTTTCGCTTAACGCTGTATCTACCGTTTCCTATTCCATGAAAATGCTGTCCTCAACGCAAGTCTGCCCATTAACCTTATCTCCTTTCTTTGTGTCCCTTAACCTGACACCTATCGTTTTCCATTTCACGAATAAGCTGTCTAACCCACGTTTGTCTTTTAAACCATTACCATCTCTTCCTCGCTTACCGTTACGGCAACTGTTTCATATTCTGCAACCAAGCTGCCTTGAGACACGTTTCTCCCTTGACCCAATCTGCTCCCTTGCGTGTTTATCTGTACAATTACTAATTAAGTTGCACAACTAAGCTATTTTCAACACACATTTTTCTCGACCCGCCCTGTTCTCTTCGTGTTCCTTAACATTGCATCTACCATTTCGAATTCTGTGACTTAGCTCTCCTTAGCTTGTGCTTTCACCTTTCTTGTTCTATTCATGTCCCTTAACGTTACCCCTATTGTTTTCATTCTATGATGAAGCTGTCTTTAACGCGCGTTTTTGAATTGACCCAGTCTGGTCTCTTCGGCACAGTTTACAATAACACCAGAGTGGGTCTGGTGTGTTCTGGTCTGCTCTGGTGGATACACCTAAACACACTGATGTGTTTTGGTGTATACACAAGCCCTTGTGCGCTGTGTTCCTGTGGGAACACTGACCCACTCTGGTGTGTTCTGGTGGGATGTGTTCTGATGTAAAAGATTACCCACTGTGGTGTTACCTGGTCAGAATGGCGACCCAGACTGGTTTTGTTCTGGGGGAACATGTTCTGGTGGGATGTGTTCCGGTGTGAATGTTGACCCAGTGTAGTGTGTTCTGGTTAGATGTGTTCTGGTGGACTGAAGAAATATATTTTTTAAAGCTTGGACTAAGAATTTTTTTCAACCGAGTGCACTCGAACTCACAATTCTTAATAATTTTGCGGTCTAGGCTCACTTGTACTAAAAGTCAAGAAAATAAATATTACTCAGCCGGTCGCTCTTAGAATCATGGCTAGATTCTTTTCACTAAAAGGACTCCTGAGTACGTTAAGTTATATTGAGCTCTTGTAACCATGGTGTCAATAATCTTTAGTTTTAATGGAATTTGTTGTTAAAACTCGCAATTATGACTAAAACCAGAAAACACGTATAACAAAACTTGGTATCATTTCAAAGCTTTTGTTGCCGGGGAGAATACGCTAGGCCATTGATCAACAAATACCAAAGTCATCTTGGCCGACGCAGCTTATTGAAGCACCACTGCATTATAAAAAGCATAATGTCATGCTTCTCGGAGTACTATATGAAAGCAATGTGGCATTCATGCATTGTTTCCTAAGCTTAGTTAAATTGCCTGCATCTGAAAGACTACCCTAGTAATGGAGCTTATCACATCGAGACAGCACAGCTCAATTTATTTGCAGACTCTGTGTCTGTGTGCAAACAAAATTGCTCTCCGAGCACCTGCATGTTCATTCACTTTAATCTGTTTACACGTAACACGCACAACCTACAGGGATGTACTCATTGCTTGTTAATATACCCTTGTGACTTAGACATATGCCACTCTGTTTAATTATCACTATAATACCACCACCTCAATATCAAAACCAAACATTCTTTAGAGAGCTGTATTTAAAATATATTTACTGCACTCCAAACAACTATAAACAATTACCACCTCAACTTTTTAGAAGCAATAATACAAAAACTGTGGAAATTCGTAGTACTCCTTCAAATATTTACCATGATTGGTGCCCTCTTTATTCACTTTTGACGCTCTAGCTACTGTTATGAGTTATCACTAGAAATTCAGCAAGCATACTGTTACTGAAAGGCAACTCACACGAGATATATCAAAAGATTTTCCTTTGAAAGACATTTTGAGCTATGGATGAAAACCCACTACCGCAACGTATGCCTCTTAGCAACAAGTATTCAGATGGAGTATGAACTGTCATACACTGAAGCTAGTGGGTAGGTACAAGCATGAAAATAAGCCAACATAAGACTGATAGTAATGAAAATGAGTACATAGGACCATAAGTCGACAGAAAAATGAAGCTCGCGCATGCTCACTCAAGAAATAAATTTTCTGCCTATGGCTGACTCGAACTCATCTAAGTTTTTCTGAACCATACACTTGGATTAAATCATTTTCCCAAAAAGTTGCTGACCCAACTCACTCTGACTCAGACTTGCTGTTTGATCTGAATATGAGTTAGTTGCCTCATGAGTAAGTTTTCTGACCTGTGTATATCCCTCTCTGGTATGCCACATTTTTTCGCACAAACCACATCTTCAAGTGACACAACTCAGCTAGCCTGGCCAGGTGATTTTCACATCATCAAAAAACACAAGACAGTCGAATAATTTACTGGGAACACAAAGTCTGTCCACATTGTGGAATTGACGACCGACAAAATGCACACAACCCGAAGCCATGCAGTAGTGTGTATACTTTATTTTAGAATACAGAGGTAAAACGGTAACAACGCTTTTCTACAGCAGTTTATATGTACATCATACTACATAATCTATCGTATTATACTTGGCCAACAGATACTAATAGTAATAAATATAATTGAAAAATTGAACAGAACACTGTGGACATTAGGCACTTGAATATGGCAGCACTAAATTCTGCATTGTATTGTTTCGTAGCCTTCACATAGCAATAAACAAAAAAACTAGATTTAAACCAGTCATTAGTACCAAGCTTGTGTGTACGTCTGGTGCACGGCGAACACATATCTGTATATATGGGTGAAGGACAATTTGACATGGCATCCTAGGTTTAATGACTGTAGTTTAGAGGATGTTCACCAGTGCAGCACATTCCACAATGCGAAGAGCCACACAATTATTGTAAAAATGTATTAGTTTTTGCTCTACAAGAACAATTAAGTTTTATGGGCACAAAGTCCTACTGACTGCAATGTTGAGAGGTGATGCAGATTACAAATTGAATAGTTTTATAGATTTCCTCCACTTACACGGGGCTTCAAAGGTTGCAAAAACTTCGAAAGTAGCACAAAATAAATGGCCTACAGTTTGCGATATCTGTATTCAAAGGTAATGATTTAAAAATTACCAGTTGCTTTTTTAGCACCATATGCAAAGCAAAGCCTTCAAGGGTCCTGATAGTGCACGAGTAAATATCAGTGCGCCTTGAAAAATCAAGTACACATTAGTATCAGTTCATACTGTACCCTGACACCGCGACATGACTCAAGCTTTTCATGACATCCTCACCCAAGCTAAAGATAGTGACCCATTTGCACGGTTGGCTTTGTTGGTGACACACAAGCAGCCATTTTGTTTGTTTTGTCCCTGACATCATCAGAAACGCCCATACTGGAGCACAGGGCCATCAGAACCACGCTACTGGGTAAACATCACAACGTGCACAAAGATAGGTTATTCTTCTCCGCCTTTCTCAAGTTTAAGACTAGCTCATAGTCATCTCCATACAAAAGATATTTGAATGGCTGAGTTAAAGGAGCTTTTACAATTGGTGCTTGTATCCCTTTCAATAGACGTATTTTTTTATTCCAAGATATTCCATTGTGCGAAATCAGCAAGCCATCCACCTGTGTTCATTGCAGTCTAGTTGTTAAAACAAAATCAACAACCAGCACAAAACTTCCAATCTGCTTACAGAGAGGCGAGCATGCTTTACTGCTGAAATCGTAACATGAAATCTAAGATCAGCCTCACCACTCAAGAATTCACCATCTTCAGGAGCTTTTTCACTACTTTCCGAATCACCTTGAACTTCACTGACTGTTAAAAAGAAAAATCGTCACATAGACTTGGTTCATCTTCAAGCCCAACAATGTCTTCAGCTACCTCGTATGAACTTGCCTGCATAGAAAAAAGAGAAACGAACCAGCAGTAAGACAATATTAAGGATTTGTCCATTCAGATGTTAGATCTTGAAGTGCAAGCACAGAAGTGAATTTGTAGTCAAAGCAACAAACGACATGAGAACGACATGACAACGTTAGCCGTCATGTATAGAAGCTGGAACCCAAGACAATGGCAGCTGTCGAATGTTGTCGGTATGAAAGCAGCCGTACACACTGGAGCTGGCATGCCACATGCTCTAACCAGTTAACCTTGTTTGTTGTTTCTTTTGCTCTTTTTTGTGACAACGAGTATAGCATGGTAATAAAAAGTACACATTGTTCAAACTTCGTGCTACTTACTGCATAGCAATTCCCGACAACAAGCAATATACTCTTCTATTCTGCAACAAAGCACTCTAGCAAGGGGAACGAGCTAGGAATCAGGTCATCAATTAGTCCATGTCGTTGCATACTACTTGTGCATTTAGAGTAACCGTCATAATATTTTGGCTTCATTTGCACTCGCAGCATGACAGCAGATAAGAAACTGAAAATGAGGACAGCAAACTGATTCGATCATAATAAGATCACAGAAGCTGTAATACCGGACAAGTCATGAGAACATATCCTTATAGGTTCTGACAAAAAAGAGTATCAGTCTTATCTACACAATTTTCTTTATCACTGTCTTTTCATATGCTAAGCGTTTTGATTGACTAGCAACACCAAACGAAAAGGATAATATCCAAGCACATCTTCTTTAATACTCTTTAATGGTTTTTACATGAAAAGTACTCAGTAGCTTAAACAGAAACATTCTACGCCAAGAATTCTTTCTACCTCAGCTTTCACTACTGAGCAATAATTACTTCATTCATTTTATTACATTAAACTTCATTTAAAGCTCCATTTATGGTCTGCAGAATTCCCATCATTACACTACTACAACCCCCCTCCCCCATGCTCCTACCACTGTGCGCCCAGCGGATGCACGTGAGCCAGCTGACTGCATGGCCCCGAGGAGGAAAGCTGTGAGTTACGGAAAAAAAGCGGTTGCCTCACATTAGCGCAAACGTAACAGCCCCGTGTGAGAATCGGCATGCCAGAAGACAATAGTTACTTCAAAATAGAACTTACCTGAACGGCATATAGGGTAGCAGACAATCCTTTTTTCTCGCTCCACACATTCCAGAGAGAAATTTTGATCAGTCGCTAAGCGCCGACTATTGCACCTGCCCTCCACGGGCCCATCATTTTAACAAGTAACGGTACTGACGCAAAAATAAGAACACCTACACACACACACACACACACACACACACACACACACACACACACACACACAGACACACACACACACACATGCACACACGCACACGCACACACACACCCACACACACACACACACACCATTCTATACCAGTGAAATATCAGCATTTAGTCGTACATTAGTACATGTGCTGTTATTGCACTGCCCTCCTCAGTTAGCTGCGATAACTTGGTCTATTCAGTACGTGACTCCGAATGTCGCAAGTTCAAAATCCGGCTTTCTTACCTTTTTTTAGGTTTTTGACTGTCACTTTGTGAGAGAAATAACCTGCCTGCTTCGAATAATTAGTTGTTTTTTGAGAAGAAAATTAGATTGAAGGCTTAAGTTCTTTTTAAAAGTCCCGACACGTACATCATTATTGCTTTTCTGCTGGTGCGCCACTTGAATGAGGCACCAGCGTGATCTTGCCGGCTTAATCTATTACTAGGAGAAATAGTCCTGAGCCCAAAAAAGGAAATAGCGGAAATCCTTAGCGCACTAATAAAACGTCTACGTAGCCTTGGTGTTGTTTGTTTGAAACCGGAACTGAATATACAAAAAATGTGACAACATATTCAATATTAAAAGAGTTTTTATGCGTGTTATTGCTATATTTATAGTTTAGAGTTCCAGTTTTTTTTTCGATTGAAACGGTAAAGTTCATAGGCCAAGAATATTTTATGCTATTATACATCTTTTTAGTGGTAAAACATTATCTTTTATGGCTCTGTAATGAACACTGTCGTGTTTTCTTTTAATGGTTTTTACAGAAAATCTTGTGTGCGTGAACAATTGCTTGCATGCCAACTGTTACTGAGACGCAATTCTTATACATATTATACCAATTGGACAAGATTAATAAGGTTTCAAGTGTGAAGAACCTGTGGTTGTAGTAGCCACCTTAGTACGGCGAAGATTGAGCCGCCAGGACGTTGGTGACTTCACCCCTGGGGACGCCAACAGCGCTTACAGGGACCACCGATGAGAAGACCAGAGGCTGCCGCTACGACACCATACATCAGCATACAACAGGTGAAGTAAAATTTCGAGTTCCTCATTACATGGTCCGCGTATTGTGTGCGTACGTTGAATGTCTGTTCTCGCTAGCCTCGTACAAGAAGAGAATCCCCCCACCCGTACTTGCATTATGCTCAACCACGCCATGCTTAATCAACTAGGTCATGTTCATGAGCACTTTTTGACCGCTAGCTGCATGTAACCTGCGTATAGAGTACCGTACGCAAAGCATGCAGGTGTAGCTTTGCGAGCGTCATGAAAAGGGAGCCCGCGAGAGGTTGGCTCGGAACGCACGCGCATCACAAACGCGAAGCTTTGCGTGCGCTGTTCTAAAACTGCACATACAACAGTATGTGCTCACGCCGAGCTGCCGTCGACGTCAGAGAGGCATGTCAGAGAATACTGCGCTTTGCGCAGTGTGCAAATCCAATGTACCATGGTTTGCAAATTTTTTTTAATCGGAGTGAACCTACGATGGTATTCAGGTGACTTGTTGAATACCACAGTTATTGGTCACCTGTTTTGTCCCAAATGGACTGAACTCGACAGGTGCAAGCGACTCATTATTATTATTGAATTGTTTTCATGTACTGCAGCCCAATTCAGAGCTAATACAGGAGTCGGGTACATAAGTACAATAGGAATGAATAGCGATAAAGTCACGAGTTCTTCAACAGAACAAATATTGTTACATGCAAAGCATAACTGGGTTCAAAAGGAAAAAATAAACCATATAGGTCAATGTAGTAAACAATAATGCTCGAAACAAACTGCATTTCAACATATTAGTAAATGCAAAAATGGTCTACATCAAGCTGGAAGAGCATTAGCATACGCGATGTAATCATCACTACATAGCCGACATATAATCTTCAATGCACTGCACCACAGTACTCATGCTTCAGGAAAAGCTCGTAACAAGCATGTGACGTGCGAATGCCGAAGCTTACCAGCTTTTAGGTTCCTTTAGTACCGCTCATACATTATTTTTCTCCATGTGAATATAAATATTTTCTCAGTGTTTGTTCACTAGCAGTTTTTCTCTGCTAGTGAAGTGTTTGCAGCTCAAATATGCAAGCTCCCCTGTGTTTTGACACCAACCCTGTTTATGTGCTCCTTTTGTCACTGACCATGGCTGTTTTACCTTTAGACGCTATCGTCATTGCCTAATCTTTCCAAACAATACGATCAGCGCATCTCAGTCAAGAAAAAAAGATATCAGGACTCTTACCATCACTGACATGCCACTTTGAGGCTATAAAAAAATGTCATGCCTACTGAGATCGTAGAATACTCCCATTTGACTATGCATAATATATCAGAGTTTTCTAGTGGAAACGGCTACATTATCGCCGTTTTGCTGCATTCGGTGGTTGCACTACTCGCCGCGTTACCTGACTTGAGAAAGCAAACAAGCAAACCCCATATCAACTGCATTTACAATTCAAAGTCAAAATTGTGTGTGCATGTTCAACTTTATTGTGCTGTTCAGACTTAACGGAGGAAAAGCTGACATTGCATCGTAGATATAGAAATGGCGGCTCGGTCGGAATTGTTGGCAGATATAAAAAGCGAGTCGGGGCCATGGGCTTAAAGGAGACATGGATGTCAAAACAAAACCAAAAAACAGGCAGCAAGCTAAGGACACATAGGAAGAATGTGCTACATGCCTCAAAAATAACAGCGGTGTAGAGAACCAATCTGAAAACAATAGATAGAATTAGTGGGCATACGCAGCAGTTTTGTGGATTCAGCCTCCCAGCTATTTCCTATGGCAGGCAGTGTTCGCAAAGCTACTGCAAATGTTAGCTAAGTGTTACCGTTAGAAACATTTGTACCTCTCGCTGCACACACCCAGGCATATCTGAATTAAGTCACAGGCATTTTTTTTTCAAAGTGGCATTCCATGGCAAATCAACCAGACCATCACGAATATGGCCGAAATAACTCCCGCATCTTTCTTAAAGTTCGAAACCGGTCCTGCTTGCCTACAGGGCTGTGTTATCGCTCATTGACACTGGCTCACCTAGGGACAGTTATCGCTATAATTGAGGCCTTTCTTGCCAAGTCCTGGCCATAATACCACTATATTTATGAGTGGATGTGACACTACAGGTGCTCTAGAGCTTTTTGCTAATTATGTCAAATAAGTGAATTCTCTATGAACCGTTGAAAATTTTGCGTTCGAGTGCATGAATTTAAAGTGGGTTTTTAATAGTTCAGCTCAGCATCGGTTGGCCAGTTTTACAGCTCTTCAGTTCATTTCCTAATGTCCTCTCAAAGATATATCAGTGTGGTTCCGCTGCATGCATTTCAGTTCAACGTGTAATTCAGAGCTTATCAAACTCAGCATAGAGTTTCAGTCATAGGGATGAAATAATCTGTGCTCGTTTTCTCTTTTATAATAAAATAATTTTTCGTTTTTGTGTGTGCAGGTTCACCTAGCTATTGATGTAATGCCCTGAAAAACTGCCGTGAGTCGGCTGGTGAGTGTTCCGAGGGCTTCCATTTGGTCAAGTGGTCTACCATCACAGCGAGGTAGACAGAGGCCAGTACGACACGCATAGGAGCTTCACGGAAACCGTTGGAATGGGTTTGCGGCAGAAGGAGGCCACAAGCCTGTACAGCGGCAGTTGCCTCCCAAAAGGATGAAGCAAACAGAGGTTAGTAAGGAAGCTTGCTCATTTCAGTGGAGTTTATGTTTTGTCATGGATGCGTTTTATAACCTATTTCCACTTTGGCGAATACAGTGCCCTATTTATGAGCACAGCTGCAAGTATTATTTCCATCCACAGAATTTCTAGCCATGAGCACACTTAGCTTGAATGTTTTGACGCAGCTTCTTAACTTGCTTTGAGTGATGCCAGTGGTGCTAAGAGTTACGCTCTGCATGTTTGCTGCACCTTACATTATAGATGAGGTGGGTTTTGATTTGAATATTTAAGTTTTGTTTCACGTCTGCCTGCACAGTGGGCTTAATGCACTCGCTTTACAAGTCCATTTTGTCATGTTTTGCTCATGGCTATGTTCCACGCACCCCCATAAAATTTGTTTCCTTATGCTTGTCTCTGCAATGAACCATTGTGTGTGACAGCTAACACACTATTTATTTTTGAAATAGCAGTTGCAGCTTGAACAAAGTAATATAATCGTATAGAAGATCAACCGCTTGCACACCACGTTTCAGATTTACTTATTGTGGAACATTTACAAGCGCTATGAATGTGCATTTCTTAATTTTTCTAATACTTTACTTTTTTAGCAGCAGCTGCAATTTCAAACTAGAAAGGTGCGTGAGTTGTCACGCAGAAAGTTCATCGCTGAGATAAGCGTTTACAGCAAATGTCATGGCCTTGCGTAAAAATGTCCATGAGCAAAATGTGGCAAAAGCGGACCTGCCAAGTGTGTTTTCGACCCACCAGTTAGACAGAAGTGAAGTGAAAATTTACTGGAGAAATCGAACTGCGCTTCATCGATTATTTGTTGCAGTAAAGAAACCGTGTTCAACAATTGGCAGCGTGAGCACTAGTTGAAACAGGTCCCCTGTGGTGGACTAGAGCTGACGCTGCACAGCCGTCAGCACCTTTAACTTTAAAGATCCGACACGTGGCCTCAGCTCGCTTGGACAGAGGTCAGTGCCACCAAGTGTTGAAAATGATATGCTTGCTGCAGTTAGCGATAGATGTATCGCGCGACAGTGTCACTCGTAAATTTCTGTTTCCAGACTGCCTGACCGGCGGGCCGAATGCATTTCTTTCGCATCCCGGTTTCGCGACGTGTCGCTTTTGGCTACGTTATCGCGTGCACCCATGACATTCGTTTTATCATTCCTTTCTCGACAAACAACCATTGCGTGTGAAAACTTACGCATCTTCCGTGTTTGAATTGGCAGCACTGTTCAAAAGGAATCACACGTATAAAAAGAAGAGCAAACGCACACTCAAAGTGTTTGTAAAAGTTGCACAACAAATCTGAAATGCAGTAGCGTTCTTCATGTTTTGATTCATTTTGAGCATGAATTCAACTGCTCTCGCAATTTAGAGCATGCTTTCCTGCTCGGTTTGCGCTGCAGCGAATATGTTGTCTTGAGGCACAACATTTAAGTGGGTAAAAATATCTGGGCTTTGGCGTGCCAGTACTATGATTTGAATTTAAGAGAAGATGGCAGTTTAAGCTTTTATGTTATAACTACGCACAAAAATTGCTTTGTTTGCGTTGTATTTATGAGCCTTTCTTGCTGACAACATGAACAAACATTGCGCTCCATATGACATCCTTCGTGCAGCGTGAAGCGAACAAAAAGACACACTCTAAACTGCGAGAACAGTTCAATTGACGCTGTCTGAAAGTTATTGACTCAGAACATGAACAACACACCGTATTTGAGATTTCTTTATTGTGCAACTTTTACAAACACCTTGAACGTGCGCTTGCTCTGCTATATATTGTCACGGGGTCCTGACGTGGTCGAAGACAGGAAACTTTGTGTCGGAATTTAACTGTTTATTTGGGCGAACCTGCGCCCGGTAAAAACGGAAACTTCGAATACAGTAGCAGTCTTGGACTGATAGCGGCGAACAAAGCGTCGGCCGTCGATCAACTACTCACAAGCGGCGAACTGCGTCGGCATTTATACTCTTGTCATCGAATGTTCTAGCGTTATCGCTGGTGGTGGCGTAGGTTCCAGAATAATCTGTACAGTTCCTAGAGTGGGCGTGATCTTATCGAAATGATCTACTAGAGTCCGGAAGCTCCTCGAAAACTGCACGCGCGTTTTGCGCTGACAATTGTGTAGTGTTTTGGGGTGATAACAAAACTTGAGAAATGGAACGTGGCATTGGCCCCCTCGGAAAAAGGCATCGTCCCGATGCTTTAACTAAAGATGAAGGTACAACAATTATGCAAGAAAGTACAATGAATAAATTAGGATAAAATAATAATACAAAAAACACTCTTTCAGTTTGTTAACCCGCATGAAACGGCTTGAGGCACGCGACATGGACGACTTCAGGTCGTGATCGGCGTCCTTGAGTGTTCGTAAAGCCGTCGGGGACAACCTCGTAATCAAGTGGGCCGAGACGTCGAACCACCCTGTACGGTCCGAAATACCATCGCAGAAGCTTTTCACTTAGTCCACGTCGGCGTATCGGCGCCCACACCCAAACACGTTCACCAGGCTGGTATTCCACGAAGCGTCGTCGAAGATTGTAACGGCGGCTGTGTTGATTCTTGATACGGAGACGCGCGAGTTTTCTGTCTTCTTCGGCGCGTAAGGTACTCACTCACATCGAGGTTCTCTTCGTCGGTGACGTTGGGTAACAAGGCATCGAGAGTGGTTGCCGGGCTCCTTCTGTAGACCAATTTGTATGAAGATATCTGCGTCGTCTCCTGCACCGCCGTGTTGTATGCAAAGGTCACGTACGGAAGAATGACGTCCCACGTCTTGTGTTTTACATCAACGTATATTGCCAGCATGTCGGCGATCGTCTTGTTAAGCCGCTCGGTGAGGCCGTTGGTCTCTGGGTGATACGCTGTCGTCCGGCGGTGGTTTGTCTGGCTGTATGCTAAGGTCACTTGAGTTAAGTCCGCAATAAATTCCGTTCCTCTGTCGGTGATAAGGACCTTCGGGACGCCGTGACGTAGGACAATTTTTTCGGCAAATAACTTAGCTACCTCGATACAGAGCCTTTGGGAAGGGCGTTTATCTCAGCGTAGCGGGTGAGTAAGTCGGTAGCTACCACGATCCACTTGTTTCCGAAAGCCGACATGAGGAATGATCCCAGTAGGTTCATACCAATTTGCTGGAAAGGTCGGCAAGGTGGTTCGATTGGCTGCAGAAATCCCGCTGGCTTTGTCAGTGGTGCCTTGCGTCGCTGAACGTCCCAGCATGTCCTCACATAACGAGTGACGTCAGTGGTAAGACGTGGCCAGTAGTACATTTCTTGTATCCTCGCGAGCGTGCGAAAAACACTGAGGTGCCCTGCCCTCGGATCGTCGTGCAGGGCCTGCAGGAGGTCTAGTCCCAGAGCTGAAGGCACCACAAGGAGGTACTTAGCTCAAAGCGGTCAATTTTTTTTTCTTTTGTAGAAGACCGTTTCGCAGAAAGAACCACGCAAGTGCGCGCTTGCATACCTTCGGGACTTCGGCGGTCCTGCCTTCGAGGTATTTTATTAGGGCCTTAAGTTCCGGGTCGGCCAGCTGTTGTTCATCGAAGTTGTCGGTGGTTATTGTTCCCAAGAAGTAGTCGTCATCCGGGTCGTCGGGTGGAGGTTGGTCAACAGACGCACGAGAAAGACAGGCAGCGTCGGAGTATTTCTTGCCGGACTTGTAAATGACAGTAATGTCATATTCTTAAAGTCTCAGGCTCCATCGTGCGAGGCGACCTGAAGGGCCCTTCAAGGAGGCAAGCCAACACTAGGCGTGGTGGTCGCTCACAACTTTGAAGCGCCGGCCGTAGAGGTAGGGGCGCAATTTTGACGTAGCCCAGATGATGGCGAGGCACACCGTTTCTGTTGTGGAATAATTGGCTTCTGCTTTGGACAGCGATCGGCTGGCGTAACAAATAACCCTTTCAAGTCCGTGAGCCCACTGCACAAGAACGGCGCCAAGACCTAGGTTGCTTGCGTCAGTGTGTATTTCTGTCTCGGCGAATTTGTCGAAATAGGCAAGTAATGGAGGCGTCTGTAAGCGATGTTTAAGCTCCTGGAAAGCGTGTTCCTGCGGCGTTTCTGACTTGAACTGCACGTCGGCCTTGGTAAGGTTAGTGAGAGGATTGCCGATGCGGGCGAAGTTTTTCACGAACCGCTTATAATAGGCGCACAGGCCCACAAATCGGCGCACCGCCTTCTTGCCAGTGGGCAGTGGGAAGTCGGCGATGGCGGCTGGTTTTCGTAGATCAAGACGAACTCCAGACTTGCTAATATCGTGCCCCAGAAACAACAGCTCCCCGTATGCAAATCTGCACTTTTCTGGCTTCAAAGTGAGTCCGGACGTCTTGATGGCTTGAAGTACAGCTTCAAGGCGCCGAAGATGCTCGTCAAAACTTGAGAAAAACACGAAGACGTCATCCAAGAACACAAGACAAGTCTGCCACTTCAATCCTGTCATTACTGTATCCATAACGCGTGGAAAAGTTGCAGGCGCTGAGCAAAGACCGAAGGGCATGACCTTAAACTCGAAGAGGCCGTCCGGTGTTATAAACGCCGTCTTCTCTCAGTCTCTTTCGTCGACTTCGATTTGCCAATAGCCAGTCTTGAGGTCCATTGACGAAAAGTACTTGGCGTTATGGAGCCGAACAAGTGCGTCGTCCATTAGTGAGAGAGGATACACGTCCTTTCTTGTGATTTTGTTCAGGCGGCGATAATCATCCCAAAAACGTAGGCTCCCATCGTTCTCCTTCACTAACACCACGGGGCCTGCCCATGGACTCTTGGATGGCTGGATGACGTCATTCCGCAGCATTTCATCAATTTGTCTCTTCATGGCGTCACGTTCTCGCGTCAAAACCCTGTGCGGACTCTGACGGAGTGGTCTGGCATTTTGTTCGGTTATGATGCGATGTTTCGTGATTGGGGTATGGCGAATTTTTGATGAAGATGAAAAGCAATCTTCGTATTGCAGAAGCAGGGCCTTGAGCTGTTCTTGCTTATGACTCAGCAGTACGGGATTGACGTCGAAAGCTGTGGGAAGGATTGGTTTGTCTGAGCAGGTTCCGCAGAATCGGCAAGGGCGAAAGCACTGGTAGCATCCACAATTTCTTCGATGTATGCGACTGTTGTTCCTGTGTTCACATGTTCGTACTCGTTGCTGAAATTCGTGAGCATAACCGTTGCTTTGCCTCCCCGCAGCTCTGCAATTCCTCTTGCGACGCAAATATTTCGGGTGACCAACAGATGCTGACTGCCTTCAATGACGCCTTCCCAGTCAGGTGATTTAGGAGCGCCGACTGAAATAATGACGCTGGAGCGAGGCCGAATGGTGACTGGTTCTTCGAGCACATTCAAAGCATGGTTCCCTGACGGCGTGCGTGGCAGTAGTGCTTCTTCTGGGGATAACGTTATTGACTTTGTTTTTAGGTTGATAACAGCACCATGGAGGCATGAGAAGTCCATGCCAAGGATAACATCTCTCGAGCATCACTGTAGGACTACGAAGTCTGTAGGATACGTATGGCCGTTAATGGTTACTCTCGTTGTGCAGATTCCTGAAGGCGTTACGAGATGACCTCCGGCTGTGTGGATTTCAGGGCCTTCCCCAGCTGTCCTAACTTTCTTCAACTTCGCGGCGAACGACCCACTGATGACGGAGTAGTCGGCTCCCATATCGACGAGAGCGGTCACACTGTGGCCGTCGATAAGAACGTCCAGGTCGCTAGTTCGCCGTCTCGCATTACAGTTGGGGCGTGGTGTCGGGTCACGGCTGCGTCGACTTGTTCCGCTGCTTCCATGTTGCGTCGTCAGGTCACCTTCGGTAAGTGAGATTTTGCCGTCAGGGCTTTACCTGGTTGGCATTGTGTTCGGAAAGCTCCACCGCGGCGTCGTCTTCGTCGGAGAAGGAGGATCTACGGTAGTTCGTCACACAGCAACGGCACCTCCATCTGTTGCTTCCCTTAGTTTTCCAGACACGGGCTAGAAGAACGGCCCGTCGTTGGGCCAGAGTACTGCCGGTGGTGCGGCGACATGCGGCGGCTGGGCGACAGCGAACGGGAAGGACATCGTTGTGTACACTGAGTTCCTATCAGGTAGTTGGCGATGGCACGTGGCCGTTCTCCTGGCTGTGGACGCGGTGCATTGACGGCGAAGCCACGCAGTCCCATATGTCGGTACTGGCAACGACGGTATGTGCGTCCGGCCTCGCCGCAGTGGTTGCAGAGCGGATGGTGGGCAGGGGTGCGCCAGACGTCAGTCTTCCTCGGCGCACTGCGCTGGGCCGCTGGTGAACGGAAGGACGTCAGTGGGAATGGTGGCGGCGGTGGCGTCTGGCGACGGAAGTGCGATGGGGCAGCATTTTGGCGTGTGCGTAGAGGAGGAGCGAGGTGGTGGGCTGCGGCAGCACAGCTCACGGCTTGCAGCTGAAGCTCTTGAGACTGAGGAACGCCCAGCGATTGTTGGATCTCCTGGCATACGACGTCCTCGATGGATTCCACATAAGGCTGCGCTGAAGGAAGTAATTTTCGCAGCTCTTCTTGCACGATTGCTCGGATCGTCTCACGCAAGTGAGTGGTTGCAAGCCCTTGAAAGCTGGCGTAGCTTGTAGACGAGAAGCTACGGTTATATTGCCGCGTGTGCATGTCGAGCGTCTTCTATTTTGAAGATGCTTCTGAAATAAATTCGGTGACCGTCTTTAACGGGCTTCTGATCAGCCCGACGAAGAGTTCCTGCTTTACTCCTCGCATGAGCAGACGGACCTTGTTCTCCTCGGAGAACAAGGTCCGTCTGCTCATGCGACAGACCTTCAGCGAGTCAGCGTGGCAGAAAAGTTTTATCATGTTTTGCGTGAATAGCGCCACGTATTCGTTTGGCATCTGCAAGCGGGTTTCGAGAATAGCTGCGGTCTTCTCCTTGCGCACCACACTTGCGAAAGTGTTGAGGAACCTGGCACGAAAGACGTCCCACGTTGCAAGACTTCGCTTTTGATTCTCGAACCAGGTCCGAGCAGCATCTTCTAAGGCGAAATACACATTCAAGAGCTTGTCATCGTTATTGAAGGTGGCGACGCGGTCGAACCTTTCGATCCAGCTTTCCGGGTCTTCCAGTGGCGAACCGCGGAAAGTTGGCGGCTCTTTGGGTTGTCGGAGCAGGAGTGGTGCAGGCTGCACGGGGGCGGTCACGGTTGAAGTAGTTGAAGTCAAGATCCGGGTCTGCCTGGATCCTTCAGGAAGGGGCCCGTGTTCTGGTTGTAGTCCCCTCTGCAAGCGGCTTGTTCGCTGTTCAGGGTTAGCATCCGTGTCTTCTTTGCCGCTTGGGCTGGGGTAGCGGCTTGAAGGCGGCGTCCCGAACATCAAAGAAGCAGCACCTCCACCAGATGCCACGGGGTCGTGACGTGGCCGAAGACAGGAGACTTTGTGTTGGAATTTAACTATTTATTTGGGCGAACCTGTGCCCAGTAAACGGAAAATCCGATTACAGTAGCAGTTTTGGACTGATAGCGGCAAACGGAGCGTCGGCTGTCGATCAACTACTCACAAGCGGCAAAGTGCGTCAGCATTTATACTCTTGCCATCGAATGTTCTCGCGTTATCGCTGGCGGTGGTGTAGGCTCCAGAAAAATCTGTACTGTTTGCAGAGTGGGCATGATCTTATCGAAATGATCTACTAAAGTCTGGAAGCTTCTCGAAAACTGCACGCGCGTTTTGCGCTGAGAATTTCGGAGCGATAACAAAACTTGAGAATTGGAACGTTGCAATATAAATGTGATTCCTTGCTGAGAAATACAACTCATAGGGTGGGTAAGCTGACGCACACAATACTTCATTGTCCAGAGAAGCATAGAACAAGGAACGCCATGGGCGCACGCGATAACGTAGCCACGGGCCAAAACCTAGATAAAGAGTGAGCGAATTCGACTCGCTCATTGGGTAGACACATAAGTTTACTAGTGAGACCTACGTGCGCTACATCTGTTGTTAACTGCAGCAAGCAAAATATGTTGAACGATTAGTGGCATTGATCTCAATTCAAGCAAGCTGAAGCCACGCATCGGAGCATTGAAGCTAAAGATGCTGACTGCTGTACATGCCTGATGGGGGAAATGCGGAAGGGCATTGCTCCTTTGCTTTTGTCAATAATTGCATACAGAAAAAGTTTAGTTTCGTTGAAACTTAGGTGGCATGTACCTGCTCCATGTTCTCTATTTTCTGTATTGGTCTGCGAAAACAAAACCTCAGCTGTGATCCATGATTGTACTGACATTCCAGCCGTTACTGTTTCATGATATGTGAGCCTTCCCTTAGTCACGGTTTGTTTGAGCGATAGTCCTACTATTAAATTGAGTTCCTCGGCTACTTAGGCTGTATGAGAAGCACATAAGATTGTTTGCAAATGTATATTACTGCTAGTGCTTCCTTAGAGAGCTTATAATTAACTGCCGTAGTTCAGCGATAGACATTTCTTAATCAAGAGAAATGAATTTGTGTTCTTTATTTTTTAGAGCTGTGCGAGTAGCAACACTGTATTTGTTCTAAACAAATTCCAATATAGAAGTGTGAGTGGGAATCAAATGTTTTCGAACATTTGTTGAATATATTTTTAATACTTGAAAGTGAAGTTACAGAATAAATGTTGCAAAATATTTCTAATCACATAATTATGGAATAGAATTATGGCATTGTTTTTTGGCTTGGTTGGTCAAGACCTGGTGTGAAAGTGATCCCTTGTTTTATCGAAGATGAGTAAGGATCGAATTGTATTTATTTATCATATTTTGTGCCACCAATGTGGTGTCCACAGCAGTGTACACGTGGAAGGTGCTTCCCCCCCCCTCTACATCAAATTCTGTGGAGGCTTTCTGATTTGACGCACAAGGGCGTGCTCCTTTCGAATTTCAAGTTGCTGATCTGCCCTACTGGTGTCTGTGTATAGAAACGCCTAAATTTGATGGTAATTAGAAGGTTCGTACAACATTTTCGGTCGTTTTGGTCTGAAACATTGATGATTGCTTCTACCCCTGGCACGCAGGTTTGAACCACCACTTTTGTGAGTCAGTCTTAATATGCCCATAGCGTAGCCCATGCGTTGAAGCATATTGAAAAATTGAGCGGGGAAGAATGTAACGACACAGTGCATCTCCATGTTGGTACCACCATTTTACCGAATGAATGTAAATGCTACCATAGCCTGAAAAGCAGCTTTGCCGCAAAGTGTTGTTGTAAGGAGGTAAAGCAATTTAAAAAATCTGAAGGGCCTCCGTCAATTGGGCATTGACTGTTGTCTTTAGGAAGCTCTAACAGTAAAACTTTCAGCGGAAAATAATCGACTAGCAAGTGCCATTCAAAAAGTATTAGAAAGTTTGAATACTTGCACACTGTTATTTTTTTCTAAAAGTAAGAGAACAAATCTGGAACAAACCAATTTAACATCATTTATCAAATGGGGTAATGTTGTAATGAATTGTCCGTATTTTCTATGCCCTGCAGTGCTGCCTGAAGCCTTGTGGAAAAGGAAGCAACGCAGGTCAACTCAAAGATCAAGCTAACACCTGAAAAGAAAATAAATAAACAGAGATGTCATTTTCAGTCCTACATTACTGTGCAAGACTGCTGTTCTTGCCCATGGGCACGTAAAAGGGCATGTTGCCTTCTCCAATACATTTAGTTACGTTAAGAGAAGGAATACACGAGGACTCGTCATGCAAAAACACACAATCTCGGGCCTTGCTAAAGCACACCAGTCCATGTCATACCACAAAACGGCCGTATTCACCGGACCAGCCGTATAAGCCAGAAACCGTGTCTGAATTCCCGCTCTGGTGTTAACGGGAAAAACATACCATATACTGCCCGGTGCATTATTTAACGGGGGGCTCCCTTAACATTAGACCAACCATTTCCAGTTATACGACTAAACTTTGCTTACCACACGTTTGCACCTTGAGCCAATCTGTTCTTTTCGTGTCCCTTCACGTAAAGTTAACATTTTACGAATTCATGAATCGTATTTACGAATCCGTGAATAGTATTTAACACACGGAGACGCTCTAGGTGCCGACCAGTGCGGACGCGCGAAGATCGGCTCCTGCTTTCAAGAATGCTTTCCTGTGGTATTCACGAATTTGTCGCCGAGTTTTCAGTCCCATCGTGTGCCTAAGTTCTTAAGAAATCAGCAGATACCACCTTTGTGCCGGTGAGTGGATTTTAAACCGTTTTTTGGGACATTTTTACACGGCAACGCCACCGGGGGATTTAGGCCTAACCAAGGAGGCGATTGTCGCCGATGCGCCGGCCCGGCGCCAACGCGACTCAACGCTCTGCGCGTTCCAGTATCTGCAACTGAGAATGGAATACCAAGTAGATGGAGAGGACATCTCTCCAGAGGATTGCACGGAAGAAATGGGTTGGAAGGAAGCCGAAACAAGACGCTCAAGGAATAAGCAAGCCGCGGTCAGCGTTCCTGCTGCCAAGGGTTCGACCGAGGCCGGCGTTGCGGGAGACACTCGAGCCAGTCGTGGTAGGTATGACACCAAGCATACAATCGTGCGAGCTGGACGCATGCCGCCACTACCTAAGGACTTCAGCAAAATTGTGCTACGACCACGTGGAGGATTAAATATCTCGAGAATTGGCACTGGAGCCGTGGCAGACGCGATAGTACTGGCGGCCGGCGTCAAAGAGGAAGAGGCCATGCAGGACATCATCTGTTCCAACTTGCAGCAGAACATTACGGTGGCAAGCACTCCGGACCAAGACAGAGCTTCAAGATACCTCAAGGTCAAGCAAATTGACATTGGAGGCAAAGTTTTCGAGGTTAGAGCGTATGCCGCGGCACCCCACGACACTTGTAAAGGAGTGATTCGCGGGATCCCCGTAAGCGATACTCAGGACATTTTGACCCGAAAGATTGTGAACGCGAACAACCCGCTCGCGCTGCAGGCCAAGAGAATCAAGAACACCGGGACAATCATCATAGCGTTCGAAGGACACAAGGTGCCCAGATTCGTGAGATATGGACCTTCACTTTTGCAGTGCTCTTTTTACCGCAAGAACATCGATATTTGTTACATCTGCGGAAAACTGGGACATCGGGCTAACGTCTGTCCGAACCCAGCTGAAACAATCTGCAGAGGCTGCGAAATCAAGAACCCAGATAGCCTGCACCAGTGCAATCCAAGATGCAGGCTGTGCGACGGTCACCATCCCACGGCAGACAAGGAGTGCAAGAACAGGTTCTTAGTGCCATACGTCGTCAGACGCAGACGTTGGGAAAGATCACGAGCAGCTGCAGAAGCCCGGGACGCATCAATCACATCGAGTCCAGACATCAATGACAAGCAGCTTATTCCAGCCTACGGAACCCAGAGCATCCAGACTACACAAGAACAGGAAAGGCGGCCCCACTCCAGGGGGAGGTCGCGTTCCAGAAGAGGTTCTAGACCCAAGGCCCGCTCCCAATCACGGGGGCGCTCGTGTTCTCAAGGTCACCATCAGGGTCGGGATCAGCCTGAGCGGCACCCGAACGGCCAGCTACCTGGCGTTCAGTTCGAGATCACGGCTTCACATCCGGGGAGGACGCCTGCAGTTACTTCGAAAGGCAGCTGGGCTGAGCGAGTGCGCAACGGCGGGGCAGAGGTGATGACAGGTAAGCTGCCAGAGCATGATAGAATTGCACAGCTAGAGCAAGAAAACGCGAGACTTACAAAATCAAATGAGAGGCTATCAGCTGAGTTAAAGGAAATAAAAATTCTTCTCACTAAGCTAACCAGCGCGCAATCTTCACAGCCAATGCCTCAGCCAGTTGATGTCTCTGTGGCTGAAAACGTGGGGGACTCGAGAACCGCGAAAAAGAGGGCAGTCATGGCAGAAACACTGGAAGCCAACCAAACGACCATGTCAGATATGAAAGAGGTGTTTGACACGCTCAGCAAAGTAGTAGCCAATCTTAGCGAGCAGATGGGTAGGCTACAATCAAGCGTGGCGGCACTGGAAGAGCATATGACTTTGCGCATTACAAAGGTCGAATCATATCTGCACAACACAGCAAGGCCTCCTCATGCACCAAGCTCACCCCTTCGGCCACCAATACTAGTGGTACCAAACCTGTCGACAGGTGCAGCATCAGGCTCCGGCCACCCATGTAATAACCATGATGGCAGCGCTACGTGAAGCATTTCGTATCTGGCAATGGAACTGTAGAGGTTACCTTAAAAAGAAGGCAACCCTGCAGCAGTATATCAGGAGCAGCCAAGAAAAGCCTCATATTATATTATTACAAGAGACCCTTTCACCGCAAGCAACGTTGCCTGGATTCCGGCCTGTAATAGGGGATACTGAAGGGAGGGGAGTCTGCACCTTCGTATGCAACAAACTAACACACGTAACCCATGACCTCAAGATAGAAGCAGGCCAATTGGAACACGTCTTGGTAGAGATCGTGCCGGGTACCAGCAACCGTCAGAGCATTTTCATTCTTAATATATACAGCAGTCCAAAGGAACAAAAGCAAGGGTTTAAGACGGTTCTAAAGAAAGCTGTTAATATCGCCGGGGAATGTCCACTCGTCATAGCAGGTGATTTCAACGCCCCTCATCATACATGGGGTTACAAGTACAACACTGGGAAAGGAAATCGACTTTGGCAAAGTGCCAGTGAACTTGATCTCACCCTAATCACAGACCCCAGCCTACCAACAAGGCTTGGTACATCTTGCTGCAGGGATTCCACCACGGACCTTACATTTGTAAGGAACATCAAGAAGGCCCAGTGGATGAACCTTGCTGTAGACCTTGGGAGTGACCACTGCATTCTTGCCACTACCTTCTCCGTGGAGCGTAAAAAGCAGAGAGAATTCCACTGCACAGATTGGGATAAGTTCAGGAAGATAAGGATGGAAAGGGAACAAGATGGCCACAGACAAGGCTTGGAGCAGCGGGTCAAACAGATTAAAGATGACATCAAATCCGTCTCCTCCACCATTACCACAGATCTTCCGGTTGAAAGAATGGATAGCCGGCTTGCTCATCTTCTTGAGGCAAAGCAAGCACTACTGAACCGTTGGAAGGGTCAGCGCCTGAACCGAAGACTGAGGAAGAAGATAGCTGAGGTAAACAGATCAGTCGAGGAACATTGTCGCGCACTATCGAGGCAGCAATGGGACGAAATCTGCAACTCCGTCGATGGTCAGATGCGCAGTGGCAAGACATGGAATATGTTAAAGCATCTCCTCAACGAAAACACCACTAAAACAAATCAAAAGCATGTCATCGCTCGAATTTTGCATAAAGAGATAGAGCGCACTACAGAACAACAAGTTGTCCAGCAGCTCGTGCATAAGTACCTCCCAATCAAAAGAGGATTGGCACCACCAAGTAGACAGTACCAGGGCACGCCAAATCCAGGTCTTGAGGGCGACTTTAACATCGAGGAGATCAGAAGAGCCTTGCATGATCTCAACGGCAGGTCGGCCCCTGGTCCGGACGATACATCAAACAAGGCCCTGCGTAACCTTGATGACGATTCAATTGAAACCCTGAGGGATATGATCAATTCAGCATGGAAAGGAGGCAGGGTGCCAGAGCAGTGGAAGCTGGCCAGCACGATCCTTATTCCTAAGCCAGGAAAGCCCCCTAACTTGGACAACATGAGGCCAATATCCTTGACATCATGTATCGGCAAGGTCGCAGAACATGCCATACTGCACAGGATAAACAAGTACTTGGAAGATAACAACATATATACACACAATATGGTTGGATTCAGGGCAGGGCTATCCACACAAGATGCATTGAAGCTTATCAAACACCAGGTCATTGACAATGAAACCAGAGACGTGAGAGCCATTCTGTGCCTAGATCTAGAAAAAGCGTTTGACAACATCCACCATTCATTCATACTCGAAGCAATTTGCAAGCTTGGTCTAGGGAAAGCCTTCTTTGACTACGTATGGTCCTTTCTTACAGATCGGAAAGCCGTGATGAAGATTGCAGATATCGAGACCGCAGAAACCGAACTAGAAGCAAGGGGCACGCCACAAGGGGCAGTGATTTCACCAATGCTGTTTAACATTGCCATGATTGGACTGTCAAAGAAATTATCGAGCATTGAAGGATTGAAGCACAGCATCTACGCAGATGACATTACCATCTGGTGCACAGGTGGAAGCAAGGGGCAGATTGAGAGCGCTCTGCAAGAGGCGATTGACACCGTAGAAGACTACCTTCGCCCTTCCGGGCTCAAGTGCTCCTCGAGTAAGTCAGAACTTTTGCTTTATCGGACTGCACGCCGGGGACCAAAGCCCAGGGGATGGAAGCCGTTAAACCAGATAGACATCCATCTCCGTACAAATCAAGGGGATGCCATCCAGAGGGTCGACTCCATCAAAGTCCTGGGAATGCTGATAGAGTCTACCGGCGCCAACAGCAAATCTATAGCCAAGTTAACTCGGAAAACAGACAGTGCGGTGCACCTCATACGCAGAGTGGCCAACAAAAGAAATGGGATCAAGGAAGACAACCTCATCAGGTTGATGCATGCGTTTGTTCTAAGTCACTTCACATACGAGGCAGCAATGCACAACTGGTCAAGAGCAGAGTCCGAGACACTGAATGTGCTCCTCAGGAAAGTTATCAAGAAGGTCCTGGGCCTACCCATACATACCAGCACCGAGCGTCTGCTTGAGCTTGGCATACACAACACGCTCGAAGAAATAGCAGAAGCCCAAGAGAGAGCACAGTTTGCAAGGTTATCTACGACAAGGTCGGGGAGAATGATCCTGCAGGAGCTGGGCCAAAACCCAATAGCAATCAGACGCAATTACAATGATATCCCTGACAACATCAGGGAGACTATCACGGTATCTCCTGTACCGAGAAACATGCATCCAGAACACAACGTCGGAAGAAGAGTAGCGAGGGCCAGGACTATACTTCGTCAAGTCTCAAACGAGGAACGAGGGGTCGTATTTGTTGACGCGGCTTCCTACGCCAATGGGAAAGCGTTTGTGGCAGTGGTAGTCGATGGGGCTGGCCATGTCGTCAACTCAGCGACGGTCAGGACGAAAGACCCAATCATTGCGGAACAAGTGGCCATCGCCTTAGCACTCAAGATGGATAACATTGAAGTGGTCTACTGTGATTCCATGGCAGCACTACGGGCGTTCGCCAAGGGGACGGTCTGTGAACAAACGCTAAAAATACTGCAAGGCAAGAACATAACACATCATCTTCTGAGTTGGTTCCCAGCTCACCTTGGACAAATCAACGATTCCCCTCCCAATCTCAACGAAGCAGCACACGAGGCGGCGCGAGAACTCTCCAACCGCGCCTCCCCGGGGATGCGTTCTAGCAGTGAAGGGGATAACCGGGAAATTCTTACAACATATAACGAGCTCACTAAACATTTCTACCTGTCTAGAAGGATTTTTACTCCACCTCACAAAAATCTAACCCGGCCCCAAGCACTTACATTAAGGCTTTTGCAAACGCGGATGTACCCTCTTTGAAAATGTTACACATCATGTACCCTGACCTATATCCAAGTAATCTTTGTCCACATTGTGGGGAAATAGCTTCATTAGAACACATGCTCTGGCAGTGCACCAAATTCGCTCATTTATCGCACATCACCTCTGCCAGATGGGAGGCGGCAATCCGCAGCTCATCCTTGGCAGATCAGCTCTGGGCTGTCCACCAAGCCCGCGAGGCGGCTGAGGAGCTTGGCATCTCAGTCCCCACGTGGGAGCTGCCCGCAACACAGTGATCTGTGTTTTGGAGGACCAAATAAAATTTTATCCAATCCAATTTAACACACGTTTGTCCTTCGACTAACACCGCTCTCTTCATGTCCCTTACCGATACACCCATGGTTGCTCATTTCATGACCAACTGTCTTTAGCACACGTTTGTCGTTTGACCAATTACGTTCCCTTCGTGTCACTTAATGTTACTCCTGCCGTTTCACATTCGATGACTAAGCGTCTGTAACACACGTATGTCTCTCGATCAAGTCTCTTCTATTCGTGATCCTTAACGTTAAACCTACCGTTACCTATTCCACAACGAAACTCTCTGTAACATGTTTTCCCGTTGACTCATTCTGCTTTATACGTGTCCCTTACCGTTGCATCTACTATTTCCTATTCCATGACTCAGCTGTTCTTAACGCACTTTTGTCCCTTAATCCACTCTTTTCCCTTGTATGTCTTAGTGTTACACCAACCATTTTTCATTCCTCGACTAAGCTGTCCTTAACAGACGTTTGTCCCTTGACCCAATCTGCTATCTCCCTACCCCTTAACGTTAAGCTACCGTTTCCCATTCCCCGACTAAGCTGTCTTCAACACGCGTTTGTCTCTCAAACCACTGCGCTATTTTCGTGTTTCTTAAGGTTACACCTTCCGTTTCCAATTCTATGACTGAGTTGCCCTTAGCGCACGCTTGTCCGTTGACCCAATCTGCTTTGCGTCCCTCAAACTTAAACATATTGTTCCCTATTCTACGGCGAAACTGTCCTTAACAAGATTTTTTTCTTGGCTCAGCTTGCTTTATGCGTGTCCATTAACGTTACACCTACCATTTTATATTCCATGGCTCAGCTGTTCTTTACACACGTTTGTTTCTTCATCAATTCTTTTTCCTCGTATTTCCAAAGGTTTTATTGCGATAGATATTATATTGCCATTGGGTCATAACATATACGTAGGGAGCAGATAGTAGGTCGAAAATTAAACTGTTTATTCGGGTCGAACCTGCGGCCAACAAATGAGAAGTAAGATGACACCGAGCCACTGGCACTGATAGCGGCGGGCATCGCGTCGGCCGTCGATCAACCGATAAGCGGCGGAGCCTGTCGGCATTTATACCCTTGCCATCGAATACTCTGGCATTATTGCTAGCAGCGACGTATGTTTCCGAACAATCTGTTACGTTGACTAACTGGGCGTAATATAAAAAAAATTGATCTACTAAAGGCTCGAAGCTTCTCGTACATCGTAGGCACGGTTTGTGCTGAACGTAGTGTGACGGGATGAAAAACGAACAACAGACGAAAGTACAAGATTAAAGACAAGAAACAATAAGTGCAGCAACAATAAAAAATGCAGTACGCAAGTTGGCGCATGAAATGGCTCATGGCGCACGACATAAAAGGCTTCAGGTGGAGCCCGGCGCAGTTGAGAGTTCGTAATGCCATCGGCAACAGCCTCTTAGTCGAGTGCGCCTAGACGTCGAACTATTCTGTATGATCCAAAGTACCATCGCAGAATATTTTTTGAGTCTACGTCGGTATATCGGCGTTCATACCCAGACAAGGTCCACAGGCTCGTACTCAACGAAGCTTCGTCGAAGGTAGTAAAGGTGGCTGTCGGTCGCCTGCTGACTCTTTATACAGAGGTGGGCGAGTCTCTACCCCGTATTCTAGAACGTCCCTTCACTCACCGCTTCACCTTCACTTGAGAAAGCTAATGGGAGTGCCGTCTCTGCGCCAGTCAAGTCACTGCATATTGGCGATAATCTACTGCGGTTCTTAAGTAGCGCAGCGTCATTTTCAGCGAGCGGTTGCGCAGTTTTCAACTATGTCAAGTGAAGAATTGAAGTCGAGTCGAGGACAGTTTGTGATTACGGGGATCTGACGAGCTTTTTCCGCACGCTGAAGGTAAGCGGCGACGTCGAGGTTCTCTTCAACAGTGAGGTTTGGAAGCATTGCGTCGAGCATCATTGCCGGGTTCCTTGCATAGACCAAGTTGTACGGCGTTATCTGCGTCCTTTGTTGAACGGCTGTATTGTACGCGAAGGCCACGTATGGAATGATTTCATCCCACGTCTTGTGCTCGACGTCGACGTGCATAGCCGGTATATCAGCGATTGTCTTATTAGACATTCGATGAGACTGTTTGTGTATGGTAGGCAGTGGTATGGCGGTGACTTGTCTGGCTATTACCCAGGATCGCCTAAGTTAGGCCCGCCGTGGAGGCTGTATGTCTATCAGTAATGAGGACCTGTGGAGCTCTATGACGCAGAACAATGTTCTCGACAAAGAACCTAACTTCCTCAGAGGCACAACACTTGGGAAGGGCCTTTGTTTTGCCATAGCATGTCAGGTAGTCAGTAGCTACGACGATTTATTTGTTACCTGAATTTGACGTGAGGAACGGCCCCAGTAAGTCCATGCCGATTTGCTGGATTGGCCGGTGAGGTGGCTCGATGGGCTGAAGAAGTCCGGCTGACCTAGTCGGCGGTGTCTTTTGTCGGTGGCAGTCGCGGCAGGTCCTGATGTCACGAGCGACGTCAGCAGAAAGTCGTAGCCAGAACTACTTTTCCTGTATTCGTGCGAGCGTACGGGAAAGACCGAGGTGCCTGGCCATCAGGTTGTCAGGCAGAGCTTTCTTTACTTCTGGTCTCACTGCTGAAGGAACCACGAAAAGATGGTCGACTTTATGGGGCGAGAAATTCATTCAGAGAACTCCATTTCGAAAGAAGAACGACTTCAGTTTTGTCTTACAAACATTCGGAACAGTCGTGCTACTACCCTCGAGGTACTACACAAGGCTTCTCAGTTGTGGGTCAGCTCGCTGCTGCTCGGCGAAGTCGTTGCCAATTATTGTTCCTAAGAAGCTGTCCTCATCAAGGCCGTCGTGCAGCGTGGTTCGATGGGGGCATGAGAAAAGCAGTCGGCATCAGAGGGTGTTCTTGCAGACTTGCAAACGACGGTAAAGTCGAAATATTGAAGCCTGAGGATCCATCGTGTGAGGCGTCCCGAAGGGTCTTTGAAGTTAACTAGCCAACATAAGGTCGCTCACAACATAGAAAGGCCTGCCGCAGAGGTAGGGGCGAAATATTGACACTGCCTTGACGATGGCAAGGAACTCCTTTTCTGTTGTAGAATAGTTGGCTTTGACCTTGGACGGCGACCAGCTAGCATAAATGATGACCTTTTTTCACGCCGCTAGTTTTTTTGCACGAACGGCGCCCAGTCCTACGCTGCTTGCATCAATGTGTACTTCTGTTTCGGCGTATTCGTCATAATGCGCAAGTATCGGTAGTTCGTTAGTGTTTGGAGGCGTCATTTATGTGCCTAAAATGCTTCCTCTTATTCCGCTTCCCATCAGAATTCGACGTTGCTTTTTGTAAGCGGAGTTAGCGGCTCAGCGGTATGTGAAAAACGTTTGACGAAACCTTTTTAATGTGCGTACAATTCAAGGAATCGGCGTATAGCCTTCTTGTCAGTGGGTTGCAAGAAATAAGTGATGGTGGATGTTTTTCGCGGGTCGCAATGCACTGCAGTCTTGCTTATCACGTGTCCCGAAAACAACTGCTCCTTGTACATGAAGCGGCACTTTTCTTGCTTCAGGTCTTGTCTAGAGGTACCGATAGCTTGAAGTATTGCTTCAAGGTTCCGAAGATGCTCGTTGAATCAGGAGGGAAACGCGACGACGTTATTCGAAAACACGAGGCAAGTCTGCCTCTTCCATCTAGCCAGCACGGTGCCCATAACGCGCTGGAACGTCGCAGGAGCGGAGGAAAGACAAATTGGCACGACCTTAAACTCCAACAGGCCGTCTGGTGTGATAAAGGCCGACTTTTCTCGATTCTGTCCTCAACCTCAATTTGCAAATAGCCTGTTTTAAGGGCCATCGAAGAAAAGTGCTTCGCGTTGTGCACACGGTCCAGTGTGTTGTTTATACGTGGGAGAGGGTACACGTCTTTCTTTGTGATCTTATTCAAGTGGCCATAATCTAAGCAAAAACGTAAGGTCCCACCCTGCCTCTTAACTAACACCACAAGTGATGCCCACGGACTCATCGATGGCTGAATGATGTCGTCGCGTAGCGTTTCACCGACTTCTTTCTTCACGATGTCGCGTTCACGCGTTGACACTCGGTATGAGCTTTGTCGAACTGGTCGAGCACTTTCCTGTGTTATGATTCGATGTTTCGCGACTGAGGTTTGTCGCGTTGACGATGATGACGAGAAGCAGTTCTTCAATTGCAAGAGCAGGGACTTGAGCTGGTCTTGCTTGCACTTTGAAAGGCTCGGGTTGACAGTGAAATCTGGTTCAGGACCTCGGTTCGTCGAAGCAGCATCGGAAGCATCAAAGAGGGCTAGTTAATTGCTGGCTTCCACGAATTCGTTGATATGGGCGACTGCCGTACCAAGGTTGAGGTGCCTATATTCGTGACTGAAATTTGTCAGCACTCTTTTTGCTTTCCCGTCATACAACTCAGCTACGCCTCTTGCGACGCAAATCTGACGGTTCAGAAGAAGGTGCTGATCGCCTTCGACGACACCTTGAAAGTGTTCGGCTTTTTCGGTGCCAAGGAAAATGACGACGCCGAAGAAAGGAGGCACGGTGACTTGCTCTTCTAGTATGTGCAATGCGTAACTCTTTGGCGTTGTAGGGGTGGGCAGCGTGTTTTCTGAGGTTAGTGTGATTTACTCAGACCTCAGGTCGATGATAGCGCCGTGTCGGCTTAAGAAGTCCATTCCAAGTAGCACTTTCCTGGAGCGATTTCGTAAAATTACAAAGCTCAAAGGTTCAGTCTGGGTATTTATGGTGATTCTTGCTGTGCAGATTCTAGTCGGCGTCATTAAGTAACCTCCAATGGTACAAATTGCGGGGGCTTGCCATGCAGTCGTCCCTTTTTTCAACTTTATCGCGAAAGACCCACTGATGATGGAATAGTCGGTGAGGTCACTGGTTCGTCATCGTGCGTTGCGGTTTGGTCGTTGCGTCGGGTCATGGCTACGTCTATTTGCTCTGCTGCGTTGCGTCGTGACGTCTTCTGCAAGCTGCCAAGGTTCCACGGCAAGACACTTTATGTTCTGCGATGGGTGTTTTCGACTTCATGGCGGCGGCATTGATCGCGGAGAATCTTCGGTAGTTCTTCGCACAGCAACCACACTTCAAACGGTTGCTTCTCTTTGTTTTGTAGAAGGGCTCGGAGGTCGGCCCCGAATCGGGCCACTGTGTACTGCCCGTAGTGCGCTGAGGCGTAGCGGCCTGGCAACCAACGATAGGGTCGTCGGGGTGCCGACTGCGCTTGCACGAGGTAGTCGGCGATGTCATACGGTCGTTTACCCCGTTATGGACACGGCGCGTTGATGTCAAAGCCCCGTAGACCCATACGTCGGTACTGGAAACGGCTGTAGGTGTGCCCAGCCTCATCGCAGTGGTAGCACAGCGGACGGTTGTCGGCCGCATGCTAAACGTCGGTTTTCTTCGGCGCGCTGCACTGGCCTGCTGGCGAACGGTAGGACGTCGGTAGTGGTGGTGGCGTCTGGCGACGCAAGTGCGATGGGGCGGCATCCTGGCGTGTGCGTGGAGGAGGGGCGTGGCGGCGAACTGCGGCAGCATAGCTCATTACTTGCAGCTGCGTCCCTGAGGCGGAGGAACGCCCAGCGATTGCTGGATCTCCTGGCGTATGACGTTCGCGATGAAGTCCACGTGAGGCTGGGCTGAAGGAAGCAATTTTGGGAGCTTTTTCGCACTATTGCTCGGGTCGTCTGATGCAATTCGGTGATCTCAAGCCCTTAGATGCCGGCGCTTCGTGTAGACGAGAAGCTACGGTTGCGCATCTCGAGCGTCTTCTCTACTGTAGGTGTTTCTAAAATGAACTCGTTGACAGTCTTTGGCGGATTCCTGACCAGCCCGGGGAAGAGTTCCTGCTTGTCTTCTCGCATGAGCACAGTGACCTTATTCTCCTCGGACATGTTGGAGTCAGCGTGGTGGAAGACTAACCATATCTTCCGTGAATAGCGCCACGTTTTCATTTGCCATCTGCATGCAGGTTTCAAGGAGGGCTGCGGCCTTCTCTTCGCGCACCACACTTGCAAAAGTGGTCAGAAACCTGGCGCGAAAGACGTCCCACATTGTAACGCTTCACTCTTGATTCTCGAATGAGGTCCTAGCAGCATCTCCTAAGGTGAAATACACATGCCGGAGCTTGTCATCGTCTGTCCAGTCAATGAAAAGGGTAACGCGGTCGAATCTTTTGATCCAGCTTTCTGAGTCTTGCAGTGGTGAACCGCGGAAAGTTGCGGCTTTTTGGGTTGGCGAAACAGGAGTGGTGCAGGTAAAACTAGCGCAATTATGGTCACCGTGGTTGGCACTGACCTCATGGTTTTTGTCCTTACTACGGAGACGCTTACTCCGGGGAAGTGTTGCGTGTGGCGAACTCTCTGCTCGTTGCTTGCGTCGGTGTCTTCTTCGTTACGAGGACGCGGGATGGGTTCACAGCTAGACGGGGCCGTCCGGTACATGGAAGAAACAGCACCTCCAGCATAATTCACGGGGTCATGACAACGACGAAGGGGGCGGACAGTAGGCCGGAGATTAAACTGTTCATTTGAGCCGAACTTGCTGCGAGCTAATGAAAAGTAAGATTACAGCGAGGCACTGGCACTGATAGCGGCGGGAAGAGCGTCGGCTGTCAATCAACTGTCAAGTGGCGGAGCGTGTCGACATTTATACTCTCACCATCGAATATTCTAGCAATATCGCTTGCGGTGACGTAGGTTCCTGAATAATAGACAATTTTAGCTGGGCGTACATAACGAGCCCAGGTAAGCAGCACTGCCACGGGAGTGTACTGCGCATGTTCAGTACGTAACACATGGATTCCAGAGATGCACGCGTACGCCCGAAAAAGAAAAAGGCCCTGTATCTGCATGTATACTGCAAATGCCGTCGAAAGAGGATGGTGTTGCGTGTGGAGAGAGTGAACAAAAGATTTATTTGATGTTCTGCGCAGGTAAATTGGTGAAAGGTATTCCGGAGGTGCTGCGTCAGAGTGCCTCGAGCACGCAGCGGAGGCGAACGAGCGCTACAAGTCGCGTCATACGTGAGACATGAGCCCCATCTGGCAGTTTTTTTTTTGAAAAGAAAGCGTGTGCCCCTGAGACGGTGTGCTCGCCCGTCTCAGAGGTGATAAAGTTTAGAACGCAAGGCGACCGGTAGGTGCCACCACAGTGTCGTCTTAGCAAAGCGTTGGAAACACTCGCTTCTAAGCATTGCATTGTCAGCGCAGCGTGATAAACGCTACGGTTCTTAGAATTACTTATGTATGCCATTTGTAGTAAGAGACGAACATGCAGAATATGTACGGGTTGTTATGGTGCCCCAGATATGCGCAATAATAGCTTTTTAATTGACAATTGCAAACGTATGAGCGCAGTATCTTGAGTAACATTGGTGGGCGCTGCGGATAGGGTCGGCCGTTCGGTGTATATACTTGTGTTGTTTCGACTACGCAGTTCACGGTAACAGTGGACAAACAGACAAGTGTACTGACAGACGGACAGACCAAAGTTTTTGCGTCGAAGGTTACCAAGAAAGACTATCGTTTTTAAAAACACGTGGCGTGCGTAAACGTGACGCTCTCGCGATATCTCGATGAATATAGGAACCAGACAGCAAAACAGAAGTGACGGCGTTGAGCGCAGAGGGCAACAAGGCCGGCCGAAACACAGTATATTTTACTTTGAGGAACAATGTTCCGCTGCTACCGCAAGAGGGCACTAAAAAGTACCCAAAAGCTGTTTTGTTTTTAAGAACGTATGTCTACTTGAACCAAACATATCTCGGTACGGTCCATGCGGTGAACTAAATGTGTCGTTGAGCGCTTCGCATGCAGTGTATGCAACATATCGTGCCGTGTGCGTAGGCTTGTTACGTACGCTCAACTAAAGGTGTCTTATATACAGCTGTAGTCGGGCGTACGTAACGAGCCTACACACGTAGCGCAGCCACGGGAGAGAGCATCGCATGTGCAGTGCGTAACGCATCTCTTTCAAAGATGCTAGTGTACTCCCGAAACAAGATGTTGGGTACGTAAGGCAACCTATACTACATTACGTTCTCGCGAAACCTCCTAGAAACAAGAACGAGAGTATATTGTGGCAACAGTGGCGTTCCACGCAGAGAGCAACAGCGGACCTGATGCAAGGCATGTGTATTTTACAATGAAAGATGATTTTTTCATGACAGACAAGGTAAAGTCAAGCTGGCGCGTTCAGGCATCCTGATGATTCAGAAGAAAGTGCCTCGTGTCTCACGAAAATCCTAAAGAACCGCTTTCGATAAAATGTGTGCGGGAACGCGTCTCTTTTCGCCAGGCCTCTCGGCGCATGAAGTCGTTAATATAAGGACACATTCGTACGTAATTTTTATTCGTGGTGCAACATAACACACCTTGGACGTTGCGCAATCTATCACTTCCTAAATGTGCGGCTACTACATTTTAAGGTCATGAATACCTCGAACGCCACCACTTGCTGCGAAGCACGCTAAGCTTCAACTGCCATGGCGCTGGACAAAATACTGGGGTCGATCTAGTGCGCCCATGCCTGATCAGGCGCCATTTTTACATTGGGCACACAAGTTCGAAACAACAAAGGTGAACTTTCGCATTCAGTTCACCCAGGAACGATGCTAAAAATCTACACAGCGAACTCCACGGCCTGACTTGTAAACTGGTGGCCCTTCCTTCGGCAGCCAGTATGCGTTTCGAGCAGATCACAGAGGCCACATAACTACTGAGACCATGGTATTGGGACCTAGCACGCTATAATGTCGGTGGCGCAGATAAACGCTAGTAATCTCGAATACCATCCATTTGAGTTAAACGCATAAATGCACGTTTAATTAAAAGTGTTGTCACACGCTTCACTTGCCGCGTATGCGACGTAATTTTCACAGGTACGTAGGTTCTCCGAGACGCGGCGCGGCGTCTGTGTTGTTCATACGACCTTCGAGTGGCTTCTGCTTCCTACAATGATCTTCAAGTGAATTTTTCGAGTGCGCATTCAGCTTTTTTGTGTCGCATCAGTGAAAGTGTCAGGACTATTTTGATGCCAAAACCAGCTGCGTAGGTGGACTATTGTCACGTTTTGGAACGTTTTTTTTCAGAGCCGGCCACCTACCGGGCTAAGCCTAACGAGGTAAGCCCACGCCGGCACGACGCCAGCCGCGTCGCTGTTCCCGGGTGCCCTTCTCGCTCTTCTGAGGGCTTATTTTCAAAAAAAAATTTAATATCAGATGGTGGGGGAGGACAAAACCCCCGAGGAGGTGACAGAAAACCGAGGTTGGCAGTCTGCAGGCGCCAGAAGAGCTGGCGCGCACTCGGCAGGCGCTAATCCGAGCGGTCCTACTCTCAACGATACGAAGTCGACGACGGCCGAGGCCCCGCGAGGCCGCAACAGAGGCAATAGCATCAAGGCTAGAATCATCCCCGCTGGCCAGATGCCCCAGCTGCCGAGGGAGGATACGAAGATCATGATTCGGCCCCGCGGAGGCTTCAATATTGTCAAGACCGGCTGCACCGTGGTGGCTGATGCAATCCTGGCGGCCACACGTATCTGCGCCGAAGATTTGTGGGGCGACACGCTATGCCCCAACGTGCAGCAGAATAATATGGTTGTCAGCACACCTAGAAGGGAAAATACCAACCACTACTTCAAAGTTCGGGAGATTGTCGTCATGGGCCGAACACACGAGGTCAGTGCCTACGAAGCCGCCCCTCTTCCACGTGCAAGGGCGTGATCCGAGGTATTCTACTCGTAGACGGCCCGAATGATATTGACAACAAGATCGTAAATGAAAGAAATCTGCTCGCCCTGGCAGCCAAGAGCATAGGCAGCACCGGTACGGTTATTGTCGCCTTCGACGGTCATAGAGCCCCAAACTTTGTATGCTATGGCCCCACCCTTGTGCAATGTTCGCTTTATCGCAAGAAAATAGACATTTGCTACGCTTGTGGTCGGCTCGGTCACCGTGCTGATGTGTGTCCCAGCCCAGGCGACGTCGTATGTCGGGGCTGTGGGGCTTCAAATCCTGACGCACAACACAAGTGTACCCCCAAGTGCTAGCTGTGTGGTGGGCAACACCTCACGGCTGACAAGGACTGTAGGCAAAGATTCCAGATCCCGTATGTTGTGCGACGAAGGCGCTGGGAAAAGTCTCGTGCCAAAATCAAGGCCAAGCCACGGCACCACCATCCCCCCCACGGATGGGCAGGACTTTCAGCAGTCACGCGGTTCCGGGGGCCGTTCCAGGCGACGTTCTCAGTCCCATTCGAGGGGCCGTTCCCGGTCCAGGAGCCGCTCCCGGTCCCGAGGAGGAGCGCGGCGCTACAAGTCTGGGAGCGGCTCCAGGTCTCGATCCAGGTCTACCGGGCGTCAACAGCAGCCTAGCGGGGTGTCAGCGAGAAGCAAGAAGTCGGGCTCTATAACTTGGGCCGACATGGTCTGAGGAGGGCCAGCTGAGGTACTGTCAGGGTCACTCCCAGAGCATGCGGAGAGCGCGCGCGAGATTTCCCAGCTGAAACGCGAGAACGCAACGATGAAAGAAACCATAAACAGGCTTATGTCCGAAATTCCCGAGATTAAGAACGCGAGGAACCCACTACCGCAACCCGCCGCCGCATGCGTCGCCGATACAATGCCCATACCTATGGAGGTGCACAGTACTAAAGCCAGCGACAGCAGCAGTGAGGGTCAAAGTGCTCCCAAGAAGAGGGCCTTCGCCTACGAACAGGAAGGTGTAGCAATTCGAGTCAGGTCTGAGCTTCGAGACACGCTATCCGCGCTCAGTGAAAGCATCAATAAGCTCGGGGAGAATTTCGCCCAACTGCAGATCACTCTGGCCGCGCTAAACGACCGAGTATCCAAGGTAGAGTTGTTTCTCGAAAGCGTAGTGAAACCAGCTCTGACCTCAACTGCCGTCGTACAACCCCAGCCCGGTGCTACGGGCCCCATCGTCCACGCTATTCTTAGCCAATCTGAGGGCAGCACCAGCCCACAAAAGCACCAAGATGGCCAAGCCTAGTGAGACGTTTCTCATTTGGCAATGGAACTGCTGGGGCTTCCCTAGTAAAAAGGCGTCCTTGCAGCAGTACATTCGATGTTCTAGCGAAACCCCCTCGTCATTCTGCTTCAGAAAACATTAACCCCAAACGTCACACTGACTGGTTACAAGCCCGTCTCGCGTTATTCTGATGGCCGGGGCGTCTGCACCTTGGTCAGTAACAAGCTCACACACATCTCTAACGACCTCAATATGGCCACCAGCAGCACCGAATATGTCATGACCGAGATTCTGCCGTGCAGCTCAGACCGAAGCAGCATCTTTTTTCTCAACGTGTACAGTAGCCCTAAGGACAGACGGCCGCGTTTCAGGGCCCTCATAAAGAAGGCCGTCAACTTGGCGGGTCCCAACCCCCTGGTTGTGGCGGGTGATTTTAATGCTCCACACCACACTTGGCGTACCCGTACAATACCAGCAAGGGCGCGGAAGTGTGGCAGAACGCCACGGACATGGACCTGACTCTAATCACCGACAAGGCTTTTCCGACTCGGTTGGGCACCTCATCCTGCAGAGACTCCACTCCCGACTTGACCTTCGTCAAGAATCTCCCCGATGTACAGTGAGGCAACTCATACATTGGCTTAGGTAGCGACCATTACGTCCTGGTAACGCAGTTCTTAGTGGTCCGAAAGAGGACACGGGAGTTTTCTTGGACAAACTGGGACCAGATTCGCAAAGTCTGCAACGACCGACCCCTACCTGCAACCAGACCAAGCCTGCAGCAGTGGATTAGCCAGCTCAGAGAAGACGTCATAAGTACCACGAAGAATATTAGTACTGACCTTCCGGTTGAAAAAATGGACAGCCACCTTGCCCACCTGCTCGAGGCCAAGCAGTCACTTCTCGCCCGCTGGAAAGGCCAGCGGCTCAATCGCAGGTTGAGCAAGAAAATGTCCGACCTAAACAAGACCACCGAGGAGCACTGTCGCGTCCTCTCCAAGCAGCAGTGGGACGAGGTGTGCAATTCGGTAGATGGCCAGATGCGTAATGGCAAGACATGGAACCTGCTCAAGCACCTGTTCAGCGAGACTAACACCAAAACTAACCAGTGGAACGTACTAGCGCGAGCCATGCACGAAGCCAAGCAGTCCTCTTCAGAAGAGGAGCTTTTGAAGCAGCTGGTGCAATAGTACCTCCTTGTCGACTCCAACCCCGCAACAACGTACCCCGAGTACTCAGGACCGGCCAACACTGACCTGGACGCCGAGATATGCCACGAAGAGGTTCGGCAGGCGCTCCACGGGCTCAATGGGAGGTCTGCAGTGGGCCCCAATGGCATAAATAATAAGACCCAGCGCAACCTGGACGGCCGGTCAATCGACTACCTGACCGAAGTCATCAACGAGGCATGGAAGAGCGGCGAGGTTCCCGACCCGTGGAAGGTCGCACGCACCGTGCTCAATCCCAAGCCGGGGAAGTCACCAGACTTGGACAACATGCACCCAATTTCGCTCACATCCTGCGTGGGAAAGGTAGCCGAGCATGTGGTCCTCAATAGGTTGACTCGGTACCTAGAAGACAATGAGCTCTACTCGCACACCATGATTGGTTTTCGGGCCAAGCTTTCGACGCAGGACACTATGAAGCTGCTCAAGCACCAAGTCATCGACTGCAACACTCGAGACATGCGGGCCATTCTCGGCCTCGACATAGAGAAAGCCTTCGACAATGTTACTCACTCTTTCGTGTTGCGGTAGATTGCTGGGCTCGGCCTTGGAATCAGATTCTACAAATATATTAAATCGTTCTTGACCCGTAGGAGAGCCACCCTTAGTGTGGGAGACCTTGTCTCTGAGGAGATCGAGCTGGGATCGCACCGCACGCCACAAGGGTCGGTGATATCGCCCAACATGTTCAATCTTGTCATGGTCGGGTTGTCCAAAAGGCTCTCATGTATCGAAGGCATTAACCACACAATTTACGCGGACAATATTACCATTTGGTGCACAGGTGGCAGCGACGGGCAAGTCGAGCGCTTCCTGCAGGAGGCAATGGGCACCATGGAAAATTACCTCCGTCCCACAGGTTTGAGTTGTTCCCTAAGCAAGTCTGAGCTCCTCCTCTACCAACCCACTAGGCGAGGGCCCAAGCCCAAAAACTGGCAGCCGATCTCAAAGAGTGATATCAAGCTCTACACCGGAGATGGCAGCGCAATACCCAGAGTCTACTCCATTCAGGTCCTCGCCATGACCATCGAGTTCAATGGTTCCAACGACAAGACTATACTCAAGCTCGCCGCCAAGACGGATAACGCGGTTTGGCTGGTTCGGCGGGTGGCCAATCGCTACCAAGGCCTCAAGGAAGACAACCTAATCCACCCGGTCAATGCCTTTGTGCTCTGCCACTTTTTATATGCCGTGGCGATGCACAATTGGCAGCGTGCTGAGCGTGACAAGATCAACGTCTTGTTCAGAACAATTACCAAGCGGGCCCTCGGTATCCCCATCAGGACACGCACCGGGCGCCTGCTCCAGCTCGGAGTAAACAATACGTTGGAGGAGATTGCTGAAGCGCAGGAGCGGGCCCAGCTCGTGCGCCTTTTGAGCTCCCAGCCCTGCAGACATATACTCCGAGAGCTCGGTCAATCTCCGGTTGAATTGGACGAGAAGATGAGACAGGTGCCCCGTGAGAATTGCGACCTCATCACCGTGGCACCGATAACAAAGGAATGTCAATCCCGAGCACAATCGTGGTAGGCGACGGGCTAGAGCTGCTACTTTTCTCAAGCAGATTTGCAATGAGGAGCACGGCGTCAGCTTTGTCGACGCGGCAGCGTACCGTGGGAGTCGCGGCTTTTCCGCAGTCGTTGTCGACTCCAAACAACAAATCACCAACTGTGCATCGGTTCACACTGACAATCCGACGATTGCCGAGCAAGTGGCCATTGCCCTGGCCATCCTGAAAGGTGAAAGGGAGGTCATCTATAATGACTCTAGGTCAGCTATTCGCGCTTTCGAGCGCGGTGTAATCTCCAAGAAAGCCCTGCGCGTGCTCCAGAGTGGTGGCCGCGACGGCATCAAGCACCACGTACTGATTTGGTTTACTGAACATGTTGGACAGGTACAAGGCGCTCCCCCCAACCTCAACGAGTCTGCCCACGAGGCCACGCGCGCACGAACAGACCGCGCGGGTTCCGGGCAACGATTCGGGGCCAACGGGGTTGCGGGAAACAGGGACGCGCCTGCCACGCACAACGAAATAACAAAATATTTTTACCTCGCGCGGAGACTATATCCACTCCCTCATCCAAATCTTAATAGGCTACAGGCCATTACGCTCAGACTACTGCAGACCGACGGGTACCCTAACCTGAGATCCCATCACGCTATTTATCCTGACGTGTTCCCCAATGACGCTTGCCCCGCCTGTGGGCAGGTATCCACGCTGGCGCACATGCTCTGGGAGTGCAAGGCAATGTACACTAACCCCAACACTACATCGGTCAGGTGGGAGGCGGCCCTACGCAGCTCCCTCCTGGTCGACCAACTTTGGGCCGTCCAGAAGGCCCGCGGAGTGGTCGATAGGCTTGGCCTAACAGTCCCGACGTGGGAGTCGCCCGCTGCGCGCTGACGCGCGCCTTGCAGGACCTCAATAAAATTTCGCAACCAACGTAGCTTCTCCGTACGCCCAACTAAAAGTATTTAATCTGTGACGTTCCCGAAGTGGGCGTAATCGTAACAAAATGATCAACTAAAGCCTCCAAGCTTCTCGAACACCATAGGCGTGGTTTGAGCTGAACATAGTGTAACGTGTTTATACAAAACTTAAGGAAAGGAACGTGGCAATAGGGACACTCTCGGCTTGATTTTGCCGCCGGCGTCGGCGTCACTCACCGTATATGTATACGTATCTATATATATCAAAATGCAAGGATGAAAAAACTCAGAAAAGCACTCCGGCGCGCGCAATTGAACGTGGGACCTCTGGGTCGTAAACGAGTGGCGTTAACTCCTAACCACCCTAGGTGGTCGTCCTTCAGCGTTTAAACGGCAAGGTACTCATATCTAATACTTACCGCTGCTCACGAGCATCTCGAGAGAATTGTGTTTTCAGTGTTACCAGCAAGATGATGCAATGAGCGCACGTTGCCACATTGCGCGGTGGCGCTCTCATTTCAACGCGTACTTTGCCCGGCTTAGATAATTGAGCAACGCTCGCTCGCGAGCCCTTATCTTGCGATGGCGAGGAGGGGAGGATCGTACGTCTTGGCTTCCTTCAAGCTTTTCCTGGAACAATACTGCTGCAGTTGACAGGTGCACGAAGGTCACTGCAATCATTGCAGTCTCCGTTTGAAAAAAAGTGCGTGGTTTTCCAACACAACGAAGTAACAAATGAGACGCTTATTCACGTGCTCCCGCACCTGTGAGGGCGTTTCGTGCGTAATTTATGCGTTCGAAACGCGGGGCACATTTCGATCTGCTTCCATTCTGCACGTGACCTTTCAATTTGTTGCTATCACGTTCACTGCATCGTCTATGCGGGGAAGCTTACTTTTTTTCATTCCTCGACTAAGCTATTTAACACACGTTCGTCCCTTGACCCACACTGCTGCCACCATATCGCTAACGTTATCCTAACATTTCCCAATCCCCGACTAAGCTTCCTTCAACACACGTTTGTCTCTCAAACCACTCTGCTCATTTCGTGTCCCTTATGGTTGCACCTACCGTTTTTCTTACTATGACTATGTTGTACTTAGCGCATGCTTGCCCGTTGACCCAATCTGCTCTGAGCGTGTGACTTAACGTAACACCTACCATTTCCCAATTCACAACTAAGCTGTCTTTGCCACATTTTGTTCCTCGACCCACTCTGCTCTATTTGTGTCCCTTAATGTTACCTCTACTGTTTCCTATACCATTACTACCCTATTGAAAAGAAAACGACATCGCCAGTGTGATGCCAGTACATTTCTTTTAACTGGTACACGCTGGAGACATTGGTACACGCTGGTAATTACTGGCACCTCACTGTGAGCGCTGCAAAATAGCTGTGTCACACTGGAAGGGGCGCTGGCTTACCTGCTGTGATGCTAGTGCACACTGGGAAGTGCTTAAGAAGGGTAAAAGCGCACTGAATACGAATACACAAAGAAAACACACACACACACAAACACAGACACATAGCGCTGCTTTCAACAGTTTGTTTTTGTGATCACAACATTACCCATAGGGCACAACGATGAGCACAACTCCTGCGCAAAATTAACCCCAACATTACTACGCATCATAACGGACACCAAGGAAATCGAATTCCTTCTTCGTCAACGCAATAGAAGGCATACTAACACACCTGATACCCCATTTTTCAATCTCTCCTGCCTCTATTATCTCGCGTGTAAGCTGACTCCTAGTTATTGACAAAACCCCGCACGTGTCGAACAGGGGCGTACAACCACACTTTTTACAATGTATTGCTGAGAACCCACCTGCCCCGTTTTTTTACATTGTAATGATGCTCACGCAGCTGGTCATTCAAGCAACGACCGGTTTGTCCGACGTAGCAGCGACCACAAGATAGCAGCAGTAAATACACGACACACTCAGCGGAATCAGAAAACTTAATTTTGTGATCACAATTGCACCTTAAATTTTCGTTTGCATTTCTTGTCGTAATCTCGCACAACCTATCCAACTCATTTGGCGCTGAAGAGAGCACGCGCACTTTGGCCTGGTGGGCAATCTTTTTGAGACTTTGAAACCGCGTGCACGTAAGGTAACACCATTGTGCTATTCCTTTGCTCAAATAATCTCGCCACATTTCGGTTTTTGTTTTTGCTGTCCCTCAAAATACATTGAACTGCGGAGACAAGCAAAGCCTGGGGAAACCCGGCATCCTGCAACCTCTTCCTTTGTTGATCGAAACTAAATTGGACCATATGGTGAAACGACTTCGTTAGGGCATTTTTGAAGCAAAGCTTCGTAATCGCCCTCTCAACTGATTCGGAATGTGCTGAGTGATGGGAAAGAAGGGCGTTACATGCACGAGGTTCCTAATGCCAACAGGAATGATCGCAGTCGAACGACAGGCGAAGGTCCAGAAACCTCATGGTGCCATTCTGCGAAAGTTCATGCGTCACCTTTAAGGGCTCACGACAATCCTTGATTACTGGTAAAAGGCAGTTGAACTCAGCAACTAGCCGGTCGGTAGGACAATTCACAAAAAACAAGAAATAATCTACTTATCTAAAAGTTCTAACAACCTTAGTACAGTTCAACCTTTGTGACAGCTTCACACAACGCTCGGCTAAAAACAAGTCACTCAGTCGGGGAGCCAGGCAGGAACCAATGCAGATGCCTCTTTTCTGCAGCAGTGCACAATCCTTCCATAAAATAAAGGTAGACTTAATGTTGCAGGTCAGAAGTTTAAGAAATGTTCACATGAATGGCCAACCTCGTTTTGAAATCTAATTACACCATATTCATCAATAACGTTTTCAACACAACGTAACAAATATTCGTAAGGAATAGAGTGAAACACATTTTTTACATCAATAGAAAAGGCCTCGAGGCGTACGTCATGATTGATGTAATTGGTTGATTTGTGGTGTTTAACGTCCCAAAACCACCATATGATTATGAGAGACGCCGTAGTGGAGGGCTCCGGAAATTTCGACCACCTGGGGTTCTTTCACGTGCACCCTAATCTGAGTACACGGGTCTACATTTCCGCCTCCATCAGAAATGCAGCCGCCAAAGCCACGATTCAATCCCGCGACCGGCGGGTCAGCAGCCGAGTACCTTAGCCACTAGAACACTGTGGCGGGGTCAGGATTGATGTTCATAAAGTAATACCCTCTTCCGAATTCCTGACAAGGAAAGGGTCGCAGATAGGTAAAATACTAAGCTTAGCTTGCAGAAACAACGCTACTCGTTTTGGCCAAGTGTCGCGTTTAAAATTTATAACTCTGAATGGCACATCGACTTTATGTGTCTTTGCCGTTAAAAGCACTGCTAAGCAATCGCGTGTTTCATTCTCAATACTTCTGACCAATTTATCTAGCTTCAACTGCTTACACAGCTTCTTAGCCTCACTCCTTATTTTTGGAAGACACACATTACTGCGACTGTCAAAGACCACAGAGATGGCTTCGCCAGTCTTTTCGTGGTACTTAACAGAGGAGAACACTGCGAATCCGCAATCTTTGTCCACAGGCAACACACACAACGAATTATCGACCTAATAGAAGCCAACACGCTTAATCGAGAGTTTTGAATCGGGCATCTTACATTGAAAGACGACGTCAACACCTGCTGAGATGATGCAGCCCGCTTCCTTTTCTGGCGCATCCTTTGAGATCTGTCTAACCAAGGACAACATTTCATGGCGTGACTGTTTAGTTTCGACTGCAAACTTCAGCCCTAAAGAGAGGGCGTTCTTGACTGGTTCTGGTAGATGCACACCCTCAGAAATGTGAACAGGATTTGTGGGTGCAGAAAAAACCAAAATACAGCGAGATTATTTGAGCAAGGGAATCACACAAGGGTGTTTTGTGCACGTGGTTCTACATAATTTCATAAGAATTGCCCAGTGGGCCAAAGTGCGCGTGCTCTTTTCAGCGCCAAACAACTTGGAAAAGTTTTGCAAGATTACGACGAGAAACACAAACGAAAATCGGGGGTGCAAAACTAATCACAAATTACGTTTGTTGAGTGCGCTGAGTGTGTTGTGTATTGCCTGCTGCTATCTTGTGGTCACTGCTACGTCGGACAAATCGGTCGTTGCTTGAATGACCGGCTGCGTGAGCATCATTACAATGTAAAAAAACGGGGCAGGTGGGTTCTCAGCAATACATCGTAAAACGTGTAGTTGTTTGCCCCTGTTGGACACATGCGGGGTTTTGTCAGGAAATAGGAATCAGCTTACACGCGAGATATTGGAGGCAGGAGAGATTGAAAAGTTGGGTGACAGGTGGGTTAGTCTGCCTTTTATCACGCTGACTTAGAAGGAATTTGATTTCCTTGGTGTCCGTTATGATGTGTAGTAATGTTGTGGTTACTTCTGCGCAGGAGTTGTGCTCACCTTTGTGACCTATTACTAGTGTTGGGATCACAAAAATAAACTGTTTAAAGTAGCGCTATGTGCGTGTTTCTGTCCTTTATTTGTGTATTCGTATTCAGTGCGCTCTTACCTTCCTAAACATGGAATACCAACATGCCCACCTTTCTACCTTGGGAAGTGCTGGAAGCACGCCCCGTTTCTACCAGTGCCGCTTGCTCATTTATCCTGCGTACACCACCGTATGTCTTGGTGTCTTTGAATATAAAACACTTGATTCGGCGGCATGAATAGATGCCACCCTAAAAAATCCCGAGCATACGTAATTTATTCGGTGCACGTAGGTTTCGCAGCAATTATGCACCCCTTCCGCATGCCCCCACTTATACCAGCCATATTCGCATCAGTCGTGCCTTGCGTTAACGATTCCATGTTGCAGTGTTTTTAAGCCTGAAGATGGACGGCACTCCTAACAGAAACAGGAAATTGTTTATGCCGGCAAGTTAAGGAGCTGTATATGAGCTCTCTTGATCGCTTCGCAAGGTTTGCCAGCGGAGTCGAGAGAAACAGCTGCCGTTCGATTCCGCCACACCGCGTAAATGATTGTATGGCCATGCTGATCCTTCTACTTACATCAAGTACCAGTTAGAAATGCTTCGAAGCTCAAATGCAGAAACTTCAACCTTCCCAACTCACCGCGTCGATCGTTGTCTTACTGAGTACCCAGCCCAGCAAGCATTATACCTAACGTGCCGACCACCCTTATGAATATAGCAACGTCCTGCAAGTTTCCTGATACAACATAACGACGCAATCTGTAGGTTTCCCAACTGTCGCGATTTGGTCACCGCGTTTATGTTGCCTCAAGGCGTCATCCTGTATGTTTCCAATCTGTGACCACCCTGCATGTCTCCCAAATGTCGTGATTTGGCTACCGCTTTTAAGTTGCCTCAAAGTGCCCGTCCTCCGTGTTTCTCATCTGTGACTGTAGATCTCCCAGCTGTCACGATTTGGCAGCGGCTTTCATGTCGCCTCAATGTCTCCGTCGTGGATGTGTCGTGTGTGTAGCCTCTTTTATAGCAGACCAGAAATTAGGCCCGTTGCACTGTCCACATGATGTGGCATAATACGGCTGCTGTAATTGAAATGTACATGGACATGTATACGAATCTCGGTAAAATTATTGATTTATCTTTATTTACACTACATTTTAGAGCATTTTACAGACAATATTCAAACAGGTAATGTACATTTGTCGGCGGCTGAAGAAAGATAAGATTAACAGATCAGCCTTAACGTCATGAACCTTCAGCACATCATTAACATCTTAAAGGTTTCAATTTTTCAGCATTTTACTAGGTAATCGAGACGGCATTCGTTTCTTAAAAACACACTCTTCACAACAGTAACTACTGATCACAAGGCATATTCCAAGCATTCAAAACACTATGGCCTATTTCGATACGTTCTGCACACCCATATTAGTCATTTTATGTACGATATGCAAAGTGTACCCCAGTGACTTGTTGGGATTTACAGGCTAGTAACAAACGTATGCAGCCTTACAGATTATATAAGATAAACAGCAGATTTTGTTCTCTGCACGGAAACTAAAAGGTTCAACGTTTTCAATCGGCGAAGATTTTTCGCCGGCGATGCGACAGGCCATGCGCAAATTAGTGAGCTTTGCCAAAGCCCAAAATAAGGCTTTCAAAGTGTCAGTTGACAGGTTGCACATTGATAAAAAAACATACGTCTATGACATCAACATGAACGCAGTTGTGCTATCAAGCAGATAACTAAAGTCGAACAAGTCCTTGCAAGATCCCAATGTGACTTCACTTCATACCATTCCTACTTTATCGCTGTCATCTACTAATATCCGCAGCCTGGTGCCGAAACGAGATTTAGTCTGCTCATTTCTAGATGACAGCGACTGCGACATACTTGCCTTTACTGAAACGTGGCTAAACCCAGATATCACCGATATCGAAATTTTTCCCGATCGTAACAACTTCCACATATATCTAAATGACCATAAAAATAAGCGTGGTGGAGGTGTACTTTTTGCAGTAAGAAAGACTGTGCAATCATATGCTATCACTGTTCACTCTGATTTAAAAATGATCTGGATAGCCTGTAATACAAAGTTCACCACACTACTTATCGGCAATTGCTACCGGCCCCCTGATTGTTCCCATTCATTTGTAGATGACTTGCGCAGTAGCATAACCCAGGCCACTAATTTATGTCGCACCGACGCCATCTACATTTTCGGCGACTTTAACTTTCCCGAAATAGACTGGATCCAATTGTCTCCCTCTTGCCGCAATTCCACGAAATTTATAAACCTTGCGTTAGATTTTAACCTATCTCAAATTGTAAACCAACCTACGCGCGGCTCTAACATCTTTGACCTAATTCTTATGACAGTTCCTGAAACAGTAGGTACCGTTCTTAACATAGATGGTTTTAGCGACCACAGCCTCCTCCAAGTAACTCTTAACATCCCACTACCTTTCTCCAGCACCGCCCACAAAAATATTCGCGACTATAGTAAGGCCAATTACAGCCAATTTAACGCCGAACTCGAATTTTTTTACAACGACACATTCCTACCCCTTTTCGACCGACGTTCAGTAAATGATAACTGGGTGCTGTACCGAGATAAACTATGTACACTAACTAATCAGTTTGTCCCCCTCGTAAAAGTGAAAAACGATAAAACAAACCCATGGTTCACGAAATCTCTCAGGCAACTCAGAAATAAAAAGAAACGTTTATGCCGCACAGCTAAACGCCATGACACGCCCTCCGCGTCGCAGACATACAAGAATTTCATGAAAAGCTACTGCGCGGCAGTACAATCTGCTAAATTTAAATATTATTCTGTTGATCTACCTTCTCTCTTGAAATCAAATTCCAAGAAGTTCTGGTCACTTGTTTCTCCTCAACAACATGGCCAACAAATATCTTTGCTAGATGACGACCATGTCCCTCTTTCAGATAGTCATTGCACATCAGCATTTAACGCATTTTTTTCATCCATTTTCACCCTGGAAGACCGTTCCGACGTACCATACGTTCCCGAACTTGACATCGCATACTTGGAACCTATAGAAATAACTGCCGAGGGCATTGCTCTACTAGTTAATAACCTCAAGCTTTCCACTTCAGCCGGCATCGACGACATTAATTCTAAAATTCTCAAAAACACCGCCTCCGTTTCTGTTAACATTTTGTATCACCTTTTCAGGCAATCTTTAGTGATAGGTCAACTCCCTTCTGACTGAAAAATTGGTAAAATAGTGCCTGTGTTTAAAACCGGTAATAAGCATTTACCCGAACGTTGCCGTCCAATTTCTCTTACATGTATATGCTGCAAACTTCTTGAACACATAATCGCTTCCCAAGTTTTCCGACACTTAGAATCAAATAATTTCTTCTTTCTGAACCAACACGAATTCAGAAAGGTTTTTTTTGCGAAAAACAGCTGCTAGAACTAACAACCGAGCTGCATTCAAATATGAACAGTAACCTTCAGACTGATTGTATCTTCCTCGATTTTTCTAAAGCCTTCGATCACGTAGCCCATTGCCGTCTGATTTCTAAATTATCTGCCCTCCGATTAGACTCTCTTACCCTATCTTGGCTTCGCAACTTTCTTTCACTTCGTCAGCAGTTTACTATAATTAACAATTACCCTTCCCCTTTTTCCCACGTAACTTCTGGCGTTCCACAAGGATGCGTCCTCGGCCCCCTACTGTTTTTAATCTATATAAATGATCTGCCAAATAACATATCTTCCTGCATGCGTTTTTTTGGAGATGATTGCATAATGTACCGTCCTATATCCTCCCCCGACGACCACTTAACTCTACAAAGCAACCTTCACCGCATTAATGACTGGTGTAACAAATGGTTAATGTCCCTGAACACGGAAAAATGTAAAATAATCTCCTTTACGCGCAAACAAAACGTTTGCACTTTCCACTACACTATCAATAATTCTGCACTATCACAAGCATCATCCTATAAGTATCTTGGTGTCCATTTCACACCCAATGATTCCTGGTCTCACCACATCACCACCATTAGCGCGAAAGCCTCCAAGTTCATAGGATATCTACGCCATAATTTACATAGCTGTCCCGCTCACGTCCGTCCACTAGCCTATCAAACCTTTGTCCGTCCCCAGCTTGAATTTGCCGCTCCTATCTGGTCTCCTTATCACAACTACTTAATTAACATGCTTGAAGCTATTCAGAATAGGGCGGCCCGTTTCATTTCACGCAATCATGACTATCAGAGCAGCATACCGCAAATTAAAAACAATCTTTCTCTTCAAACCGTGAGCACTGGTCGCGACATTTCCCTTCTTTGCCTCTTTCACAAATACGTGTACACCAACAGACCCCTCCCACTCCACCTCGATGCTCCTTCCATTACTTCACATAGGTTGCATATTCACTTCAGTTTCAAGTGATTATACGGGGCAACTGATTCATTCAACTCATCTGCTCTTCCTCGTGCCATACGTTTGTGGAATGGTCTTCCAGATAACATCGCATCTGTATCAGACAATAATTCTTTCCGTCAGTTGCTGCTTACTCTCTTCTCACAATAGACTTGCCACTGTTCTGCACGTGTCGGATTTTGTGCCTGATTATGTTTGTTGCACACTGGAACTGTTTTCTGTATATGGGCATAGGTTCTGCGTTTTTTGGTGCTTTTTCTACGGTACGTTCTGCAACTTATATACAAATTACAGCACGTCGTTGAGGTAAAGCCAGCTGGCTATCTTTGGTTGATGTCGCCTTCATATGCTATAATGACTGTATTCGGTTCCCACTGTCGTGTGTGCACTATGAAATCGCCTTTTCTTTTTTCTTGTTATCGCCTGTTAACTTCAACTTATATTGCAATCCGCGTCATATTTTCATTGTCCTGATACGCTTTGGAACGCGTGAATCAATTTTGTGTGATCTGTAAAAGTTCACTGATTACCCGCCTTATTCAATGCCCTGTAAAGGGCCTGTAAGGAATTTTAAATAAATAAATAAATAAATAAATAAATAAAATGTATAAGAAGGCACAATCATAGCTTCACAGCAAACTCAAAATACATGCGACAGTCATTAAATATTGCATAAAATCAGGAATGTGATCAGCACACACTACCCAGAGCTGCTGAAGAACGCGTGCATGCTAAAATAAATAAATATTGGAGTGAATTAGGAATATGACAAACACAAGGTGAGAGCACTAGCAGAGATGCCTGGTCGGCAGAAACCACTCTAGTTACCATGCATATTAGGACGCAAGACTGCAGCCCACAACCAGTATACCCTTCACGTAACCCTCGACTGCTGAACTGAAGGCCACAAAATCAAACCCTGGCTGTTGCCGCAATTTCGATCAATGAAGACATGGTTGAGACCTGTCGGCTTAGACATGGGTGCGTTTTAAAGAACCCAAGGTGGTCAAAGTTTCTGAAGCCCTTCACTATGGCGTCCCTGATAATTAAAGACCGGAACTTTAGACAAAATGCCTATTTTTTTCTGGAGTCGGTTTCAAGCCTTTTTCACATATAAACATGAACTAAGGGACGGGAAGCATTTCATTCACACATTTATTGTGCCTCTTTCGAGCTTCGTGCCTATAGGAGCTTTTAAGTGCCTAAAGATCTTTTTTCATGTTCGTCGAATAAACGTTTTGCTTAAATTAGCTCCTCATAAGCAGCGAAACAAAAAGCACTTGATGTGGCTATATTAGCGCCAACACATGCATAAATCGCAAGTTTTTTTAATAATATTTTTAACTTCTGGTAAAGTGCGACTATGGTTCGACGTAGGGTCAACTCGCGTTTACGCGGTGTTAAAATCGCGAAAGCAGATCATAAGTCGACGCGCTGCCACAGCTAACGTATATCTAGACTCAGCCAATGTACTCCGACGCTTGTGACGTTTGCCAGCGCTCCGATAATATCGCCCTTTACACTCAACTTTACGTGAGAGGGTGCTTGTATCCCAGCGAGGAAGAGCGAGGCTACCACCTATAGCGCTAGCAGGCCCTCCTGAAAGGTCTCCGTCGCTTGGTTCGCGAGTAGTGCAGCACGGTCGCTTGAGCGTGGCTAAAGTGTAATGTAGCGAAGCGAGAAGAGGCTAACGCTAGTGTATTCACCGCTGCTTCAAGATCTTCGTTGCCAGGTGCGAGAGTAGTGCAGCTCGGCAGTTGCGTTTGGGAGGCTAAAGTACAGCGTAACTAGACCGTACACTAATCAGCCGAAACCAATCTAGCCTAGCGCGGCCGACTACAGCCTCCACATAAGTTTTGTTGGCATTTATGTTTTTCATAAGAGCAGCTGTCGAAAGTCTGCCGAGCAATGCATATTGAAGAGAAGACGCAAAATGACCTTCTTAGGCAATGGACCAGTGGATCACAGCGCTACTTCGTCGATCGAGAAATGGTCCACAAGAAAAGCCGGCGGGAAGAAATGTGAAAGGTCAACAATATTTTTAAGTTTGATGTCCGCTCTGAAGCACACATAGGCATAAAGCTTCCAAAACTGGTTATGCAACTGTCAATTTATATAAACAACCGCTGAATCTGCGCATGTAACATGTATTTTTGTGGTCATTCCACGGGCACACAAATCCATTTTGGTATTTTTATACCCACATCTGTGAACACGCATGCACAGAACCCGCGTGCGCATGTTACATAGAATGCAGCCATATATAAAAGCTTCGCTGACACTAGTCACTTTGAACTATATAGATTAAAGTGTATAGTAATCCACAATTTAAAACTTGTTGAGTAACATTATGCAATAAAGATATTCATTAAGTGGTGGAAGTATGCACCAGGGACAGGTCGCTATCGAGTTACAACGCCTAAAGGAAAATATTAGGAATACCCCCCCCCCTTTTTTTTTTCGGACGTGCAGAAAAGGTTTGCCTCGTCTCCAGTAAACCCGTCGCTGACACGGTTGCCTCAAAGCTTGAATCTGCCTTGGAAAGAATCACAGACTGTATGTGCTACAGCAAGTGTCTAAAGTTTCGAGTGGTGCTGATTCAAATATTTTGGATGCAATTAAAACATAGAAAGTGCTAGAACGCTTTCTTAACTAACATAGAACGCTTTTCTAACAGAACGCTTTCCTAATAACTTCAGTGGACATCGAGCGTTCTTTTACGCACAAAATCAAAATACTGACTGAAAGCAAGCACAATTCAAGGCCGAACACCTTGAGATGATGATGGTTTGTCATTGTTTTTATAGCCTTTCCTGCAATGCCAAATTACCTGAGATTTCACACGAATTTGTTCAAATCATTGTGCTTCTTGGTATTTCTTTTCATGGTAAATATAAATTTAGCTTTTCTAAAGCACAGAATTCGCCTGCTGTGTGTGTTAGAAGTAGAATACTTGTCCTCAGCACGACACTGAATAAATTATAAATTGTGCCTATATAAGCCAAATTATTAGATTTTAACGTCTATTTATGCCTAAAAGGCAGTTTTCAGGGCCTAGGCATATATATGTGCACCTAAAACATTTGTTAGTGCCTCATAACTTCCGGTCTCTACTCATCATCATATCGTGGTTTTAGCACAAACTCAACAAATATTGTTCTAATTACACTTCACAAAACATAAAGCAAGCAGATATTACTATGTAGTTAGAAAAATTAACCCGTCACCTCCTCAATTCATGGACTCAAGTTACAATACTTCGGAATGACTTCTATCGGCTATAATAACAATGTTCACTTAACATTAACAAGGCATCAACGAAAACATGACATGCGAGTTTGAAGAGCAACTCACACAGCAGTTCTTGAAAAATCTAAATATGCATTAAAGATCTTAGTTTGTAGCACCGACACATTCAGAAATGTACTTTGTAGTTTACCTAGCTCGGCCCCAAGAGCAGAAAAAAACACTATCTAGTTGTGTCCATGGGGACACAAAGAAAAAAAAATAATGCTGTCAGTTGGCCTATCAACTAAGAATAATGAAGTTTTAGTAACTGAAAGAAGCAAGTATGTCTGCATGGGAAAGTTAGAGACAGGCGTGTTTATACTTAGTCCCACTTGCAAAAATTCTTTGAGCATGTTTATGCTCCTAGATATCCCACTCCAAAGTGTAATTTTGCTTTTCATGATTAAATATGCAAGGCAGTGAGGATCACCAAAATATTACTCCCCGGCGGCAGCTGGCGGCAGTAAAACTGCATCCCTGTCACATAATTACTTCCCCAAACACTCACTTCAAATGTAGATATCACTAATTATCTTCGGGGCAGGAATAGAAGGAAATAAATATAACTTTTACTAACTATATAGCCTGCTACATATGCACAAAACTAGGGCGCACACAATTTACCTGTCTTATAAAGACGTCTTCCTAAATATGGCATATTTTACCTGTGCTTGCGCCCCTCTTCCCTATAAGTATATGTTTCAGGTGACAAAGGCTTGCATAGAATGGTCAGCAAGTAACTGCCCAACTGATGAAGAAGCAACATATTGTAGGCATTCATTAAGCACATCATCTATCTTTACACATATTCATCATCATGAGTGGTCGTCATCTTCTTCTGCTGTGGGGACTTGGCTTGTCTGAGTTCTGTGCCTTGGGCGTGGTCGCTTCATCGTGTCTTCTGGGCCTAATAAAGGTTGCCTTCACCGTTACATCACAAGTGGTGGAGTGTGCTCTACGATCTTCCGTCCTCTCCCAGCCCGATCTGCCTCCTGGAGCTGCACTCAGGTCGTCGTTTTTACCAGGTGTCCGGTAACATGCCTCAGGACGAGCCAACCGGCGCTTCTGCGTCTACCTCCACGGCCCCGGCTACCACGGCCTATTCATCGTGGGTTACCACCGAGCACCTGCGTGAGCCGCCCACGTTCGCCGGACTTCGAGGTGAAGTTGTGGAAGATTGGTTGGACCAGTTCAGTCGAGCGAGTTCCACTAACAACTGGGATGATCCTACCAAGCTTCGCCGTGTTTCTTTCTACCTCACAGGCGTAGCGAAAACATGGTTTTTCAATCATGAAACGGACATTACGGACTGGACACGCTTCAAGCAACAGCTTCGCCAAATTTTTGGCACCCCGGCTGTTCGTTCAGCTCTCGCGAAGAAGACACTAGATTCTCGCAAGCAACAATGCGGTGATTCCTACACGTCGTACATAGAGGATGTGCTTGCTCTCTGTCACCATTTCAGCACGTCCATGTCAGAATCAGAGAGAGTTCGTCATCTATTGAAAGGGATAGGCAAGGTCGCGTTCAATGCCTTGGTCATTCAAAACCCGACTACAGTCGCTGACATAGTTGCCACGTGCCAACGCCTAGAGGAGCTTCAATTCCAACGCTTACCGCCGGACAGCTCTGAAAACACTACCACTACTGATGCCTCATCACGTGCCATGATCCGGGCGATTATACGGGAAGAGCTGCAATCTTTCGGCCTTTTAATGACACCTAGTCCACCTCCCCCTCCAACACTTTTTTGCTGGATGTTATCAAAGAGGAGTTGGCGTCCATGACCGGGCCAGCGTTTGGAGAGTCTCCAGTACCTCGACTCCAGCCGACGTACGCACAAGTCCTCGCTGGCTCACCACCCGTGGTAAACCGATGCCCGCACGCTCGACGCCTGTCCCGCTGGCTTCGTTAACTCCTAGTGTGACTAGCCAGCCCTTTCACCCACCGTGGCGGCCGCATCGTCCGATCTGTTATTACTGCGGCTATCGGGGCCACATTTCACGCGTCTGTCGGAAGCGTCAGTAGGACAAGCGTCGTGGACTCGACGCCTACGGACGGGATGATAGGAGAAGCTGGTACGCTTTTCAACGTCGTCCTTATGATCCGTCGCTACGCCACTCACCGTCTCCAACTGCGACATCTGAGCCAACCAGTTCCTACCGCTCTACCAGACGCCACTCACCCTCACCCCTCCGCCGTTCCACGTCTCCATTGCGACCTGTCTCGCAAATCACCAACCAACGCCCGGAAAACTAACCTCTGCAGCTTTTGGAGGAAAAGCAGCATCGAACGAAAAGACGGAAATTCCTCCAGTGCGTCCATATAATACGATAGCTGTTTTAATAGAAGGTGTGTACGTGGACGTTTTAATAGACACTGGTGCTTCTTCGTCTGTGATTGATCGTTCTTTGTGCTTATGTCTACGAAAAGTCAACACCCCTTATGATGGACCTACACTGCACGCTGCTCAAGGGGACGCCATTAGACCTGCCGCTATGTGCACCGCTCGTGTTTTCATTGCTGGTATTCTTCATTTTGTACAATTTGCTGTGCTGAATTCGTGTGCCCACCAGATTATATTAGGCTGGGATTTTCTGTATACGGCAAACGCTTCCATCTGCTGTCGAGAAAATGTTGTTCATATGATGGAAACTGACTATGCCCTGTATGCGCATGACAAGCCCGTTCGCTTGCTCACTGCTGAAGAGACCGAGCTACCACTTGGTCATCAGCGGATAGTTGCCATCACTTCTAATGTGATCGACTCTGGTGACGTGTTTGTCCGACCATCTGCACGCTGTCTCGCAAGAGGTATAGCCCTTGCTTCAGGTCTAGCGCGATTCCACAATAGCTCCGGACTTCTCTACGCTACAAATCAGACTTCTGAGAAAATTCTCATTCCTAAAGGCACCACAATGGCTTGCGTTTCTGAATCTCAACCTGTCTCTGTTGCCCCGCTTATGCCAGCATGTTCTGACTTTCTTTCTATTGGACGTTCACCAAGCGTTTCTGTTCTTGCTGCGACTATTAGTTCAGAACTGACCTCTTCACAGACAGATGAGATGCTTGCCTTGCTACAAAATCATAGCAGATTGTTTGATGCCCATTCCTCAACTCTGGTACAGACGTTCATTATTAGACATCGTATCCAGACCAATGGCACTTCCATCGTACGCCGTCGACCATATCACGTCTCTTCATCAGAGCGCGAGATCATTGAACAAAGTGTAGCCGATATGCTGCAACGGAACATTATACGTCCCTCCGCGAGTCCTTGGTCATCCCCTGTTGTTTTAGTAAGGAAAAAAGATGGCTCCGTGCGATTTTGCGTGGACTACAGAGCACCTAATAAGAGTACCCACAAGGATGTTTACCCCATGCCGCGCATAGGCGATGCTTTGGATTTACTGCAAGGTGCTGAGTACTTCTCAAGCCTAGACCTGCGTTCAGGTTACTGGCAAATACCCATGCACGAGGATGACAAAGACAAGACCGCGTTTTGAACACCAGATGGGCTATAACAATTCAACATCAGGCCATCCGGCCTTTGCAATGCTCCAGCAACATTCGAGCGGATGAACGACACAGTTTTACGACCTTGAAGTGGAAGACTTGCTTGTGCTATTTAGACGATATCGTTATTTTCTTGTCAACCTTCCCTCAGCACATGCAACGACTGGACGAAGTTCATACGTGCCTTCCAAACGCAGGCCTTCAGCTGAACACCAAGAAGTGCGGTTTTGAGAGCAAGACGATTAAAGTGTTAGGCCACATCGTAAGCAAGGACGGTATTCGTCCCGATCCTGACAAGATTTTCGCTGTCCAACACTTCCCGCGTCCTGAAAAAGCCAAAGATTTGCGCAGTTTTCTCGGCCTCGCTTCTTATTTTCGCCGATTCATTCAAGACTTCCCCTCAATAGCTTCACCATTGCACAAGTTGCTCGGATCAGGCGTCGCCTTTGTGTGGTCTCCTGAATGTGAAGTGGCGTTTGCCCAACTGAAGTGTGCACTCACATCCGAACTAGTCCTCTGCCATTTTGACAAAACCGCGCCTACGCTCCTGCATACAGACGCTAGTGGTCGAGGCATTGGTGATATTCTCCTACAGCGAGACAAATCTTCACGTGAGAAAGTCGTCGCATACGCGAGTCGTGCACTGACCCCTGCTGAAAAGAATTATACCATCACAGAACAGGAGTGCCTAGCGGTCGTATGGTCAATACAAAAGTTTCAACCTTATCTTCATGGCCGCTACTTTACTGTGGTTACAGACCATCACGCCTTGTGCTGGCTCTCGACAATCAAGAACTGGTCCGGCCGCCTTGGTCGCTGGATTCTTCGCTTACAAGAATACGACTTCACTATCATATACAAGTCGGGAAACAAGCATCAAGACGCCGATGCACTTTCGCGTTGCCCGCTCTCTTCGGAGCCGCTTAACAAACCCGCTACTGCCGCACACTAGAAGCTTTCAGCCGTCTCCTCCCTACATGTTTCGTCAATAACTACCTTGGACCCAACTTCTCCAAGCGAGTGTGGTTTGTTCTTGTAGCGCCATCATCATCATCATCATCATCATTTCTCAATCACCGCGCCGCGCCTCTCGCGCAGCGTATGATAGCTCGAGCTGCGCGAGAATTAGAACGAGCTCATGCACCTGGCGCGTCGGACGTGGACAGCCACCGCGGCTCCGCTTCAGGCGTGCAATAAAGTGGCGAGATCAGCACGGCCCCGTCTGCCGCCTTCGACGCCGTCTCACGTCTCCCTTCTCTCGCCGCTACATTGGTGACCCGGAGAACACGCCCTTCGCCGAGTGGCCCGCGGCCATGTTCCCGCAACTCTGCCCGCCAGTGCCACCGTTCCAATCGACCTACCCCAAGGTATGGTTTATGCAGCTCGACGCCGTTCTTGCGGTGAATGGCATCACGGACCAGCTGCTGATGCACGTCATTCTTCAACACACCCTTCCGGTAGAGTTGCGTCATGTCTCTGGCACTTCAACCTCCAGCCAGCAGCCTTACGATGACCTCTGCTCGGCGGTGCTTGCCAGACATGGCCTCACCTACCACCCGCTGCCGTTCACCCGCGACTTACAGGTTTCGACTGCGTCGCAGCGCGCACTACCAACCAGCCCGCAACCATCCATTGACCGCGACCGCGCTACCCCTGCTACGACTTCCCCTACCTCAGATCGAGTCGCACGAAGATCCAAATCTGCACCTGAGCACGACGACCAGGTAGACGACGCTCCCACTTCGACTGGTCTCAGCACCGAGAGAGGCGTCCCCTTGGAGCCCGCGAACGCAGGTCTGTCACTCGTGCCTGCCACTTGCACGTCTTCCTCCACCCCAGACAACTCAGGCAGGTCAGTCTTCACGACGGCAACCTCGCCGCACGCCTTGGAGCCTGCCGCAACTACGGACATCGTCGTGCCTTCTATTCGCCCCCCAATCGCGGAGGCATCGCCGTCGACGGTGTCCGAAGATGACTCTCAACCGGCCTTAACGCGCCATACGTCTTGCAGGCAGCCACTATCACCTACCTCAACGTCTCCCGCAGCTGAAGTTCCTGCCCGTGACATGCTACGACCGAACTTCCGGGATGCTGCCGGACAGACCGCACGTTTTGTACCACCCATGCAGGCGGACAACCACCAGGCTGCCGCGACGAGCACGGGCACGCCATTCAACCCCCAGGCCACGACTTCTGGGCTCCACAACCATCCCTCGGAGCCTTTGACGCAGGACGGCAACTACCAGACGTGTCTTCGCAACGCGGGCTCGTTGGTGACACGAGCGACGACGCCCAATCCTACTGCCTGTCTACCACACTTGACAGCGCACAGAAGAAATCATCGCGTTCGCCGTAAAACACAACGTCCCCTTTTCAAGCGTCCTGCTATGCAGCCGTGCGTTGCAGCTTTGGCCTTCAAGACGGCGCAAACACCTACGAGGTTTTCCCGACGCAAGGGCCAACCACTTGCCGTGCACATGACTAGCCGCAATGCACGGCGTTTCCGCATCCGTCGACTCGGCCACACGCCCCGGCATGCCGGTCGCAGTGCTACGCGGAGGCCGGTGTTTCATCGACAGAGACGTCCGCACCAGCATGACCGCGACGTTGCTCCTTATCGACAGCAGGCTCGGCACCCTGTGCGCTGTCGGAGACCCCGCTGTGGCTGTGAAACTTCAGTGCTCGGTCATCATGGGTGCGTTCCGACTATTCACACTATTTCGCCCACATTGCCGGCGCGAGCTCTTCAGCGCCTGTCCACAGCTCCAGCTGTGGGCACGTTTGTGAGCCGCGTCTACTCGATACGGCGGGTGCGCATTCGAATGGTCCCACCGCGTAATTGTGGGATGGACGTGTCTATGAACACAACTACCCGGCACTTCCTTCTTCGTCCCTTGCGCTTCTTCCAGAGTCGCCCACCGGAGACACACTGCTTACGGATGGCCCATAAACGTTCACAAACTGGACTTCCTAAACGGACACCTTGCGGATTTTCGTTCATGTATATAGTCTCTTTCTTTTTCATATGTTTTCAAATCGCGCAAAGCGCTAGGGGGGGAGCCCTGTAGCGCCATCATCATCATCATCATCATCATTTCTCAATCACCGCGCCGTGCCTCTCGCGCAGCGTGTGATAGCTCGAGCTGCGCGAGAATTAGAACGAGCTCATGCACCTGGCGCGTCGGACGTGGACAGCCACCGCGGCTCCGCTTCAGGCGTGCAATAAAGTGGCGAGATCAGCACGGCCCCGTCTGCCGCCTTCGACACCGTCTCACGTCTCCCTTCTCTCGCCGCTACATTCTTATCTCACCAAAGTGGTGACCCTTACTGTCACCGCATCATGGACCTTCTTGATGGGACTTGCCGGCCCCCTGACGCCCGTCTTCGCCGACAGCTTACGCAATTCAAGCTCAACAACCACGTTCTGTACCGTCATATCTACCACCCTGTTGCTCAACGCTGGTTGCCCGTTCTACCTCGCTCTCTTCGGGCTCAAGTCCTCAAGTCATATCACGACGACATGTCTGCTGGACACATGGGCTTCCAGAAAACGTATGACCGCATAAGATGTCACTACTACTGGCCGGGCTTGTCCACTTTTGTCGCGAAGTACGTTGCCTCATGCGCCCTTTGTCAGCGTCGCAAGCTACCTACATCAACTCGAAGTGGACAATTACAACCGCTCCCATGTCCCCTGCAACCATTCGAGGTAGTTGGCATTGACCTGTATGGTCCGCTTCCTATGACTATCACGGGCAATCGATGGATTGTTACAGCTGTCAACCACCTGACCCGCTACGCCGAAACAGCTCCCGTGCCTTCTGCATCAGCTTCGAAAGTGGCCGACTTCATCTTTCGAGCAATAATCCTTCGACACGGAGCTCCTCGTGTAATCCTGAGCGACCGTGGAAGAGTATTTCTTTCAGCACTCGTCGAAGAAGTGCTCAAGGCAGCCGGTACTACGCACAAAACAAGCTCCAGTTACCATCCTGAGACGAACGGCCTGACTGAGCGCTTCCATCGTACACTGTCAGATATGATTGCGATGTATATCGAGCCCGACCACAGAAACTGGGACACCATTTTGCCATTTGTCACCTTTGCGTATAATACCTCTGTACAGCGCACAACCGGTTACTCGCCGTTCTACCTCGTCCATGGTCACTTCCCCTCTTTTTTTCTCAATGTTTCGTTCTTCTCTGCGCCTGTCAAACCATGTTCATCTTCAAGTGAAGAATACGTGTCTCGTCTACTTCATTGCCGCCAGCTGGCTCGCGTCAACACTGAAGCCAAGCAACAGGATCGCAAGCTTGAATATGATGCCTCTCATCGTGCCGTGTCTTTCAGCCCTGGCGACGAAGTCCTCCTTCTTACAGCCATTCGCACTCCCAGACTGTGCGAGAAGTTTCAATTACGTTTTATTGGCCCCTACACTGTCTTGGAGCAAACATCTCCTGTGAATTGTCGCGTGGCACCCGTTCTTCTTCCGACGGACCGCCGCTACAGGGCAGCAGAAATAGTCCACGTATCCCGCATGAAGCCTTTCATACGGCGTTCATCTTCGCTTTAAAATGCGGCCAAGAACTGCGGTCAGGATGACCGCTTTCACGTGGGGGGGGGGGGGGAGTTAGTGTAGGCATTCTTTAAGCACATCATTTATCTTTACACATATTCATCATCATGAGTGGTCGTCATCTTCTTCTGCTTTGGGTACTTGGCTTGTCTGAGTTCTGTGCCTTGGGCGTGGTCGCTTCATCGTGTCTTCTGGGCCTAATAAACGTTGCCTTCACCGTTACATCACAATATTATATATATTTATATATATATATATATATATATATATATATATATATATATATATATGAATTCTAACAGACAGTTATGCCAAGGAATGTACAGGGGGGAAGTTATTAGAGCCAATAGAATGTAAATAGGAAGAAAGAAAAGTGGATGAAAAATAACCAGCCGTGAGCAGGAATCGAACCTACGCCCTTCGAATAACGCCCTCGATGCTCTAACCACTGAGCTGCACAGCCGCCTGCCTCCATCCACTTTTTTGGGTTTACATGTCAATTTAGAAGTAGGAGTGACAGTCAGCGCCATCTTTAAGCCAAGCGACGAGTGTGAAAACACTTCTCTATGCGCATGTTTGGCGTCAAGTAGCACGTTAACTTATTATGAGCGGGCAGCTGATTAATAGTCCCTCGTATACAACCTAATGACACCAAGTCTGCCAGTACGAGACCCTCGTTTAATGAAATAAGGAAAAGAAGTGTATACCTAAGGGCTCCTTTTTCCGTGTTTAACACAATAATAATGAGATCTAACAGACAGTAATGCCAAGGAATGTACAGGGGAAGTTATTAGAACCAATGAAATGTAAGTAAGAAGAAAGAAAAGTGGATGAAAAAATAACCAGCCGTGAGCGAGAATCGAACCTACGACCTTCGAATAACGCGTTCGACGCTCGAACGACTGAGCAACCACAGCGGCTTCCCTCCATCCACTTTTTTGGGTTTTTATGTGAGTTCAGAAGTAGGAGTGACAGTCAGCGCCATCTATATCCAAGCGACGAGTGTGAAAACACTCTTTTATGCGCATGTTTGGCGTCACGTAGCACGTGAACCTATTATGAGCGGGCAGCTGACTAATAGTCCCTCGTAAACAACCTATTGACGCCAAGTCTGCCAGTACAAGACCCTCGTTTATTGTAATAAGGGAAAAAAGTGTATACCTAAGGGCTCCTTTTTCTGTGTTTTAACATAATATTATGAGATCTAACAGACAGTAACGCCAAGGAATGTACTGGGGAAGTTATTATAACCAGTGTAATGTAAATAGGAAGAAAGAAAAGTGGATGAAAAAATAACCAGCCGTGAGCAGGAATCGAACCTATGACCTTCGAATAACGCTTTCGATGCTCTAACCACTGAGCTACCACAGCGGCCTCCTTCCATCCACTTCCCCGCAGGGGCACCTGCGCAAGTAGGCGTTTGGTGTGTAGCGACACCACGGACCCGAGCTAACGGGGGAGTTCTACTCCCTCCCACGCTTAGCCGTGCGTGGCTTTGCCGTGTCCGGGGAAAAGGGGATACTGGGGGTTGAGCCGACGCTGGGTGATTGGACCTTTAAGGCCCCCCCGGCAGAGGCAACACACCCCTTTGGCCCCGGCTTCACGTAGACGGCACCTCTGGGCAGACCCACCCAGGGGAAATCGGCAGTCGCCTTTTCCTATATCTCTCTCCCTAAATCTTCGTCTTTTGTTCTCACTTTACATCTTTCCTGTCTTCTCCTCACTTCATTTTACTTCCAATTTTTCCTGGCGGCAAGGGTTAACCTTGGGTGGCTATCCAAACTGGGGTAAACCATATTGGGTTATAGTAACTGCGTACTGCTGGCGTTGCGCAGATTTGCCCAGATGCTCTGCCACGTCCCCTCGTTGGACTCCGTGGTGGGTGGTAGGCGCCGTTACCGAAAAATACACATTTTCTCATGGAATCCCCGACCCCCTCTTTAACTGATCGTGCTTCGAAAAGGGTACGCACCGATGCAGCATTCCTACTTTGGCCCAAAAACAAAGAAACTTTTCCAAAATATCATGTCCTCCACTGCGAACAATCATCTACAAAAGCTAGAGCAATCTCACCCTTCCTTGTAGCCAAGTGCTTGAAAGAGACCATTGGCACCGGTTATAAGGCCACGAAGATGGCAAGTGGAGATCTGCTTCTCGAAAAAAAAGACAAGGAACAGTACAATAAACTCTCGCACCTCGTGGCCTTTGGTAACATCCCTGTCTCTGTGAGCGCACACCGTACCATGAATACAGTGAAGGGCGTGGTATCGGACGAAGATTTGATGACACTGAGTGAAGAAGAGCTCTTTGATGGTTGTAAGGATCAAGGTGTAATACAAGTCCAGCGCATCAAAATCAGACGTAACAACAATGAAATAGCAACAAAGCACTTGATACTCACCTTCAACTCAACCACTTTACCCGAGACTCTCGAAACTGGCTATGTAAAACTCCATGTCCGACCCTTTGTTCCAAACCAGAGGCGTTGTTTTAAATGCCAGCGATTTGGTCATGCATCCCAGAGCTGCCGAGGACAGCTGATGTGTGCTAAGTGTGGCACAACCGGCCACAGTGCTGATGAATGTAGTCATGACGAGATCCTCTGTGCAAACTGCGAAGGTAGCCACCCCGCATACTCCAGAGCGTGCCCAGCCTGGAAAAGAGAAAAAGAAATAATAACTATAAAAGTTAAGGAAAATATCACATTCAGGGAAGCAAGACAACGAGTCTCGTTATCATTAGCACTAAAAACACCTTTTGCCGAAGTGGTGCAACGAGGGGCGGCACCACAAAGGCCCTTGGCAGTTGCCCGGACCACGCCTAGCGTGCCGAGGCCAATGCCACACGCCCCTGCGGCGGGAGCAGCCAGCGCTGCCCTGCCCACTTTCAGCCTGTCCACACCAGTGACCTCTAAAAGCTCTGGCAGCAGCCAGGGCAATCACGAGGCCAAGGGGGCTCCATCAACCCCCAGCTCGGTGGGGACAAAGACTTCGTCGATCGAGGCGAAGTCTAAGCGACGCACAGATCGCTCTTTAGAGCGGGCGTCCAGTGCCTCGCAAGAGGCTATGGACACCAGTTCAAGCCAAACGGCGCAGGAAGCGCTGAAAGAGCGGCGAGCTTCGCTCGACCGCCCCAAAACGGCCAGAACGCCAATTACAGGGCCTGACAAAGGCTCTGTAAAATGAGTTAATCCCCGTCTTCTTTGCACTCAGCACTTTTTCCCTTTTTTTTCCACTATGGACAAAATCATACAGTGGAACGTAAGGGGAATACTTAGAAATTTAGATGACGTCCAAGAACTTTTGTGTAAGTTTAACGCGAAAGTGCTATGTGTGCAAGAAACGCACTTAACTCCTAAGCACAAGGACTTCCTACGACAATATATTATTTTCCGAGAAGACCGGGAGGATCCTGTTGTACCATCTGGCGGTGTAGCCATTATAGTCGATCGTAGTATAGCATGCCAGCATTTGAAGCTCCAAACGACCCTGGAGGCAGTGGCCATTCGAGCTGTACTTTTTAACAAACTTATTACCATATGTTCTGTGTACATACCACCACATCAACAGCTACACAGATGTGATCTGGAATCACTAATAGATGAACTCCAAGAGCCATTTCTGGTTCTAGGTGATTTTAATGCACACAATGTCCTGTGGGGCGATGCTCACTGTGATGCGCGAGGACGTCTCATTGAGCAGCTCCTTTTCTCTTCTAGTTTATGTCTTTTAAATATGAAGGAGCCTACGTATTTTAGCCTTGCAAGCAACACATACTCCTCCATAGATCTTAGCATTTCATCACCGTCCCTTTTACCTGTTTTTAAATGGAACGTTCTTAAAAACCCTTATGGGAGTGATCACTTCCCAATCATCCTGAGTGCGCCAAACAAAGATCAACTACCCCCGCAGGTTCCTCGATGGATGATTCAGTCAGCTGATTGGAAAGGATATAGAACTCTTACACACATGACATGGACTGAGCTGTCTGCCCTGACCATAGATGACGCTGTCAGGTATTTTACAGCTTTTATACTTGATGCCGCATCTAAATGTATTGCCAAAACGAGTGGCATGCCTTCTAAACGGCGAGTCCCATGGTGGAACGACGCATGCAGGAAAGCACGGACCACTCAGAACAAAACATGGGCGTTGCTTCGCGATTCCCCTACAGCAGAAAACCTGGAAAATTTCAAGCGGGTCAAATCGCAGGCACGGAGAACGCGTCGACAAGCTAGACGAGAGAGCTGGACAAAGTTTATATCGAGTATCAACTCGTACACAGATGAGGGAAAAGTGTGGAATAAGGTAAAGAAAATTAAGGGCCAACAAACGTATTCTCTTCCACTAGTAAATAGCCTCGGGGAAAGCTTGGAGGATCAAGCCAACTTTCTTGGCACACATTTCGAACACATATTGAGCTCCTCACACTACTCCGAATCCTTCCAGAATTACAAGGCACGAATAGAAAAACAAAAGTTACAAAGAAAATCCCCAAGAAATGAGGCATATAATGCACCATTCTGCTTAGCAGAACTGCGAACAGCACTCAACTGCTGTAATACATCTACCCCAGGTTCTGACAACGTAATGTACGCGATGCTGAAAGAACTACCCTCCGAAACTAAAGAAACCCTCCTCTCTCTTTATAATCGCATATGGTTTTCAGGTGTGATCCCCTCCTCCTGGAAGGAGGCTGTTATAATTCCAATTTTGAAGCAGGGAAAGGATCCCTCTAATGTATCAAGTTACAGACCTATAGCGTTAACAAGCTGCCTCTGTAAGCTATTTGAAAAAATGATTAAATGCCGCTTACTCCACTACTTAGAAACAAACAATTTGCTCGACCCATTCCAGTGCGGGTTTCGAGAAAGTAGATCCACCACAGACCACCTTGTTCGTATTGAGGCACAGATCAAAGACGCCTTCATTCATAAACAATATTTTCTCTCTGTGTTCCTCGATATCGAAAAGGCTTATGATACAACATGGCGTTTTGGAATTCTAAGAGACCTGTCCCACCTTGGTGTGCGCGGAAGAATGTTTCACATAATTGAAAGTTACCTGTCAAACCGAACATTCCGTGTCCGTGTGGGCAATGTTCTCTCCCGAACATTTGTCCAGGAAACAGGCGTGCCACAAGGTGGTGTACTTAGTTGCACACTTTTTATAATCAAAATGAATTCCTTGCACTTGTCCATCCCCCGCAATATGTTTTATTGTACATATGTCGACGACGTTCAGCTTGGCTTCAAGTCATGCAACTTGGCATTGTGTGAGCGGCAGGTTCAGCTGGGTTTGAACAAGGTCTCCAAATGGGCTGATGAATACGGATTTCGACTTAACCCACAAAAAAGCACCTGTGTCCTGTTCTCTCGAAAGAGAGGCATGCATTCGGAACCTGACATTGAACTGAACGGTCAACGTCTGTCTGTCAATGCGGAGCATAAATTCCAAGGCTTAATCTTGGACAACAAGTTGACCTTCGTACCGCACATCAAGTATCTAAAAACAAAATGTTTAAAAGCCATGAATGTTATAAAAGTGTTGTCACGTACTACGTGGGGTAGTGACAGGCAATGTCTCATCAACCTGTATAGAAGCCTCATTCGCACCCGCTTAGATTATGGGGCCGTTGTTTAGCAGTCTGCGACTCAAAGGGCTTTGAAGATGCTGGACCCCGTGCACCATTTGGGCATCCGCCTTTCTACGGGTGCTTTTCGCACCAGCCCCGTAGAAAGCCTTTATGTTGAGTCAAATGAGTGGTCGCTTCATCTGCAGAGAACTTACATGTCCTTTGTATACTTCCTGAAGGTGAAAGCAGACAAGAAGCACCCCTCATACTATACTATTAATGATCTGTCGAGCTCCATTCTGTTCCAAAACAGGCCTTCAATGAGGCAGCCCTTCTCAGTACGCCTGAAGGGTCTAGCTGAAGAAACTGGAGTGTCACTTGAACACAGTTTAATGGCTCCTGTAGCATACCCTCCACCTCGGCAGTGGCAGATTATAGACTGTGATGTGTCGTTCCTAGAAGTTACAAAACATGCGCCTATTGCCCATATCCGAACATACTTCCTGGAACTTCAACACAAATACACACGTCCTGAGTTTTTACAGATGCCTCTAAGTCCAACTCCTCTGTGTCCTACGCTGCTGTCGGCCCATCCTTTTCGGATGCTGGCCCTCTACATCCAAGCACAAATATCTTCACAGCAGAAGCTTACGCGATACTTGTGGCAGCTAAACACATAAAACAACTACAAATACAAAAAGCAGTAATTTATACAGACTCCCTCAGTGTTGTAACGGCTCTGCACAGTCTTAAAAAACAAAAAAACCCTGTCCTTGTCTCACTTTACTCTATTTTATGCACACTCTACGCACTCAACCAACGTGTTGTAGTGTGCTGGGTGCCAGGGCACTGTGAGATTCAAGGCAACGTGATGGCGGATCAGCTTGCTGCATCCGCCCACGAAAGCACCGCCATTACACCCACATCAATCCCGACCCTTGATCTTAAGCCGTCTCTCAAACGAAAACTCAGGGACTACTGGCAGAGCAAGTGGGATACACACACACAAAACAAACTACACGTTATCAAGCCACACCTTGGTCATTGGCTGCCAGTATCAAAATCGCGTCATACAGAGGTTATACTAACGAGACTCAGGATAGGACACATATACACGACACACGCATATCTTTTGTCTGGTGGCGACCCACCATTGTGTGACAGATGCGGTGAACCATTGACCGTCCTTCGCGTGTTAATCCAGTGTAAACACTTAGAAACTATAAGAAAACAGCATTTTTCATTACCCTACCGACAACATATACCTTTACACCCTGCAATGTTCGTTGGTAGGGAACCGCCTTTTAGTCATAAATCATTGTTAGCGTTTTTAAAAGAAATTCGTAATTTTCATATCATATACCCGGGCATTCCGTAGCTCGACCTCTCCAGGGAGGTTTTTGCTGCGGTGGCTACACAGGAAGACACTTGCCTCACGGCCCTTGCACGCAAGGGTATGAACCAGTGAGGCACTTGTGCTAATGCGATACATATACACCATCGTTTTTCATTATCACCAACTTTTGTTATCTATTCACACCACACACACCTTTCACGGCATGGTCATGATTTTATTACTTGTATGTTTTTACCCGCCTTACCGCGAGGAATTTTATGGCCCTTATACAGCCGCTACTCACAATCATTGTCCCCATTCCTTGTCGCATGAACTGGCGCTCTTTGGCCATCAAATGGCCCTTGCGCCAGAAAACACCATATATCATCATCATCATCATCATCATCCTTCCATCCACTTTTTTGGGTTTACATGTGAATTTAGAAGTAGGAGTGACAGTCAGAGCCATCTGTAAGCCAAGTGACGAGTGTGAAAACACTTTTATGCGCACGTTTGGCGTCACGTAGCACGTGAACTTATTATGAGCGGGCAGCTGATTAATAGTCCCTCGTATACAACCTAATGACACTAAGTCTGCCAGTGTGAGACCCTCGTTTAATGAAATAAGGGAAAGAATTGTATACCTTAGGGCTCGTGTTTCCGTGTTTTACCAGAATAATAACGAGATCTAACACACAGTAATGCCAAGGAATGTACAGGAAAAGATATTAGAGCCAATGGAATGTAAGTAAGAAGAAATAAAAGTGGATGAAAAAATAACCAGCCGTGAGCAGGAATCGAACCTACGACGTGTCTTCAAGGCCGTCATTTTACCATCGTGACCGGCAATAACGCCCTATGCTGGCTTTCATCGCTGAAAAACTTATCGGGTCGACTTGGTCGCTGGGCGCTTCGCTTGCCGGAGTATGATTTCAATGTCGCCTACAGATCTGGGAAGAAGCATCAAGATGCTGATGATCTATCGCACTGTCCTTTGCCCAGCGGAAGCAATTCACTATCGATACTCCAAAACGACAGCACCTCTCCAATCGCAGCGCTAAGTTCATCACCTGCCACCTATCCGTCCTTGTTTTACAACAACGTGTCGACCCATACTGCCGCACCATTGTTGACCGCTTGACCGGCTCTACTACTCCTCCAAACGCCAGACTCCGTCGAAAACTTAAACAATTTAAGCTTGTCGGTGATGCTTTATATCGCTACATTTACCACATCGATGGCAACAAGTGGGTACCCATCGTCATCCCACGTTCTCTGCAACGTGAAGTTCTGGAAGCCTTTCATGATGATCCAACCGCTGCTCATCTAGGCTACCACAAGACTTACGACAAAATACGAAGTCGTTGTTTTTGGCCTGACCTCTCTTCAGCCGTCGCTAAGTACGTCGCCTCCTGTGTCCATTGCCAACGGCGAAAACGACCGACAACTGCTCCGGCTGACTTAATGCAACATCTTCCTTGTCCCGCCTCACCTTTTGAAGTTGTTGGAATCGACTTGTATGGCCCTCTTCCTATATCATCCAATGGGAATCGCTGGATTGTCACGGCAGTCGACCACCTTACCCGCTACGCAGAAACAGGTTCTATGCCATCAGGGACTGCCACTGAGATCACCGATTTCTTTCTTCGCCACATCTTCTTGCGTCATGGAGCTCCACGCATTCTGCTCAGTGATCGTGGCAAAGTCTTCCTATCTTCCATTGTCGAGCAAGTTTTGCGTGTCTCGAACACAGTTCACAAGACCGCTTCTAGCTACCACCCGCAGACCAACGGATTGACTGAACGGTTTCATCGGACCCTATCGGACATGATCGCCATGTACATTCACCCCGACCACAGGAACTGGGATGCAATTCTACCCTTCGTGACATTCGCCTATAATACGGCTGCTCAACGCACTACCGGCTTTTTTCAATTTTTTCTCGTCCATGGTCGCTCACCGAGTTTCGTTCTGGATGTCTCTTTCCTTTCGGCCCCTGCACTCTCGACGGCTCCTTTCTCTGAAGAACTCCTATCTCGTCTCGTACACTGCCGTCACCAGGCCCGTGTTAACACCGGCCTCTCTCAAGACACTCGAAAATCTCACTACGACTCGTCTCGCAGTGTTGTGAGTTTTTCCCCTGGTGACGAAGTCCTTCTATGGACTCCACTACGCGTCCCCGGCCTATGCGACAAATTCATCAGTCGCGTCATTGGGCCGTACACTGTGGTCGAACAGACATCTCCTGTCAGTCACCGCGTTTCTCCTGTTAGCGCTAATCCTGATCATTGTTGCCGAGGAACAGAGATAGTGCGCGTATCTCGTTTAAAACCTTATGCGCGACGCATTTCATAATACTGTCAAGCGTCCAGGTGGCCGCTTTCACCGCGCGGGGGAGTTATTGTGAGCGCGACAAGCGATTGACTCTTTTTTTCTGTTTGATATCATCATCACCTGTACATCTTCTTCATCTGTAAATATCATCACCGCCGCGATTTAGCTCGAGCCTGACCGAATAAACCGGTTCCTCTAAATATATATATATATATATAAAACCGGTTCCTCTCAATATATATATATATATATATATATATATATATATATATATATATATATATATATATATATATGTATATATATTGTAACAGGGAAAAAAGAGACAACACCCGATATTGGGCCAGCTGTTCTTATTCTGTCTTCATCTTTCTCTATCTTCCCTTAGCTGCCCACGTGTCGAAGCGCCAGCCTGTTTCTTGGTCATGACACTCGGCCATGACTGCGCGCGCGTGAAGCTGGTGGCAAAGTCTCTGGTGGACGGCACTGGCTGCCTCGAGCTGGTTGCTCTTTCACGCCACGATGACTTTTGAAAAAATGCTGTGGACTCAGGCAGCCTGCCCTGGCTGCCCCGTTGCGGCCGACGCTCCCCGCCGCGATTTGGTCTCGGTATCTGCCAAAGGTAGATCTGGCGGTCGATATAGTGGCTGCATCTCGGAGGTCGGCCTTGGCCACGCTGAAACTGGGCGCCAGAGTCTTCCACAAGTCTATCGGGAGGTTGATACAGGCTGCTGTGTGCGTATTGAGCGCCAACTTTCTGCTCATGATCTTGGTCAGGGACACCAGCAGTTGTTACCTTGGGCTCTAGCAGCGCCATCACCATAGGCGGTTCAAGCATAGGCGATGCTGGTGTCTCCACTTGCCTCAGTAAAGGTGATATTGGGGCTGGCTTCTCTAACTGAGCTGTATAAGGACTGGTATCGGCCTCTTCCAATGACATGATGGCATCGCGTACCGGCGCGGGTACTGAGAGCAGCAGTGGCGTGTCGCACCTGTGTCTGACGTCATTCGTAGGGCAGGCAGAGAAGCTTTCTGCTGTGCGGCTGGAGGGCTCCGAGGAACCTTCGAGGTGTTGCTCCACTTCAACTCGGTTTGCGAACGGGGTTGCGTCGGTGAAGGGCAATGCAGCATAATCGAGATGGTTATTTGCGGCTGTTTCGTTGGAGCAACGCCCTTCAAGAGGTCCTACTTCAGTAGCGGCCTCTGGCCACCGTGAACTTGCTTCGGGTAGCGGCCTCTGGCCGCAGTGAACTTGCTTCGGGAACTTCTCGTGTGGTCAGCTGGAGCGCACAGCTGCAGCCTCGAGGTGGAAAGCCTCTAGAGCTTGCTTCTCGATACCGGCCAGGTTGGTCGGGGTGGTGGTGGAGAGGTGGTAAGTATTGCGACCGAAAGCAGCTATGAGCTTGCAGCTCCGATCCTCCCATGACTGCTGCTTCCAGCCTTCATACCGGTGCCACGCCACTGCACCTTCCTGAAGACGGTCTACAGCCACGGTCCATTTCTGAGATTCCGTCCAGGCCTCGCACATTGCTAGCGCGTTGACAATTGCCACCCAGCTGTCGGCGTCGTTCCGGACCCCGTCAAATTCCGGCAGTTCGTAGGCGAACGGCGAAGGTGGGGCGGCACGTCAGAATGCGGATATCACTGAGGGAACGCCGTCGAGCTGGTCTGAGAGCTGCAGGAGGGTGCCCCAAAGCTGCCTGCGTTGCTCCAATGGGCTTGCCTCAAGGTCGTGCGAGGCAGCTACGTACAACACGGCGTTAGTGGCACGCAATTCTGGCAACATTGTAGGAGATCGCTCGGAGAGCGACGCTGTCAGTTCGTCAGTCTTGACGCGGAGTAGCGCGATGGTACGCCGCAGGTTCATGGCGCTGTCGTGTGTAAAGTCTGAAGCGTTCGTGATCGCGTTCTTCGAATGAGTAGCGGTTGCAGCACTCACGCTGGTGAGGTTGACGAGCAGAGAAGCCTGGACGGCGTTCCCTGGCAGCTCGTATGTTTAAAGAGTGCGGCAACGGGAATGTAGGCCATGGGAAGCGTGAGCGGCATTCCCAAAGGACAGGAGCCGGTGCGGATCCCTGTCGTGAAACGGTGGCAAGGTATCAATAAGGCCATGTCTTACAACCCCAGGGGAGGCCTAGACGCCGCCCACTGGTGGTTTGAATGGCAGCTGAAGCAGCGGATGGGACCCCGTTGCAAAGGAAGCGTGAACGGCGTTCCTCGATGGAGAAGCCCGCCCTGCCGATGAACCACGAAGACACGTACCAGTGGCTTCCCGCAGAGGGTTCACTGGTCGGCTTGCGCTGACGGCATATTCCATAGCCAAGGACGCGTGGACGGCGCCCTTGTGAAATGGTACCGGTAACGGGTAGTGCAGCCGCCGAGGAGGCCTTGACGCCGTCCCCGAACGGTGGTGGTAGTGGCGGCAGGTGAACAGCTGCCAAGGAGGCCTTGACGCCGTCCTCAAGCGGCGCTTATCGCAGCTGTCCTGGATGACGAAGCCGGGACGTAAGCCTTCGTCTTCGTCGACTGCGCCATTGTAACGGAGAGAAAAGAGAGAACACCCGATCCTGGGCCAGCTGTTATTATTTTGTCTTCATCTTCCTCTACCTTCCCTTAGCTGCCCACGCGCCGAAGCACCAGCCTCTTTCTTGGTCATGACAATATATATATATATATATATATATATATATATATATATATATATATATATATATATATATATTAGGGAAAAGAAGTGTGTACCTAAGGACTTGTTTTTTCGTATTTTAACACAACTTTAATGAGATCTAACAGTCAGTAATGCCAAGGAATGTACAGGGGAAGTTATTAGAACCAATGGAATGTAAATAAGAACAAAGAAAAGTGTTAAAAAAAATAACCTGCGCACGGCTGGTTATTTTTCATCCAATGCGACAAATTCCTTAAAACTCAGCGTGTCAATTGCTTTGAAGACCAAGAAGTCTATTTTAGATCGTACGTGGAATGGGAGTGGGAAAGCCACCGTCACTAGTAGGAGGGGGGGGGGGTCCTATTATAATTTGGCACTCGAACTTCAGTGGTGTCTCCGAGTCGTTTCTGAGCTGCGTCTTCAAAGTTTCGTACTCTGCTGAGGTGCAACTGCTTATCTGTCTAGCCACTCCAACGTACGATATTGCCACTTTCCATTTCTCAAGTTTTCTTGTCGCCTCAAAACACTACACAAATCTCAGCGCAAAACACGTATGCAGTTTTCGAGAATCTTCCGGACTTTACTAGATCATTTCGTTAAGATCACGCCCACTCTGTGAACTGTACAGGTTATTCTGGAACCTACGCCACCGCGAGCGATAACGCTAAAACATTCGACGGCAAGAGTATAAATGCCGCCGCAATTCGCCGCTTGCAAGTAGTTGATCGACGGCCGACGCTCCGTTTGCCACTATCAGTTCAAGACTGCTACTGTAATAGGACTCTCCATTTACCGGGCACAGGTTCGCCCAAATAAACACTTAAATTTCAACACAAAGTCTCCTGTCTTCGGGGACGTCACGGCCCCGCGACATCTGGAGGAGGTGCTGCTTCTTTTATGTTCTGGACGCCCCCTTGAAGCCGCGACCCCAGCCCAAGTGGCAAAGAAGACACAGACGCTAACCCTGAACTGTGAACAAGCCGCAGGCAGAGGGGCTACAACCAGAGTACGGGCACCTACCAGAAGCAGCCAGGCCGACCCAGATCCCGACATCAACTACTGCAACCATGACCGCCCCCGTGCAGCCTGCACCATTCCTGCTCCGGCACCCCAAAGAGCCGCCGACTTTCCGCGGTTCGCCACAGGGAGACCAACAAAGCTCGATCGAAAGGTTCGACCGCGTCGCCGTCTTCAATGGCTCGACAGACAATGACAAGCTCCGGCATGTGCATTTCGCCTTTGAAGACGCTTTGAAAACGAGTACAAATGTGTGAACAAAGAAACAACGGTCACATGCATCGATGAAATTGTTGAAGCTACCAGTGCTTTGCCCTCGCCGATTCTGCAGAACCTGCTCAGAGGAACCAAGCCCCTCCGATAGCTTTCGACGTCAATCCCAGACTTTTAAACCATAAGCAAGAATAGCTCAAGTCCCTGATCCTGCAATACAAAGATTGCTTTTCGACGTCATCGAAAATTCGGCAGACCCCAATCACGAAACACCGCGTCATAAACGAAGAAAATGCCAGACCACTCCTTCAGAGTCCGTACTGGGTTTCGACGCGAGAACGTGAGGCCATGAAGAAACAACTTGACGAAATGCTGCAGGATGACATTATTCAGCCGTCCAAGAGTCCATGGGCATCCTCCGTGGTGTTACTGAAGAAATAGGCTGAGACCCTACGTTTCTGCGTCGAATATTGCCGCTTGAAAAAAATCACAAAAAAGAACGTGTATTCTCTCCCCCGAATAGACGATGCACTTGATCGGCTCCATAATGCCAAGTACTTTTCGTCAATGGACTTCAAGACTGGCTATTGGCAAATCGAAGTCGATAAAAGAGACCAAGAGAAGACGGCGTTTATAACGCCGGACGGCCTCTTCGAGTTTAAGGTGATGCCCTTTGGTGTTTGCTCAGCGCATGCAACTTTTCAACGCGTTATGGATACAGTACTGGCAGGATGGAAGTGGCAGACTTGCCTTCTGTACACGGACGACGTCGTCGTGTTTTTCTCGAGTTTCGACTAGCATCTTCGGCGCCTTGAAGTTGTACTTCAAGCCATCAAGACGTCCGGACTCACACTGAAGCCTGAAAAGTGCAGATTTGCGTACGAAAAGCTCTTGTTTCTGGGGCACGTTATCAGCAAGTCTGGAGTTCGTCCCGATCCACGGAAAACAGCTGCCATCGCTGACTTCCCGCCGCCCACTAGTAAGAAGGCGGTGCGCCGCTTTCTGGGCATGTGTGCCTATTGTAGGTGGTTCGTTAAAAGCTTCGCCCGCATCGCCGATCCTCTCACTTAGCTTACCAAGGCCAACGTGGAGTTCAAGTGAGAAACGCCACAGGAACACGCTTTCCAGGAGCTTAAACATCGCCTACAGGCGCTTCCGTTACTTGCCCATTTCGACGAATTCGCCTAGACAGAAATACACACTGACGCAAGCAGCCTAGGTCTTGGCGCTGTTTTTGTGCAGAGGGCTCACGGACTTGAAAGGGTTAGTAGTTACGCCAGCCAATCGCTATCCAAAGCAGAAGCCAATTATTCCACAGCAGAAAAGGAGTGCCTCGCCATCATCTGGGCTACGTCGAAATTTCGCCCCTACCTCTACGGCAGGCCCTTCCAAGTTGTGAGCGACCACCACGCCTTGTGTTGGCTAGCCACCTTAAAGGACCCTTCAGGTCGCCACGCACGATGAAGCCTGAGACTTTAAAAATATGACATTACTGTCATTTACATGTCCGGCACGAAACACTCCGACGCGACTATCTCGTGCGCCTGCCGACCAACCACCACCAGACGACCCGGATGACGATTACTTCTTAGGAACGATAACTACCGACGACTTCGCTGAACGACAGCGGGCCGACCCGGCACTTAAGGCCCTAATAGAATACCTCGTAGGCAGGACCGTCGAAGTCTCGAAGGTATTCAAGCGCGCACTTGCGTCGTTCCTCCTGCGAAACGGTCTTCTCCAAAAGGAAAACTTTTCACTGCTCCGACCCAAGTACCTCCTTGTGGTGCCTTCAGCTCTGCGACCAGAACTCTTGCAGGCCCTGCACGACAATCCGACAGCAGGGCACCTCGGTGTTTCTCGCCCGCTCGCGAGGACACAAGAAAGGTACCATTGGCCACGTCTTACCCCCGACGTCTCTCGTTAAGTGAGGACATGCCGGACCTGTCAACGACGCAAGACACCACCGACAAGGCCAGCGGAACTTCTGCAGCCAATTGGACCACCTCGCCGACCTTTCAAGCAAATTGGTATGGACCTCCTGGGGCCGTTCCCGACGTCGGCTTTCGGAAACAAAAAGATCGTGGTAGCTACCGACTACCTCACCCGCTAGGCCAAAACAAAAGCCCTGCCAAAAGGCAGTGCATCCGAGGTAGCTAAGCTGTTCGTCGAAAATATCGTCCTACGTCGCGGCGCCCCGGAGGTTCTTATTACTAAGAGAGGAACGACATTTACTGCTGACCTAACTCAAGCAATCTTGGCATACAGCCAGACAAACCACGACCATACGACAGCGTACCACCCGCAGACCAACCGCCTTACCGAGCGGCTAAACAGGACGATCGCCGGCATGCTGGCTATGTACGTCGATCTCGAACACAACACGTGGGACGCCATTCTTCCGTACGTGACCTTCGCATACATCACGGTGGTGCAGGAGACGACGCAGATATCTCCATACAAATTGGTCTACGGAAGGAGCCCGGCAACGACGCTCGAAGCCATGTTACGCAACCTCACCGACGAAGAAAACCCCGATGTAAGTGAGTACCTTCAAATCGCCGAAGAAGCCCGACAACTCGCGCGTCTCCGTATCAAGGAGTAGCAGACGACCGACAGCAGGCGTTACAATGTTCGACAATGCTTCGTGGAATACCAGCCCGGTGAATGTGCTTGGGTAAGGACGCCGATACGCTCTCGTCGACTAAGTGAAAAACTTCTGCGATGGTACTTCGGACCGTACATGGTGGTCCGACGCCTCGGCCCACTTGATTACGAGGTTGTTTCCGACGGCATCACGAACTCTTAACGACGCTGATCGCGACCTGAAGTCGTTCAAGTCACGCGCCTCAAGCCGTTTAATGCGCGTTAACAAACTGAAGCAGTGTTTTTGTATTATATTGTATCGTAATTTATTCATTTTACTTTCTTGCGTTATTGTTGTACCTTCAACTTTAGTGAAAGCATCAGGACGATGCCTTTTTCAAGGGGGGGCAATGCCACGTTCCATTTCTCAAGTTTTGTTACCGCCTCAAAACACTACACAATTCTCAGCGCAAAACGCGCGTGCAGTTTTGAGAAGTTTCCGGACTTAGTAGATCATATCGATAAGATCACGCCCACATTGCGAACTGTACAGATTATTCTGGAACCTACGCCACCACCAGCGATAATGCTAAACATTCGATGGCAGGAGTATGAATGACGACGCAATTCGCCGCTTGAGTAGTTGATCGACGGCCAACGCACCGTTCGCCGCTTACCTGGTGCCTGGATTCCCGTGACCAGGCACGCTGCCAGTCGTCGACCCCATCTCATCGAGCATCAAGCGAACCCCTGGACAACCCCCAACTCTGTCCAGGCCTTCATCGTGAGTCAACGCCCGGGAACCACAGCGCAAGCCGTGGGAGCCAGGGCCAGGGCGGAAGTGTGATGGTTTTCGCAGCGCCACTGCCGAAAGCTCATTGCTTTAACTTCAGCGCTCCAGAGGGGAGCACCGTCGATGACATCATAGATGCCCTCGAAGCAGTAACTGGCCCAGCTGGTATCAAGTCCCTCCAGCACATGGAAGGTGCAATGTTCGGCGCCGCAGCCGCAAACGTCCATGCACCCACCAAGCTGAAAATCCGGGGTGCCATTCTCTTGAACGGCGAATAAGTTCCACTAGTCAGCATAGGTTCTGAAATAGTCCACGTCACAGCTTTCCGCGTACCACGGTGGTTAGGCGACGCAGCCCTAGCGACTGCTCTCTCCGCCTACGGCAACGTGCGACACATCCATGAGCCACTGTTCAAGGGCCGCCCCGGGGTTGGCACAGGTATCCGTGTGGCGCGAGTGGAAATGAAAAGCCAAATACCAAACCTTATGACAGCTCAAGGCTACAATGTCATGTGTGACTACCGGCGTGTCAAGAAAGTGTGCTCTAAGTGCAGGAATGCTGGCCACATCACCAAAGATTGTTCCACGCCCCGTTGCACGCGCTGCAACTTGTTTGGACATGCCATAGAGGGATGCGCAGAACCATCTCGCAGGTGCTCGGGAAGCCATGCAATAGCTGACTGCGTACGTCCAAAGTCCTTCGCAGCGGCTGCAGCAGCGGCAACCGAAAAACAAGCGTGCACCGACCTCACGCCCGCATCGCAAGATGATCATCCGGCGCTGGAGCCTGCGAGCCGCACTGACACAAGCGACACTGACGCCCATGCTGAACCACAAGACGCAGCACACCTGCCTCCCCTGTCTGAGAAAGCCCGTCAACCCTTCACGCCCCGTCCGAGACCCGCGACTTCTCGGCGGACGCCTATGAAGAACACAGCTCATTTCAAAGCCGAAGCCCGAGTGCCCGTACTTAGCTTAGACCACGAGAGCTACAGCTCTGACAAGGTTGGCACCACTGGTAGCTCCGAGGCGCCGAGAACTTCGATGGGACGTGGCACCCGAACAACGGGACGTGCAGACGCTCCGGTCATCGGCCCAGACAAGACCACAACGGTGATTATGCCACTGACGACGAGCGCGCGCACCTGCAAGTACGCGGAGCTGAGACTCGCAAACTGAGCCTGTCAATCCCCATTTACCAGATTACAGGTGCAACCGCCGGTGCGAGTGTCGGTGCCAGCGTCATGGAAATAGACCGTCCAGCCACCAAACAAGCCCACCTACCAACCACGGACTCTGAGGGCTCTACAGAGAGTAGTAAGCCCTGAAAATTCACTAATGCTCTGACGACGTCAGAGCATTTCTTTTTTTAGTCATGGTCACTCGTTGAGCGCTCGCCCCACCTTCTGCAAAGGGTTTTTCTGAAGTTTGCGCGCTCGCTCCTTTCTTCAAAATGGCTGTGGTGCATTTTCTCTCCTTGAGCGTCAGGAGTTTCAGACACCAAGATAAGCAGACAGAAGTCATGCCCTTTGCAAGGTCACGTCATGTCGACATCCTCTTCTTACAGGAATGTAATTTAGAACCCCTTTTGATGTGCAATCCATTTGCTCACAAATTTGGAGTCGAAGCCTTTTTTTCGCTGACTGATTCAAATATGTGCGGAGTCGGAGTTCTTTTCTTGACACCAGCGTTACGTGGAAGAGCACACTGTGTTTATGGTTTTGACGGCCGCACACTAGCAGTAGATTTTGACCTCCTTGGCAGACGAGTAAGGGCGCTCGTAATATATGCCCCAGCTCAACGCGGGGGCATGGTCGAATTTTTCAATTCACTCGACTCATTTATGTTTGACAGCTACCCTACTTTCTTAGTAGAGGATTTTAACTGTGTTGAGGACACCAACAGGGATGCGCGCGGACGCAGAGAAAGCAGACAATATAGCGGAGTTAGCGCATTGCGACAACTCATCCGAAATTTCAAGCTCAGGGATGCGTGGGTCGACACTCACGGAAATGACTTCATTGCAACACGGCAACGGGGTCCCAACTTCACCCGGCTAGACCACTTCTAATTTCCAGAAGTGCTAGCCACACATGTCCTTAGTTGCAAGTCCTAGATCTCCCATCGGACGTTCCATGCATTACAGACCACTTTCCAGTGTCTGTAAAACTTTTCTTTGAACAATCCACTACATTTAAAAATTATTGGAAAATGGACACCACACTCGTGCACGACCCGGAAAGCGTAGAATTACTGCGCAATGCACTAGAGCAAGCATGCAAAAGGCCGCCTGAACCCCGTCACTGAAACGCATTGAAACACAGTTGGCGCGCCGAGCTTATCAAAGCGGTGCGTGAAAGGAGAGCGCCTGACGACAGAGATAAACGACACGCTACGAAAAGCGCGCATTGTACGTAGAAGCGAGACGCTGACGTTCTCAACGCATGACTATCTTGATTTGATTGATTTGTTGGGTTTGACGTCCCAAAATCACCATATTATTTGAGAGACGGCGTAGTGGAGGGCTCCGGAAATTTCGACCACCTGGAGTTCTTTAACGTGCCCCCAAATCTGAGCACACGGGCATGCACGACTATCTCGATCAGTTAAAGGCACGGTACGAACTTTTGCTACGTATTAGTTCGCGCACGGCTGCGCAGTCTTTTATCAACGGACGACCGGTTTCAGATCCAGCTGTTCTTCGAAGTGCTCGCAACGGCTCCTTGGGTGAACAAATGCATGTTCCTTTTGTTCAGTTGCCGAACGGCGAACAGTCTACACGAGCAGAAGACATGATGAGGGTCTTTGAAGCACATTTCTCGAATCTTTTCGGGGCAGAGAATGCAAACGATGTGAATTATACCACCATAGTTAATGAGTTTTGCGAGGGAATTTGCCGCGTACCGTAGAAGCTCCACGATGGTCTGTGCAGTCCATTGACACTGGATGAATTACGCATCGTGCTTCAGCGCATGAACACAACCGCTGCCGCCGGCTCTGACGGGATACCTTTGAGTTTCTACAAAACCTTCCTTGAAACAATACAAGACCACCTTTTGACAATGCTAAATGGGCTTCTTGGTGACGGAATCAGACCAAATATGTTTCGTGAAAGCAGAGTTATACTCTTGCTTAAAAGCGAGGGAGAGCCGTCCGATCCAAGGGCGTGGAGGCCCATTTCTCTACTGAACTCGGAATATAAGATATTGACAGCCGTCCTTGCAAACCGCATAACAACCATTCTACTGGAAATAGTAAGTGACATACAAACATGCTGTGTGCCAGGTCATACGATCTATTCCTCGCTTTCGCTGACTCGCGATTTATTCACGTACGCTACAAGAACACAAATATCTGGCATTTTTGTTTCCTTGGATCAGGAAACACTTTGAACCGCGTAGTATGGAACTATCTCTTCTCTGTGCTTGAGTGTTATGGCTTCCCAGCACACTTAACCGACACCCTCCGCTTACTACACAGACTTACAAACGTCATTAGTAGTGAATGGCTGTACACCTGAAACTAATGCAGTAAGTAGGGGCATTCGACAAGGCGGTCGTCTCTCCGCAATTCTCTTTGTATTAGGCATAGATCCATTATTGAAAAAAATCCAGAAATGCACTTAGATACGCGGTTTCCGCCTTCCAGGCTTGGGCGAAGTAAAAGTAGCGGCATACGCCGATGACATCTCGTTGTTTATTCGGAACATAGATAGCTACAGAGCCTTTCTGCGAATATTTACACGTATAGTTACCAATCGGGAGCGCGTCCTAATCCCGGAAAAACAAGGCATTGTGCTTTGGGATGCACACTGAAGAGTTCCCTGATGGCGTCCAAATCGTCCAAGGCGTTAAAGTCTTAGGTGTAACTTTCCTTTCGACTGGTAAGGTAGCCCGCACCACATGGAAAGAAGTCCAACACAAAGTGGACAGACGCATTCAAGTCGCCAGAACGTTTCAACTACCCTTTACCGAAAGGGCTTTTCTAATAAATCCAGCATAACAGCGCCGCTGCTATGTGTAGCCAGAATTGCCCCACCACCTCGACGGGTTTTGCTTAGAGTGGCTACTGCTTGCGGCTTCTTTTTTTTTTGGCATGGCCATGCCGAAGCTGTTGCCAGAGCCTTGGTTCGCCCACCAGTAAAATGGAGAGGGCTCAGTGTATCCAACATTGATGTAATGTGCCGCATGTTGGCTCTCAAAAACACCTGGGCACTCTTAGAGAACTCATCGCATCGAGGCAGGCAACTTGTAGTGTATCTGCTAGGAACCTCTAGAAGACTTTTTGTTTCAGCAAACGACACGAGACCAGCTGCTGAGCAGCCACCAGCGTATTACACACATGTTATAAAATCTTTGCAACAATGGCGGAACGATTTTCTAGTTCAAGAACTTATGGAAATGTCCCCCACCGACATGAGCAAATTATTAGCATTTAAAAGCCTATCTAAAGAACAACGTCGAAAATGCCGGGCGAAAAGACGCTGTACTCTTGCAAAGACGTCTCTCCCCTCCGAGGTCCGTGACCTAAACTCTCTCAGGGAATGGGGGGTTTTACCAACGGCCGACCGCCTTGTGGCGTGAGGCGTGGCGCCCTCCGCCACATGCCCGCAATGCGGTCGCGTCTAAACACTGAACCATGTCTTCCATGAATGTATAGTAGCGCGCACTTTTGGGCGCATGGTTACCAGGATGTTTCAAACAAGCATGCAGTGTAAGTCTAGCCACAGGGATAACATTGTTGTACTCCTAAGGACTATCGGAGCCTTCGTCTTATGGAAACGAAGGGGACTGGCCTACCCGAGGGGACGCCCCCGGAGAGCCATGTTTCCCCTACTACATCAGCTAAGAAACATAATGCATATGCATCTTAACGCAAAACTAGTCATGCAGGGAGAGGAGGCTTTCCTCCGACGGTGGTCTACGCAATTTATTATCGTAAAAAACAGCAGAGTGTTCATGCCTTTCCTCCCCTATTGAGGAGGTGGGCTAGAGCTTGTAGCACTGTGACAGTACAATGTGTATTTTTTTCTTTAGAAACATGTCCTTTTGAGCAATATTGTTCTCGAGCGCGAGAGCAGATTGTCCTCACAGGTGAATGCAAAATATCACGATACGCTGTGAATGACCTCCCCTTGTTTGTTCATATAGCCTTGCTGTTTATTTAAGTTTAATCATCTCGACGTCATGAATGTCCTGTCTTTGTTGTACAATTTTTGCATTGTACGTCACTGCATACGCTATAAGTTCTTTCACTGTATATAACAGTTTGCATTGTACAAACGCATTGTTCACCATTGTCCATTTTTATGCGCGCACAGAAGCTGTGTAAGATATATCCGGAAATGAAATTTTTTTAAACGCCAAGACTGCTATACTTTAATCGGACTTTCCGTTTACCGGGCACAGGTTCGCCCAAATAAACAGTTAAATTCCAACACAAAGTCTCCTGTCTTTGGCCACGTCATGACCCCGTGACAATATGGCTAAAAGGAAAAGAGAACTTGTTTTGTGCTATTATGCAAAGGTAGAGACAAGTTCTGCGAAGAAGATGTATCCTTATTCAGACCTCCCACAGACCCAGTACGCCTGCAAGGGTGGGCACGAAACAGCAAGAGAAAAGACAAGCTTAGAGAGACGTCTGCGGTGTGTTCATGATATTTCGATGATCGCTATGTCAACGTTCAAGGACGTGATAAATGGTGAGGTAGTAGAAATTGATCGCGAACAACTAGCATATTGTTTTTTCTTCAAGCTTGTGAACTCAAACCAATCGGTTGCACAGTACATAGGCGGTGGCTAACTGGGTACGTGATAAAATTTTATGCATTCACTAGGCTGCACCTTTTTCACAGTCACTGAACAAATAACACGGCCTGAAAACAAGACAAACAAAAGCACCTGAAAGTGCGGCGGTGCCAGTAACCACGGTTTAAACCTCACGCAAGAAGTCCGATTTTTTTCTAAGAGTCATTGCCAAAAGAGGCACCGAGAAATGGAAGTTTGCATCCACCTGTCGCTTGTTTTTTGTTCCTTCTTCATGTTAATGTATGCACATTCCGTTTGTCGCAGCTTCCTGATATCAATATGTATTCATATAGAAATGAATTCCTTATGTGTGCACGAACTTCAATTTATCGTAGGCTGATGCTCATTTTTAATTAAGTATTTATGATTCATTGCTTATTTTGTTTTAGATATACTTGTATTTCTTCTTTTTTTACTGCTCACCTACATTCTGCATCAAAACACTTGTCTTTGCGTCTATTTATCTGGTTGTTGTATTTTTATGTGAGCGCTGTAAATATGTATAGATATTGATGTCGTTATACTCACACGCAACTCGGTGGAAAAAAATGATAATAAACTGGTACTGATGCCCTGAGTCTCCTACATCTTCGTTCCATACGCGCTAAATATCCCCCTTGTACATGCTGTTCAGATAAAAATAACCTGGTACCATACTCCGGAAATCAGTTTTTTTCTTTTTTTACAATTTCTCGTTTCCCTGTGTGATGAGCACAGCGAGTTTGTACCGTTACCACAAAGTTTGTCTTCAACGAGAAACACCTGAGAGTGCGGACTCGGAGACGTAAATTCCGCGCGCCATCGAGCGGTCGCTTCCTCTGGCGGCTGTATTGTAAAATATTTCAGCTTTGCCGCCTCGTTCACGACTTCAAGTGTGGCAGCTTGGGCTAGTTGGTATGACATGACGATAGAACAGAACGACGACTAAAATACAAGAGACGTGTCCTTCGTGTCTCTTTTTCGTCATTGTGTTCTCGCGCTATAACTATCGTCGTTCACGACACTAGGAAGACTTTTCAAGTCACTATAGCACAAGTATCATACCGGGAAAGGGAGGGGGCATTTGGAACACTCACTCATCCCTATGGACGGGGCACTTGTAACAACTATTTTTGTACTACCGCTTGTTACCAACATGTGAACTAAGGTGCACTTGCAGCTAACACATAGTTCATTGCCAGGTAACATCCTGCAGTAACACAAAGGACAGAGTCCAGAGGTAACAAGAAGGAATCCTTCCACAGGAAGAGGAAGGAGTTTATAAACATAAAGTAGTGTCCTGCAGGCAACATATAGGATGAGGAAACACAAAGTTCATGTAAGACATTAGTAGGAAACAGACAGTACATTGCCAAGACATCACCAGTGTCATGCAAAGCGTCGGTGCACATGTTACCGGCGCTTCTTCCTTCATGTACACACAATTTTAAAATTTCAGGTAATAAAATTATAGTATAGACATCCCTGATCGCAAATCAACTATTTTGCCTTGTGACAATGTCCGGACAAGGAGCTCTGACGATCGATGCGTCGCACTTTCAGCTACGCAGGCTGTCACCGAAAGCTGCCAGCCGCTCTTAGCCGGTACTTCTCTCACTGATATGTAAGAACACACAATTTCCAGCTGGTAATTTGGAACGTTTTCCTAAACTGACTCCCTGGCACATGCTTTCAGTTAATTGCATTATAATTTCTTCGGGCGTTTTTTTTTAGTTATTGGTAATAATAAACTTGCAAGTCTCTACACGCACGTCCGCGGTATACTGCCAGTAGAAGCCAGAAAAACAGCTCTCGCTCGGTATCACCATTCCGCAATTGCAAGGCTCTCCCTTATCTCCTTCAGGTACAGTTTAAAATAACAGTTAGAAATGTTGCGAAGCTCATGATGAAGAAACTTCAAGCATCGCAACGCAGCTGCGTCGAGAGCGGCCTTACCGAGTGCCTCGTCCCAGCCAGCATTTGAGCTATCGTGCTGGCCAAAATGATGTACATGCTACCGGTGCTTTTTGCTTTAGGTACGCACGATTCTAAACTGTATTAATGACTGTAAAGTACAGTCGAGATATCTCTGAGCCTAAATGAATCAGTTATTCGCGTGTGCGGTGCCCGAACAAGAAGTGACGACGATCGATGTAACCTGCTCACAGCAACGCAGAGTGTCACGGAAAGCTTCCTTACGAGCGTAGCGCTGATTACTTGTCTGACTCGTATGTAAGAACACGCAATTTCGAGTTGGTAATTTGCTACGCCTTAGTAAACCAACACACTGGCATACTTTTTCAGCGGATTTCATTAGTATTTCTTTAGCGGTTTTTTAGTTGCAGGTATTGATTTAACTGCAAATCTGTACACACCAGAAGTATACTGCTATATCATCACTTGCGCGAGGAAAATACACAATATTCAATGGTGTGCGTGCATATGCACCGAACACGTCATCTTAAATCAGACACTGGCAAGTCATCTTAGACAGGACACTGGCAACCTTTCCCAGGAAACGAAGAACCTAATTAAGAAGCGCCAAACTATGAAAGTGTCAAGTACAACAGAAAAAATAGAACTGGCAGAGCTTTCAAAGTTGATTAATAGGCGTAAGGTATGCGATGGAAGAAGGTATAACATGGAAAGAATTGAACACGCTCTGAAAAACGGAGGAAGCATTGAAGCAGTGAAGAGGAAACTTGGAATAGGCAAAAGTCGGATGTATGCACAAAGGGACAAAGAAGGCAAAATAACTACCATTATGAATAGGACAGTTAAAATAGCGGAGTAGTTTCACAGAGACCTGTACAGTAGCCGAGACAACCACGACCTTAATACTATAAGAACTAGCAGTAACCCAGATGACACTTCACCAGTAATGATAGAAGTCAGAAAAGCTTTGGAGAACATACGAAGATGCAAAGCTGCTGGTGAGGATCAGGTAACATCAGATCTGCTGAAATATGGAGGACAGATTGTGTTAGAAAAACTAGCCGCCCTGTTTACGAGGTGTCTTCTGACGGTAAGAAGACAAGGGTCTTGAAAGAACGCTAACATCATCTTAACACATAAGAAAGGAGATGACAAGGACTTGAAGAATTACAGGCCGATCAGCTTGCTCTCTGTAGTATACAAGCTATTTACAAAGGTAATTGCTAACAGATCAAAGAAAACATTAGAATTCAATCAACCAAAGGAACAAGCAGGATTTCAAACAAGCTACTCAACAATTAACCACATTCATACTATCAATCAGGTAATAGAGAAATGCTCAGAATATAACCAACCACTATACATAGCCTTCATAGATTACGAGAAGGCGTTTGATTCAGTAGAAATATCAGCCGTCAAGCAGACACTGCGGAATCAGGGCGCGGATGAAGTATATATAAACATTCTGGAAGAAATCTACAGGGAATCATTATCCACCAGAGAGCTTCGTAAAGAAAGCAACAGAATACCAATCAAGAAGGGTGTAAGGCAGGGGGACACAATCTCCCCAATGCTATTTACCGCATGCTTACAGTAGGTTTTCAGAAGCCTAGAGTGTGAACAGTTAGGGATGAGAGGTAATGGAGAATACCTTAGTAACCTGCGCTTCGCCGATGACATTGCATTGCTGAGTAACTCAGGGGACGAATTTCAACTCATGATTACGGAGTTAGACAAGGAGAGCAGAAAGGTGGGTCTTAAAATTGATCTGCAGAAAACGAAAGTAATGTACAACAACCTCGGAAGGGAGCAGCGCTTCGAGATAGGTAATAGTACACTTGAAGTTGTAAAAGACTATGTCTACTTAGGGCAGGTAATAACCGCAGAGCTGATCCACGAGATCAAAGTAACTAGAATAATAAGAATGTGGTGGAGCACATTCGGCAAGTACTTAAATTATGACAGGTAGATTGCCACTATCCCTCAAGAGGAAGGTATATAACAGATGTATCTTGCCGGTGCTTAGCTACGGATCAGAAGCATGGAGACTTACGAAGAGGGTTTAGCCTAAATTGAGAACGACGCAGCGAGCAATGGAAAGAAAAATGGTAGGTGTAACCTTAAGAGACAAGAATAGAGCAGAGTGGATTAGGTGACAAACGGGGGTTAAGAATATCATAGTCGAAAAAATGAAGAGGAAATGGACATGGGCCAGGCATGTAGCGCGTAGACAGGATAACCGCTGCTCATCAAGGGTAACTAACTGGATTCCTAGAAAAGAGAAGCGGGTTAGGGGGAGACAGAAGGTTAGGTGGGCAGATAAGATTAAGAAGTTTGCGGGTATAAATTGGCAGCAGCAAGCACCGGACCGAGTTAACTGGCGGAACATGGGAGAGGCCTTTGTCCTGCAGTGGACGTAGTCAGGCTGATGATGATGGTGATGAGATGTTGACCTGTAGCAAGTGCGAGAAGCGACCATCAAAGAAGAAAAAATATTGCCAGGCACATCTGACAATGTGTTGCTGCTCCTCCAGTTAATGCGACACTTTTCAAAAGTTCTATGTAGATCTATCGAAAAGCTTTGCGCTCTTGCCAATATTCGCACGTCTTTTAGTGCCTTCTAGCAGCTCGCAACTGTCGAATCAAGACGCAATTTTTATTTGGAAAAGAATATCTCGTCCATCTTGATTGTGCAACTTGTGAACATGAAGTCGAACGGCGTTGTCTTAGGATAATGTTCGTTTTATTACAACCCAACCAACATGTTCTGGCGTGGCTCAGTGAGCATAGTAATCGAATTTGAATTCAAAGGTGGCAAGTTCAAATCCTGTTGTTGGGTGTTTTATTCTGTTCACTTTTTATTTCTACTACGAATGTGCGCAGTATAGCTGATTTAACTTCTGTAATTATTTATTGATAGCGAATCGGCACCCCCCGATTTATACCTGTGAAGATATTTTGCTCAGAGTGCCCAGCGCCTCCTATCGTAATACTAGGCCCGCAAACAGGCATGGCGCTGGACGCTGGTACCCAAAGATGCTGGTTTTTGCAATGGAGCAAGCTTTCTTTAACGCCCGTTTGTCCTTTGACCCCTTTCTCGTTGTGCCTTTTAAAGCTACACCAACCGTTCCCCATTTCTTGATTGAGCTGTTATAGTACCCCTTTGTTTCTCGACCTAGTCTGCTAACTTCGTGCCCCTTAACATTAAACACTCGGTTTTCCATTCCACGACTAAGCCGTCTGTAACACACGTTTTTCGCTTGACCAATTCTGCTCTGTACGCATGCCGTTGCAACTACCATTTTCCATTTGATGACTAAGCTGTTCTCAACGCGTTTGTCTCTTGACCAAGTCTGCTCTCTTCATGTCCCTTAACGTTATAGCTACCGTTTCGCGTTAGCCCCGTCGCAGTGGTGTAGAGGCTAAGGTACTCGGCTGCTGACACGCAGGTTGAGGGATCGAATCCCGGCTGCGGCAGATGCATTTTATATGGAGGCAGAAATGTTGTACGCCCGTGTGTTCAGATTTGGGTGCAGCCTAAAGAACCCCAAATGGTCGCAATTTCCGGAGGCCTGCGCTACGGCGTCTCTAATATTCATATGGTGGTTTCGGGACGTTAAACCCCACATATCTATCTATCTACTGTTTCCCATTACATGAATAAGCTGTCTTTACAACACGCTTGTCCCTTGACCAAATCTGCTCTCTTAGTGCTCTTAACGTAACGTTTAGCATTTCTCATTTCACTACTAAGCTGACTTTCAGACACGCTTGTCGTTCGAGCCACTCTGCTGGCTTCATCTCCCTTAACTTTACACCTACGGTTTTCCATTTCATGGCTTAGCGGTCCTTAACGCACGTTTGCCCCTTGAGCCAATCTGTTCTTGTGTCCCTCGATGTTACACCAACCGTTTCTCTTTCCATGACTAACGTGCCGTCTTCAGTTTAAGCCAAGTTCTCTTACTAAGCTGGCAGCTTCTTATACACAAGAGAGATTCAATTACTGGTAATTGATGGTGCCTTTCCGGTGACAAGCAGGGATCACGGCTTGCCTAAAATATACCGTACTGTCGAATGCAAATTGAATGCCCTTAACAATTAGGAATTTACCACCTTGCGTCCTGTGGTCCTAGCACCATGGTTAGGAAAGGTGAAAATCAATATTTCGCACTCTTCTCGTTTTATTTGGCGGATGCACGCTACAACGATCACCCCTACTGCAACTTTACACTTCATCCTCATTTATAGTGGCTAAGGTACTCGGCTTTTGACCCGCCGATCATAGGATTTATTCCCGGCTGTGGTGACTGCATTTCCGATAGAGGTGAAATTGTTGTATGCCCATGTGCTCAAAATTGGGTGCGGGTTAAAGGACGTCAGGTGGCTGAAATTTCCGCAGCCCTCCACTCCGGCGTCTCTCATAATCATAAGGTGGGATTTGGACGTTAAACCCCACATATCAATCAATCACTTTCTCTCTTTTATGCGTTGCATTGGTTGCGATCAACCGTATACTTTGTTGACTCCTATCTCTGTGGGCAATAACTAAGTTGGTAGTGAAGTATTTTAAAAGTGGTGCTCTGAACTACACCGTTTGCACGACATTTTACATTGGATGAAACGCAACACGTTAGCTTGAAACAAAATAAAAGTCTGCCTTCTTGAGACGTGGGCAAACGCAGCTTGAAGAGCATCAACAGTATGAGTGACACTTTTTGATAGGTACTGTTGCGCCTGGGAGTCCACACCGCAGGTCCATCCCTCTGCAAAGGCAATCTGTGTCAAGGCCAGCGATCGAGCCCGCCTGACGCGATCAACTCAACGGCGTCATCACGCGGTGGTGCCGGTCTGTCTTCGGCGACGCAATGTGAGCTCCCTCAGCTCACGAGCCCGATGAAGCAATCAGCGCCTTCCGGTTAGGCGAGTCTTACGCAATGCGTGGCAACAACACTCGTTCTTGGGTGCAGCCTGACGCACTGGCTCAGGATTTTATTATCAACGCAGCCCAGAGATGGGTCCCCGTTGCAGGATTCTGACATCATGGTCACCGGCGCTTATGGTCGGACGTTGGTGACGCAAAGATCCACACGGTACCTATAAAAAAAGCCAAGTGGCGCATCGCTGGCTGCTGAACTATGTGTCAGAAAAAAGCCGACGTACACGTCAGAGAAGACATCTCGTTGCATAGAGCCCTTTCGCCATCGACGCGGCTGGTGTCGTTGTAAACGACGAGTTTCGTGGCGCCCTTTTTAACCTCGTTGGTGGTGCGCCTTCGTTACAGTGAATGACAGCTGCGGCATCGGCCGGCATCAGCGACATCGACGTGGTGAGTGTCTGATGCTTTCTCCTCAGGTCACGTGACTACTCTAGCGCAGGTTATAGTAGTTTAGAGAAGGGCTGTGTGAAGCATTAGAGTGAGCTTTGATCGTTTCAAGCCAAGCCGAAGCGCTTTGAAACCAAAGTTAGTGCGGAGGGTGTAAACGCGGCAGTGTTCAAATTGTATGCGTGTCTTGCAAGTAGACTTATAGTGGGTACGGCAAGTAGATTCTTAACAAGGGCAGACAGCAAGAGGCTAGTGTGAACGGTGAAGAACGCTAGAGTAAATGAACGTATCGAAATTTGTGAGGAACTTGGCATTACTTTGGGAGGTGCGAAACGAAAGCAAGTGATCGTTGAGATTATGGAGGATGAAGGAGTGTCGGCCGAGGAAGTCGATGAGGCCTGGGCGGATATCAAAGCATGCCGTAAGGAGGCTGAAAAGCGAGAAGTTTGCGAACGTGCAGAAGTCGAAAGGTGCGAACTTTGCGAGCATTAGAAGCACCTCGAGTTGAAACGAATAGAATTGGCAATCCTCCAGTGTTCGCAGGCGCCTAGCGTAGCTTCTGCGATGGTTCAGGTCAGCGGTCATACAATTCGGGACCAACTGCCACCGTTCGTAGTTGGCAAAGACATGGCGAATTATCTCATCAAGTTCGAACACGTGTGTGAGCGAAAGGCCTTGGAGTGGCCTCTTTCGGCGCAAAACCGGTTAGCTCTTTTTCCCGGCGAAGTGTCCGACGTGAAAACGTGCTTGTCGAAGGAAGCGTTCGAGAGCTGTAATGAGCTTAAGAAAGTGTTCTTGAGACATTATAAGCTGTCAACCAACGCTTTTTTGGAAAGGTTCCAGTGCGCATAAATGGCAATGAGTCACATGTTGACTTCGCGTTTTGTCCTAAATGCGATTCAATTGAATGGCTCATGGACGAAGGTGTTTATGACGACCGCGATAAAGTGGTGGGATGTATAACATTGGAGCAATTCTACCGCTGCATCGAGGAGGACGTCAAGCTTTGGCTGCACGACAAACTTTGTGAAGTACAGGTAAACCAGGCAGCAGAGTTAGCTGAGGAGCATTATACTCGCCGAAAGTTACATAGCAGGGCAGTTCACGTTGAAATGAATGAAAGGAAAAAGGGCTTTTCAAAGAAACTTTATGAACGGAAGCCCACTCCACACCGTAATTTCAGAAAGGACCCGTCTCCTATGAAGGACAATGTCGGGGAAGGGCAAACGCAAGCGGAGAAATCTAGTGAGGTACCTAAAAAAAGCGCACTTATACCACACGGGCGTTTGAATCACGGAAGCCGCTAATCTGCTACAACTTCAAAAAGGAAGGGCACATCGCGATAAACTGTAAGCAAAAGTTTGCTTTCGCAACAATCTGATAATCGGAAAAGAACATGTGGTTGTTAGAGCCGTATCTCCAAAAAATTAGTGTGAATGGGAAAACCTGTCGTGCACTTCGAGACTGAACGGCAACTATGGACGTTGTCCATTCTTCGTTGGTGTCTGCAGATGACTTTACAGAAAAATGCGCGTGGATCAGGCAAGTCACCGAGGAGCATAGTGCTTGCTTACCAATCGCTTAGGTTGTCATTGAAAGCCCGTTTGGTGCGCTTCGCACCGAAGCGCCTGTGTCTGCCACGCGTCCATCGTTTTCTTTACCTTTTTTCTTATAACTCAGACTAGCTTCTCAAAGAGCAGGGTGAATCGTTCTGCTCCATTTTAGCGTACACGGCCCTTCCGCGAACGCAAGCACGGAAGCTTTCGCAGGCACTTGATCTTGTTCATTGTTGTCAAACACCACCTGCAGAGGCTGCTGATCTGCGTGACCTTGGCGGCAAGTCGAAGGAACCTAAGACAGGCAATTCTCCTTGTGACTCATTTCGACAGTCACTCGAGCGGCCCGTCGCCCCAGCGACTGGCGCAGTCTCTGTCGGCAGAGGAGAAGACATGGCGCCATTGATTCAGAGCGAGAGGGAAGCGACGCTCTCGCCTATAGCGGAAAGTTGAAGTGAGCTTTCGAGGATTCATCGAGAAACGCTCATTCGAGAGCATCGGGAGGATCTTTCGCCTAAAGCGCTATTGGAAAGCGTAAACTTCGAAAAAAAGGAAAGCAATGTTTCTTTTTTTTTGAGAAGGCAGGGCTCATATATCGGTGCTACACAAATGCGCAAGGTCGCAAGTATGAGCAGCTCTTGGTGCCACAAAAGGATCATCGCCAACAATTGAAACTGGCGCATGGAAATGCGTAGGCAGGGCATCTCGGCGTAAAGAAGACCAAGGCTAGAGTTTCCCTCGACCTTTACTGGTCGAAACGCTGGAAGGATATGGAAGACTTTTTACGCTCATGCAACACTTATCAGAGAGTCGGGAAATCCACGGACAAGTGAAAGGCACCCATGAAGCTTGATCGAATTATCACAGAACCTTTTCGGCGCGTAGTGATTGATATCGTCGGGCCATTGTAAGAGTCAAGGCAAAGTTGTCGGTACATCCTGACGGCCCTCTGTGTAGCCACGAAATTTCTGGAAGCGCTACTACTTAAGGAGCTCAATTCTGCTCATGTCGTGGATGCACTTCTATCTTTATTTGCATGCGTCGGATTTCCTTCTGAATTCTAATGCGACGTCTTCACGAGCTGCCTTACCTCTACCTTTTTAAATAAATGCGGAATAAAAGTAGTGCACAGCTCGATGCATCACCCGCAATCTAATACGGTAGAGCGTATGTACTCCGTTCTGAAACGAATACAGAGAACTTTTTGCTACGAGCACAAAGTGGACAAGAAAGCCTGTAGTCCTCCCGCTATGTTCACTTTGAGATCAGCTCCTCATGCGAGAAGTGGTTTTCGCCCTGCAGAGCTTGTGTATGGCAAGAGCTTGAGAACACCATTTCGAATGCTATGCGAGTCCTAGGAGGGATTCAATGAGGACCCTAGTGTAGTTGCGTATGTTCTAGACCTCCTTCAGAGGCTTGGAAAAACGAAAGATCTTGTGGAAAGCCACATAAAAGCTTCACAAGTATTGTCGAAGGAGTACTACGGCAGATCGCCGAAGAAACGCACCTTTGAAGTGGGTAGTCAGGTAACGCTGCTGCGGCCATCCAAAAGGAACAACCTTGAAGTTCATTGGGAAGGGCCTGCCAAAGTAATATTGAAGCATTCTGATACCAAAAATGAAGTGAAATTAGTAAGGTGGCGGAACAAAGTTTACCTCAGTAAACTGATGAAACCATACGTTCAACATCAAGTGGTCGTAAATCTGCTTTTGCATGCTTCGGAGAAAGGGTGAGCAGAAATTTTTAACTCTAGTCAAAAGGGAACAGAGATAATCTTGGAGCAGTCGAACCAAGAGCCCATGTTATGTGAAGTCTAGAAGGAGGACCTGAAAAGGATTGTTTCCGAGTTTGAAGACGTGTTTTTGGACCATTCCGGAAACACGACGGTGATCGAACACGATATCGAGTTAACTTGTGAGGAGCCAATTCGTAGCTAGCCGTATCGATGTTCCCCTGTGCAAACGCAGATCATGAAAGAGAAGATCGATAAAATGCTGGAGTTCGAAGTGAGAGTACCGTGCGAGGGGGACTATACATCAACTCTAATATTGGTTCAAGTTCTGGGAAAAGATTCAAGGCCATGCATCGATTATCAGCGTTTTAACGCCATAACTCCAGAACAAACTTACCCGATACAAAACCTAGAGAAGAGGGTTCATAACTGTGTCACCATCGAGCTATATTTCCACGTTAGACCTTGTGCGACGGCATTGGTAAGTCTCCCTTACGGAGCGCGCTAGCCGCTATGCCACATTTGTTTCTCCATTCGGAACGTATCGTGCACTTTAGCTGAGTTTTAGATTGAAGAGTGCACCTTTTTGTTTTTTCAGGCCTAATGGACCGCGTTAATAAAGGCCTCTTTGAGTTTGCTATGCCGTATCTTGACGATGCCGCCATCTTCTCAAACAACATGTTGAGCATTTACGCAATTGTTGAGCATTTAAGAACATGTTGAGCATTTACGCGTCGTGCTGAACAGTTTGAAAGTAGCTGGTCTTACTGTGAAACCTGCTAAATGTCACCTCGGGTGCTGCGAGGTGTCTTACCTTCGACTCGTTGTGGGGTGAGGTCGGCGTAGACTTTCAGAAATTAAGATAGCCACTGTCGCGAGCTACCCACGACCAACAACAAAACCTTAAATGAGGGCATTCTTGGGCCTAGCTGGATGCTATCAGCATTACGTGCAAAACTACTCTAGCATTGCCAGCCCTCTAACTAACGCACTTTGAAAGTCCGCGCCGATTAAAGTAGTATGGGACTCAGAAACGGAGAAAGTGTTTTGCAAGCTGAAACAGGCCCTAAGCAAAAAGCCCATTCTCATAGCACCCGATGTCTCTAAGAGATTTGTCATTGAATGCGACGCGAGTGTTCACAACATGGGAGCTATATTGTGTCAGGAGGACAGTGCTGGTAACGAAAAACCAGTTTTGTATTTAGGTCAAAAACTCAGCTGCATGAAAGATGCATACAGTACTTCTGGAAAAGAATGCGCTTGCCTCGTGTGGGCGGTTCAAGAGCTAGGCCGTTATGTCTCCGGTTCAGCGTTTGTGGTGAAACGAACCACTGTTCTCTAACCTGGTTAAATAACATGTCACCTAAAAGGGGCTAGTTAATGATGTGTAGCATTATACTCCAACAGCACAACTTTGACGTTCGCTACAAAAAAAAGGAAAGCTAAACGCTAATAGAGAAGCATTGAGCCATGCGTCTTAATTAGTACCTTCTCCACCTGTCCGTCTCTCACTGATGGTTCGGGGCAAAATTTTGTCCTCATTACGGCCTTAGTTGAGCGCTCTCGTCTAGAGTGATTTCGAGGGGCCAACTTTATGTTGTATTGTCTTTCATTACGTTGTTGTACGTGTAAAAATTCGAGTTCTCATTTGAAGAGTCTTGTGTCCCACGTGTGCCTCTTGATGTTAAGGGAAAGTAATTGTGATAAACACCTGGCTAGGTATATGTTGTACTATACTTTGTCTGGTCTTCTGTCGGCTAAGCGAGGCACTTGCTTGTGTCGTCTGTTGTCTGTTGTCGAACCATTCTTGAGAAGTTCCAGAACCATCGGCAAGTGCTGAGACCGAAATCATCAGAAGAGACGAGAGAAGCTAGCCGACAAGTAAGTTGTGGCGACAAGCCTGTGGAACTGGGATCCGTCCTCAAGAATGAGATGTGTTCATGGAACTGAGCCTAGAGCTACATTCTCCCCATAGCTCAAAAGGCGAACCTCGAGAACCCTGGCGAACGAGCGCGCCTGAAATTCGAGCCACGTGAAAGCAGCTCGTCTTTCCGGCGCATGTCTGATGGCGGGGATGCTGTTGCGCGTGGGAGTCCACACCGAACTTCAATGCCTCTGCAGAGCCATTCTGTGTCAAGGCCAGCGATCGAGCCCACCTGACGCGATCAACTTAACGACGTCATCACGCGGTGGAACCAGTCTGTCTTAGGCAATGCACACAGAGTTCCTCAGCCCACGAGCCCGATGAAGCAATCGGCACCTTCCAGTCTAGTGAGTCTTACGAAATGCGCGGCAACCTCACTCGTCCTTGGGTGCAACCTCGTGCAGCGGCTCCGGATTTGATGATCAACGGAGCCCAGTGGCGGGTCCCCATCGGAGCATTCTGGCATCATGGCCAGTGGCGCTTCTGGTTGAACGTTGGTGACGCAAAGATCGACCCGGTGCCTACAAAAAAAAAACCAAGCGGCACATCACCAGCAGTTGACCTATGAGTCAGAGAGAAGCTGACGTGTGCGTCAGAGAAGACATCTCGTTGCTTTGAGCACTTTAGCTGTCGGCGCTGCCGGTGTCCTTGTAAGTGGCGAGTTTCGTGGCACCCTTTGCAACCTCGTCGGCGGTGTGCCTTCGTAACACTACCTTTCCTCGAAGAAGAATTCAGGGCGGTGGCACTGTTAAAGTTTTCGGTAAGAGTCTCCATGAAAAGCTTTATGCCGTGACCAACTGTAAATTTGGTTTTGAGCAGCCGAGGTGTGCACGTGGCGTAGTAGTAGGCGCATTCAATCGATAACCGTGGCATCAATAGTCCTATTTACCAGTTGCAAAGCTCACAGAAAGTTTGTTTCTTGATATCTTAGTCACCTACCTGCCGAATAATTTGTGAGCGTGAACTCCTTAACTAGATTGATGTCAGTAATGACCTTTTGTTTAACCCGAAGCGTTGAGCGTCATGCTTTTCTCTTGAGAACATGTTTTAACGAGCGCTTGCTGGCCAAAAAAAAAACTCAGTTGCAGTGTAGAATGGTTATGTACTTCTAGCCGAAATGTTGCCTGTCTTGGTTACGTTTTAGGGCTTGATAAAGGGCATGCGCGAAAATATTTGCTTTTCACAAGGGTTTTACACTCCGCACCTCAGAAAAGAAACATGAAAATAAAAATGACTGACGAGATGTACTTCAACTGGTATAGCTCATGACAGCAAAGATGAAGCGCCCGAGCAACACACGAGGACAGATAGTGCTCTGTTCTCTTGTGCCAATTTGCACGGCTATTTTTTCTTTACCCTAATCCGCTCTACAAGTTCAAGCAGCTGTTACAAAAATCGAGCTCCTCAGTCTTCTACATTTGCTGAATGGATAGCTATTTCGATGATATGCCTGAGCATCTCGTGAACGCCAAATCCTGCATAGCGCCTAAACGCCGCATGCGCACAGAGTACAGAAGTAGACTTTTTTTACATATTAACATGATACATATATGAACTATGTTTATCAGGATTGAAAAAATAACAAGCAGATATTAGAGGGTAATTTCGTCATATGTCGAACGTCCTTTGCAGGTAAAGTATCACCTTCGAGAACCTGGGAACTACAGGGTTTGCCGCTGACTTCAATCCAAGTGCCAGCTTAAATAATCCACACGCCATTAGAATATTATGAGCGCCAAGCTATTTTTTTCTGTGCCAAACATCATTCCAAGTGCCAACATATTTAATCCAAGCGCCAACTCGGTTAGGCCGCGTGCCAGTGAGTTTATTTCAAGTGCCACCTTGTTTAATTCCATTGCCATTGGCTTTAATTCAGGTGCCAGTCACTTTATTATTTGCTTAAGAAACACATGGTTTACCAATTTATAAACTGCAAAAGTCTGTATAAACATGAAGTGATTGGGAGAACTTTTCGCTCACATATACATGCTAGCGCTTATGAAAGAAGTGCAGTGTTTTTTTTTTTCGCTAATGTTTGTTGTCATTGCTTAAAAAAACAGTGCGTATTACTGCATTTAGTGGTACTGAATGCATTTGCTCCCAGAGTCCATGTTAGTGTATGCTTCATCGCTACTCCATTCTTCCGGATAATCATCTACAATATCGCATATGCAGAGAGTCACGCAGTCTGTTCAGCAATCGGCTTTTGGCTGATTATTCGCTGAGGCGTTCGCAGACATCTGCTCAGCCTGGTGAGAACGATGGCGACCGACAGATGATAGACACCTGTTCTTCAAATAATGAATGTTCATTTAAAACAAAATTGCATTTATATGGGTTCGGGTAGAGTTATGTTTTTTTAAGCATCGAAGGAGATACTTCCGTCTTCATACAACAGGTGACGCTAGTGTTTCTAAAGTGTGTTTGCTTGGAACACGGGTATTTCATCTGATACTCAGGTTTTGTTTGATTAAAAAAGATCTCAGCTAATACGAATGTAAATTATATCTTCCGTTGTCCCAATCAGGATCATGAGTTTATGTTTTATGTGTACTGCAAGTAGAAAACGTTTTCGAATAAGCTCTACTTCGCTCTACCCTGTGAAGATCTTCTAATTTCTGAATTGACCAATCACTACTCACGGCCAGGTTTTTCACATCTTGTCATGCATACCGGCACTCCAATAACCATAATTTGTCATCAGCATTACAAGATTTGTACTGTTCATGTAATACTATACAAAGAAAAATATATATGTGAGCTTTAGTGACAGACACAAAATATTCCTTAGCATTTTCCTCCTATTTCGTTTGTTGCAACTAAAATGATTTCACCCGGGCTAAGCATTCATATACAAACTAGTACAAAGCCAAGTACCAACTCGGCGCAAGCGAACGACAGCAGTCATTTTTATTTTTCACGTATATTAGTGGTGAATACAAATATTAATTATTCGTTATACATTGCAACTAATATTTTGTTGCGACTGTAGTTTGGAAAATGCATTTCAATTGTGCTGCCATTTTTAGGCCCCATATTTTGATTTTTGCAGTAATTAAACATACTGGCACCCCAATCAAGCCATTCACTATAGGAATAAAGATGTAGCACTTCGAATAAACTCATCAGCACGCGGCCTAATCGAGTTGACGCTCCGAATTAATATGTTGGCGCTTGAAATAAATGTTCGGTGCGTAGAATAAATAGCATGGCGCTCAGAATATTTCAATCGTGGGTGAATTATTCAGGCTGGCACTTGGGATAAAGTGATAAAAAAAACCTGTAGTTGCGATAGTTGGCCAACATGAACACAATAAAATTTTACCCCTCTAAATAAAGCAACCTTGCTTAGTTAAACAGAACACAGAAGTAAAACAAAAATGAGCGAACTCAAAGAAAAATTCAGAATAAGAACGAGCAAGTAGTGTTCCCTGGATACGCTGTAAAGGTTTTGTCAAAATAACGGTGAATATACTAGCAGCTCTTTTTTCAAACTTATGACCGTCAACATATCGACTGGCCATTAATTTCAAATGACGACATGATTTTACATTTTGATGTGTTTCCCATCATTTCAAATTACAAGCAAACCGTCAAGTTCATGATATTTACGTCAAAATAACTAAATGTCGCCATTTGCAAATGACGGTATTCATTTATCATATCGACGTGTTTTAGTGAACGTCATACGAACTGAACTGTCTGATTGACAACCTTTGACCGTCAAAAGTTGTCAATTTTAGATGAGAGCAATCACTAATTAGATTAGTTGAGCGTCTCTTTGTCAAATAAAACTTTTATTAGACCATCAATGTAGCATTTTCTTCGTAAGCTGACAGCAGGCTCTGAATGCTTGGTCGATATTGGCTCATGAGAACAAGTGTATTTTGTGTCATAATGAATTGTAATGCAGTCTGCATCGCCATGCCACTGTCAGTAGATATGGGTAGCATTGCACAAAATATGCAACCAAAGCTTTTGTGAATACTTGCGCATTTATTCTTGGAAGTATTTTGAGAAGGCTGATCACCCTTTGAGCTACTCCACTGACTCTGCCTTTACCGCAGCGTTTACTCGGGATGATCTGCCCCTTGTACCTGGGAACGAAAGTAGAATGACAAAATAAATCCATGCTCCATAAACTGTGCCAATTACATACTTGGGCTTCAGAAGTAAGACGCCGGAAATGTGTCAACTTCATTAAATTGCGTGATACAGACACTGCATTAAAAATTAAAGAACACCAGACAGAATTTTGTGCAACAAATGTAATGGTTTTTGTCACATGCCGAAAATAGGAGAACATATAAAACAGAAAACAATAATACATTACAATATTGCAAAAATTGTGCTTTTATAAATAACGCTAAACGTGCAGCTATCACAAATTTTCGCCAAGGCGAAAAATAAAGATAAAATGAGTAACCTATCAGGGTCTTGAAAGACTAGCACCTTCACATTACAAAAACATGTTATCATTAAAATTGATTGAACAAGCGAAATTTTATGAATAATTTATAGTGACACAGTTTCACTTGTGTGCTTAAAGTTTTAGGTGCCATCTAGGTAGGCAACACAAAAATCTTTTGCAAAATAATATGGCTCGTTACCTACAACTCACATTGACTTATACCTGCACAAATATTTTTTAGCATGATCGGAAATGGTTGAAAATTGATCGGGTACGCTTCATTTGAAATGACCCAATACATTTGACTTGGGCACCGAAATAGTTGGGACACTTGGCTTAAAATGACCCAGGTGCAACAAAAAATAGACATGTACCACCTGTCAGTGGACATAGCTTTATGAACAGATGTTGCAGGAAAAATGAATAGAAACCAACGTTGAGCAGCAACAAACTATCATATGCTTCTTGAAAAAGACATCCTTACTAGGAAAAGAAATAGGAACGCAGAATGCAGTTCAAGTTTGCTGGTATAGGCACAATTTTATGAGACAAGCCAAATATTGCGTTAAATGGCAAAATTTAAAGGTGAACGCCTTCGACAGAAACCTTTTTGGCTGGGTCTTTATACTTACAGTGGCTGGTGAACCTATAGATTCATATAAATGGAAAAAAACACTGAACTTTAGCATTTTGAGATAGCCTCGTTCACAAATTTTAGGTGCATCCTACCTGCGATACATTAGTGAAGCAGGTTAAGACTGCATAAAGTCCTCTCATCATCTGCATATAACAAAGTTTACAGATTAAGTCAGGCCATAGAAAAACAATATTTCCGTTGAAAACATCACGAACATGCATTGTCGCTTGAGACGACCTTTCCAGAAGCGTACTTGTCTTCTTGAAGGCAGAAGACATGTTTGCTTGTCAAAACGTTTGCTCCAGAGACACTCCACGTTCTCGAGTTTTCCATCTCTATCTTTCCAAAAACTTTCGCCTTGAATATCAAGCTTAGCTACACAAGTCAAGTTTTGAGCAAAACGCACGTTAAAGAACCCCAGATGGTCGAAATTTCCGGAGCCCTCCACTACGGCGTCTCTCATAATCATATAGTGGTTTTGGGACGTTAAGCCTTACAAATATATCAATCAATCAAGTTTTGAGCAAAAATATGTATATGACAAACTTGATGAGGTGTTGATATGACAGCTAGATGAGGTGGTGCTGGCATTCTGTACAGGCTCTCTCCAGCTGCATGCCGAGAATTCACAAGCAAAAAATTAGCTAGACTCGTTACAAAAATTGTAATAACCAGACATACCTATCTAAATTACACATCATAACCAAACTTCTAAGGGCCGCCTTGGATTGTTCAACATAAGCAGCTGATAACGCAGTTTTTATTACAAGCCTACGCACTGTTAAAGGAGAAAAAACACATGACAAAATAAAAGATAAAAAGAAGACGACGTTTCGGCTTTCATAAAGGGCTCCTTCACAATAAGGCCAAGCAACTCTGGTTTGGGTGCATGGGCAGAGTTGGCCTGGACACCAAATTTGAGGTACTAGTTATGAAGACAATTTAGAATCTCGTCTGTCTTTACAAATGAAATGCACGTGTAACTATAAATGGTAAAACAAGTAGACTAAATAAAAACACTTGTGAGATATTGAGTACATACTTCGCTTGGCAGTGTGAAAGTTGCAGTTACGTCCATGAGCAAATATGCTTGAAGTTGACCGGTCTACACCAGAAGGTGTCTGTTGACCCTTCAGACCAGGCCTGTGAATCAAAAACGATAGAACCTATTAGCAGTCAGTGAATAATGTCTATTACACAGTTGCATGCAGTAACTTGCATACAAACTTGCAAGCACTTGACACATCTCCTAGAGTCCTCCTAAACCTACTGCGTTTTAAGTGCTTGCACATGTCGATAATGCTGCACTTAACTCTAGTTGGTCAATTTTGACGAAGTGATAACGGCTGGTTTCATAAGCAGTAACTTTTCTTTTAAATAATTCAGTCATCCCACGCGCACGATGGCTCTTGTACAATGTTTCTCAAAATATGCTCTCTTTTTCCCATTTTAGTCTTTTTTCCACGACGTAATTAGGCTTCTATTTGCATTTACATGCTAAGGTCACTTTCGATTGCGATTCACGAATCAGGCTAGAATTGCCCGATCGCAATGATAGCAACGTCTGCCTTTTAGGGCGGCTAGTGGTCGAGAACCAGAGTAAGAAATTTCGGAAGAGGTGGAGTTTTCAGCCACAGTACTAGACAAAAAACTATTTCTGGTTGACGTATAACTTCACGAATTCCGGGCTGTATCGTCCACAATATTCAGTTCCTCAGAAAAGTAATGATCATCATGGGCTTATAGCGCAGGTATTATAACGAACAGATAAAAAGAAAGAGCAAAAAGTGCTTACAAAATATCTTCGCCTCAATGTATTGAGTGGTACATAAGATAATAACGCGCACGACCAATCTATTCTTGTCCTTGCACCGTTAAGCACTTTCAATCGATCGAAAGTGCGGAATATGTGCAATAAACATGCGCTAATGCTCCTCGTACGTTCACGTTTTCTCTTTTTTTTTTCACAGAAAGAGAACTTTTTTTTTTATCATTAGACAAGCTGACGCCTGAAAATTGCTGCGCGTAGTTCAGCCTAGGCGCGAAAGCACTTTCAAAGGCAGCGGTGTTGGGCTGACTCCAACGGTGCGTGCACGTCGCTCAAATGCATACTGCAAGTAGAGAATTCATACAGACGCGCTAAAAAATTCAACTCTACAACCTGCGCAAACTAGCGCTTGCTTCTTTTCAACTTGCAAACTAGGTGACGTGTTACAGCCATGGATAGCCGAAGGATGTACACAGACGATATAGGTATATGAGCATGCTCACCCTGCACCTGCATTTAGGCTGGATCGTCGAGCACAACGCGCGTTACACGGGCCCTCGGTCTTTCCAATACACCACGCAAGAAATAGGACAAATAGGCGCACCAAGCTGAAAGCATCTTCCTGACGCAAAAAAAAAAGAACGCACAAAGGTCGAAGAGAGAGGAAGGAACAGGTTGGCAATGCATGCACTGGCAACGCAAGCCGCGGCGGCGTTATTTCTATATTCGCGTGGAGGGGTGACCTGAAAGGGCGCGGGAGAGAGTGGGGTGTCACATGACGTGTGGTAGCCAACCGAAGCGCACTGGAAGCTTTTCTTCCTTTGTGGTTCTCATCCCTGCTTCTCTCCGTTCGCTAAATGACGATGGAGCACCCGTCTTTTGCGTTTGACGCCGATGACTCGTCAAAATTGATAAAGAGATGGTTGTCAAAATGACGGCCCCTTTTTACAGTGTATACAACGGTTTATTGCGCAGAATGTATATAACAGAGGCCTAGTTAGATGACTCATATTGTCACCGTTTGTCTACTGCACCACGGCAATCATTGTCAAACAAATTTATAAATAAATAATAAAGAATAAGAAACCGAAGATATCCAGCCATTGGGCATTCGTTCTGGGCCTGGAAGAATACTGCTCGCAATTATGTCGCAATGCTGACGTTTCGTGATATTGGTTCTTCTTAAGAAGAAGGTCGCTTTGTGAGAAAAAACAACGCTAGTCATCTCGTAAACACGTCGTGTGCGACAGTGCCGTGTATCTTTGATGTATTTTGCTCTCTGGTCCGGTGGTTTTACTGTTGTTCTAAAGTGTCATTGGTACTCATGAGCATCAGTTAACCTTAGCGTTAACCTCACTCGTACTTATTCATGCACTTAGGGTTACTCAAACACACAATAATTGAACATTTGCTCAATCACACTCTGTATTGTCACAGGGCCGTGACGTGAACAAAAAAAGCCAGACTCCATGTTCACATGAAACTGTTTATTGGGCCGATGTTGTGGCCAAGAAAGAGGAGGTTAGATTATAAGAACACACAGGCACTGATAGCGGTGAACTGAGTGTCGGCCGGCGATGAACTGACAAGCGTTGAAGCGCGTCTGCCTTCATACATGTGGCACCGAACAATCAATCTATTGGCCGCGTAGGTTCCAGAATAACTTGTAATAACCGCGAAGTGAGCGTAATCTTCACAAAACGATATGTTATAATTGTGAACCTTGTAGTAAAATGGGGCACAGTTTGCGCTGAACATTTAAGACAGGCTTGGTGGCCAAAAACCATTTGAAACAGAATTTGAAATAAAAACGTGCACGGCAGTATATTTTTTGTAAGCTTTGTTGGCGCTAGGTCTATACATGCATCATTATTTGCCATGTGTGAGATATTAACATTGTCATCATTTTATCGCAGAAACGTAGCATGAAGTTTCGTGATGACCGGGTCAAGCGCATGCTGGACTTGCTGAGCTCCATAAGGACAGTGAAGATGTATGCCTGGGAAAACAGCCACGCGGACTTGATCGGTCGCCTCCGTGATACAGAACTAAAGGACGTGCTGAAAGTCAATCTCATCAACGGAACTGTCGATGCAATCTACAGTGCAATGAGCTCCTTGGTAAGTTCATAATAATGCACTAAATACAAATTCAGCACATACGTGTTACGACAATACCAAATGGTGTTCCTTCATTTATAGCTAACGATTAGACCTGTTAGCCAAGCTAGCCGTGGCACTCGCCTGATTTTGCAGGAAGTATGGACATTAATGTTCTATGTCATCATCATCATCAGCCTAACTTTGTCCACTGCAGCATAAAGACTTCTCCCTTGTTGCACTATTAAACACGGTCTTGTGCTTGCTGCTGCCAATTTATACCCGCAAACTTCTTAATCTCGTCGGCCCACCTAACCTTCTGTCTCCCTCTAACCCACTTGCCTTCACTGGAAATCTAGTTAGTTGACCAGTGGTTTTCAATATCCTTAACTTCAGTTTGTTCCGCAATCCATTCTGCTCTCTTCTTGTGTCTTAAGGTTACACCTACCATTTTCTCTTCCATCACTCGCTTCGTCGTCCTCAATTTGTAAATCTCCAGGTTTCTGCTCCGCACCCTCTTTGTAAATCTCCAGGTTTCTGCTCCATAGCTAAGTACCAGCAAGGTGCAGTTGTTATATACGTTCCTCCTGAGCTATAGTGGCAATCTACCTGTGGTGATTTGAGAGTGCTTGCTAAATGTGTTGCACTCCATTCTTATTTTTCTACTTACTTCAATCTCGTGGTTCGGCTCTGCGGTTATTACCTGTCACAAGTAGACAAAGTCTTTTATGACCTTTAGTGCGCTGTTTCCTATCTCGATGCACTGCTCTCTTGCGAGTTGGTGACACATTAGTTTCGTTTTCTGCAGATTGATTTTAAGACCAACCTTTCTTCCCTCCTTGTCAAACTACGTAATCATTGCTTGCAATTCTTCCCCAAAGTTAGTCAGCAATGCAATGTCATCGGCGAAGCGCAGGCTACTAAGGTACTCCCCATTACCTCTTATCCTTAACTGTTCTCACTCTAGGCTCCTGAAAACTTTCTGTAAGCAAACAGTAAACATCATTGGGGAAATTCTATCCCCCTGCCTTACACCCTTCTTGATTGGTATTCTGTTGCTTTCTTTATGAAGCACTACGGTGGCAGTTGATCCTCTGTATGATTTCTTCCAGGATGTTTATATATGCTTCGTCGGCGCCCTGATTCCGCAGTGTCTCCATGACCACTGATATATTTACTAAATCAAACGCAATCTCGTAATATATAAAGACTATGCGTAGTGATTGGGTATATTCTGAGCATTTCTCTATTACCTGATTTATAGTATAGATGTGGCGATTTTTGAAGAGCCTGTTCGAAATTCTGATTGTTCCTTTGGTTGATAGAATTGTAATGTTGTATAAAATCTGTAAGCAATTACCTTTGTAAATAGCTTGTATACTATTGAGATCAAGCGGATCAGCCTGTTTTTCAACAACTCCTTGTCATCTTCTTTCTTGTGGATTAAGATTATATTAGCATTTTCCCTAGATTCTGGTGTGCATCCAGTATGCAGGCACCTTGTAAACAGGTTGGCTGCTTTTTCTAGCACAATCTGTCCACCATCTTTCAGTAGATCTGATGTTACCTGACCTTCAGCAGCAGCTATGCCTCTTTGCATGGTCTCCAGGGGTTTTTGACTTCTATAATTTCTGGTGGGGCGTCATTTTGGTTATTGCTAGTTCTATTAAAGTCGTGGTTGTCCTGGGTACTGTACAAATCTTGGTAACACACTTCCATTATTTCAACAATCTTATTCATAATGGTTGTTATATTGGCTCTCTTGGCCGTTAGTGCATACATCCAGTTTTTGCCTATTCCAAGTTTCCTCTTCTTTCCTTTGGCGCTTCTTTCGTTCTTCAGAAAGTGTTCAATTCTCTCCATGTTTTACTCTCTCACATCGGATACCTCACCCTTATTAATCAACTTTGAAAAGTCTACCTACTCTACTTTGTCTCTTTTACTTAAGGCTTTTATGCTTGGACGCTTCTTAATGAGATTCTTAGTTTCTTGAGACAGCTGGCCACTGCCCTATCTAACTGCCCTGTCTGACGAGTATAATTATGGAGTGTGCTGTGGAAGTTGGAGGGACGGTAGTTATAATGTTCAATGTACTTATAAGATATAGAACAGACTCCTCAGTCATCAACGCACTGACAACGACGCTGCAATGAAATCTTCAAAACACACTGCCATCTAAATGAAGCCCTGAAGAAGACTTTGCCGCTGGAAGACCTGACAGCGTCCCGCAGCAGCAGTGCAACACCTTCACGTCTGGCAGTGCTGCATGCATCACAGGCTCTTGCGCAGACTTGTAATACGTAGGCAAACTTCCTCACAGGAGCCCATCGAGCAAATCGGGTGTGACACTGTCCCAATGGCGCATCTCAAGCAGCAAAGAAGTGCACACATTGTAGAACATGTCGAATGGTGTCATTAAGCAGGCAGTATGCTGAGTGTATCGCCCACTCACCTATTAACGCAACCACTTTATGCATAAGCACGTCGCCAGAACTTATCTTTTATTGCGGACAACCACTGAAGAAGTGAGCGTTTGGCGCGTTATGCGAACCTGCGCCAGTACTTTACAAATAAACGAAATACGTATAACATATTTGTATTGCGTTTACAATTTCAATATACATGTGCCTATAACTGAATTATGTTTTCTGCTTATTACTTCTTGAGTCAACAATGAGAAGAGAGAACAACTGGGTGATTTTGTAGTGTATGATCCCCTGTAAAAGGCTTAGAACAGACGACAGATGAAAAAAGAGACAAGTGGGCAGGGCGCCGGTTCTAATAAGCTTTACTCTAAAGAATTAGGAGACGTACTTACGCAGTCAGCGTTGTCACGTTTTTTAGTTGCACAATAATTTCAGATATTGCAACTTTTTCTGCGATAAAGAACACGTGGTCACAACCACGCAAAGGTTACTTTCTTCAATAGCTTTTGTTGGCTTTGGGAACCAACAAAGTTACAACCTAGCATCAGCTATTGAAAACCAGCACCAACGGAGCAGCAGCCCAGAACCCACCTCATCTAGTGAAGGCCTAGAAAGAAGCTAAAAGTAACCATATTAGTTTCTATACACGTCATGTTCTGATGTTCCGAGCCTTGCATGTCTTAGCACAAGCTGCTTAGATTCCACTCAACTATTATCAGTGAAAGAGGCTTTTTGCAAGAGTAGGTCAACGAGTATCTTCTAAAGCAATCTATACGTCTTTCTAAGAAAGATGGAATTGCGGCGCAGAAGGTAACAGGGATTGCGAAACAGGTTTTCTGCAGACAGTCATGCGCAAGGTAGCCCATATGTTATTACAGAGCATGAAATATGCTCAGCAACCCCAAGACACACATCTAAACCCGTAGTCATCTCTTACATACATAAAATATTCTAGAGTTTAAAGAATGTGGCTCATCGCATAGTTGTGAAAGTGAATTTCTTGGCTCTGAATAAACCTAGTAATGCATGTGTCAAAATACACTGGACAATAGCAGCCAAATCGGAGTGCCTAGAAAACAAAAAAAAATTCCCAGGGCAACCATAGCTCACCTTTCGTTCAATGTTTAACAGGAGTTGTCTACCTGATTCCGCTGTCGTGCGACCATGTATACGTGAGCCAGACCAGCCATTGTTTAAATCAGAAGGGGCAATTGGGCAAGTTGGTGCCCTTCCATCTTAAACGAATATTAGCGCGACGAAAACAGGAACGGTGAAGAGAAGACAAACTACAGCGCTGACTCACAACTAAAGTTTATCCCTAAAAAAAGTGGAATACATGACATCTGAAAAAACTAAGCAAAACAAGAAAAGAACCACCGCACAAGCTGAAAGTGACAAAACTATAAATCGCTATGTGGCAATGAAACGTGCAAGCTATCTGTGAGATGTAAAACTTCTGCACCTGATTGTGTTATAGAAGGCTTGCTCATGCAATTATCACGTTCCAGTGACAAATGAAAAGCTTCCTCGATCTCACAGGACCGTTGCTTTCTGCGGCAACTCAGAATTTCAATCTTATAAAAATAAGAATTACACCCATTTCTTCAATGAATGGCCAAATGAGGACCTGAGCCATTTTTTAAAATGTTTCGCATGCTCCTGGACACTTATATTCACGCATAAACTAGATTGCCTATTGTTAACGTTGTTGCAAAAACATGGTACCTTGTATACTGCATTTGTAGTTTGCCTTTTCTTTCGTCTTGTCGCACAATAAAACATAAGAGTAAATTGATTGTGTGTCGAACCAATGCAGAGTACATGTTCTTGCAACAAGGTTAACATTGGAAAAACTAGTCAATGCGTGAACGTAAGAGTCCAGGAGCATGCGCGTAATGTAGAAAGTGGCACAGGTTCTCATTTGGCCATTCATTGTCACAGAAATGGGTGTAATTCTTATTTTGATAAGACTGTAGTTTTGCGTTGCCACAGAGACCAACGGTGCCGAGAAATCATGGAAACATTTTATACGTGATGCAAGGTGATAACTTTATCAGCCAGCCTTCCATAGCACTGTCATGCAGAGAAGTTTCATATCTGATTGATAGCTTGCACGTTTCATTAGCCACATAGCGATATATAGAGTTTTGTCACTGTGAGCTTGCGCGATGGTTATTTTCTTGTCAATTCCTTGCTTTTTTGAGAAGTCATACTTATTTATTTATTTATTTATTTATTTATTTAGAGAATACTGTGGACAAAAATTCCAAGCAGGGTAAGCATACATGGAACACACTAACTAACAGAATGAAACAAGGTTGCAAAGCGTGTTTTACACAATTTCTTTGCATAAAAGACAGAGGGGTTATGACTTTAAATAAAGTAACAATTGAACAACACGGTTATAATAAAGTTCTAAGGAAGTCATGGAAGAATAGTATTTACACAAATGGTCAAGAGCTTTGAGGAAATGCGTCGGTTAGATTATTCCAATCATCTTTTGGTCGTGAGAAGGAGTACCGAAAAGTATCAGTTCTTGCGGACATTGGCGTTAGGGAATGAGGATACTGGAACCGAGTGGGTCTGCTCAACAAGGGGGAAACGTTTGCTGCGGTGCCTAAGGATAGCATGTCTTTTACTATGTCTGAAATAAACTGTAGCCGACTTTTTTTTCTTCGAATTTGTAGTAGTTCTATACCATTTTCCGTAATTAATGCAGTGGGGGAGTCGGTTGACAAAATTTTACATATATGAATCGTACTGCTTTTCTTTGAATTCTTTCCAGGTTTTGAATGTTAATTTTTGTGTGGGGATCCCAGACTATGGAAAAGTCCTCAAGTTTAGGCCTAATTAAGGAAAATTAGGAGGGGACTTTAACACTAAGTAGAGCAGTCTTGAGTTTCAGGCGGAAAAGGCATAATTTACGGATAGCGGCAGAGCAGATGCTATTTATGTGCAAATTCAAGGATAAGGTACTTCTTAACCTGGAGCCTAGGTATTTATAGAAGGCTACTTTAAGTAAAGGTGTTTCAGCTAAATTGTATGTGTAGTGTAATGGGACTTTTTTCGCATTAGGGGGAGATACACGCAATTGTTTGCATTAAGAAGCATTCCCCGTTGTTCACACCATTTTGATACATTGCCTAAGTTAGTATTAGGGTCACATTAGTCAATAATGCAGGTTACATCTCTAAACAAAACACAATCGTCAGCAAAAAGACGAATTTGTACCCGACTGCTCATTACATCGACAATGTCATTAATGTTGACCAGAAACAGAAGTGGGCCTAGTACGCTCCCCTGCGGAACGCCAAAAGTCACCGAAAGGCAGCCCAATTGTCTTTATTCTACCTGAACATATTGGTTGCGAATGAGTAGATTAGCTGAGATCCAGGAGATAAATAATTCTGGTATGCCTTTTAACCGAAGCTTTATAATTTTATCGTGTGGAACTTTGTCGAATGCTTTGCTGTAGTCTAAGAATTTTACATCAATTTGGCCATCAGCATCAAGACAAGCTGCAAAGGTATGAACGATTGTAACCAATTGCATTGTAGTCGAAAATTCTTTTCGAAACCCTTGTTGATGATTTGTTAAAACTGAGCGTTCTTCTAAGAATTCATTTATTTATGAATTATGTGTTCGGTAAGCTTACAGCATGATGATGTTAAGGAGATCGGTCAATATTTTTGTAGTACTAGATGATCACCTTTCTTGAATATAGGAACAATTTGTGCCGACTTCCAGTCATCTGGCATTTCCGCTTACAACACAGAGACGCGGAAATTGACGACTAAGTATTTTGCAACAGACTCTGGAAAGCGACGCAGAAATATGTCAGGGATATTGTCGGGACCGCAAGAAGTTTTAGTTTTTGAGTTCAACAACATAGCAACGACACCAGAATAAGAAATAAAGTTTACGTTTGTAGCAATATCCGCATTTATGACAGGTGGGGAAGCACTAGGAGTAGAAAATACACCATGAAAATACTCATTGAGGTGTTGAGCAATGGCAGCCTGATCAGATACCAATTGAACCACTGACAAAAACCTGTAATATGGGTTTCCTTTTTTCGCTAATATAGTTCCAGAACTTCTTTGGATCATTCTTTATGAAGTTTGCGAGTGACGTATTGAAGCAGCATTCCTTCGAGGTATGTACGGCATGTGCTAGCTTATCTAGAGCATCAGCTATAATTTTGGGGTCAGCATGCTTCTTCTTTAATTTTTTTAACTTTACGCTTGAGATGAATGATGCTTCTCGTCATTCAGGGCGTATGTTTATGCACCTTTTAACGTTTAGACGGTATAAATTTTTCGATAGAGTAGAAGCATATGCGTTTAAATTTGTCCCACAATCTACAAACATCGGTAGTTACAAAATCTATCGGACAGGTTTCTAGGTGCTCGATAATGCAAGCATCAGTGGCACGTGTATTGTCTTTCACACAATGAAACGACGAGTTGGCAGTTTCCGAAAGAGGTTCCAGAGGAATAGAAACTGACACAAGGTAGTAATCAGACAGCCCTTGACCAATTACTATGGTATCTGTTGTGATATCACGGGTAATTAATGCCAGATCTAAGATATACCTAGCAAATCCCTGATAATGCGTTGGTTCATGAACCAACTGTACCAAATTATGTGCGAGCATGATGTCAAACACTGTATTTTCATTGCTGATATTGACTGTAAAGGTTTGAAAACGTTCCCAATCTACTCCTAGGAGATTGACATCGCCAATCAAAATAACTTTGTTGCCATGGTATTTAGACTTGTGTTCCTTAAGTTTTAATAGATATTCAAGAGTGGAGTCCAGCGGTCTATATAATGCACATACAATAAATGAGTGGCCCCACAAAGTTACTTCAATACAGATACATTAAAGTTCCGGTACATCATCCAACAAGACAAAATTAAATTTTTGTTGGATCAGGACGGCCACACCACCTCCCTTTGATTGCCTTTCCTTACGAAAAGCCGTATAGGAACGTGGAAAAATGTCGGCATCATTCACCTGTTCATGTAACCAAGTCTCAGTTATAACAGTAATGTGAGGATCGTATTGCAGTAATAAGATTTCGAGAGGCTTAGTTTTATTCATAACACGGCGGGCATTCAAATTAGGTAGACGCTATTCCACCTATTTCGCTTATTCCGTTTATTTCGCTTATATTCCGCTCATCATTAGGAATAAACTTAAGTTGCGAGTCAGCGCTGTAGTTTGTATTTTTTCCCGTCCCTGTTTTCTTCGCGCTAATATTCGCTTGAAATAATTGTTTTATTATTCAAGGACACCGCTAGGGGGCCACGGAGTGCGGACGTGTTGCGCATCGGCTCCGCAACTTTCCTATGTTTTTGGTGGATTGTCGAATTTATCGTGCAAAACGCTTCTCACCATCGATCGGCGGCAGTTTCAAGGACTTCCCTGACACCAAGTTTTGCCAGGTGGGACCACTTTTTAACCACTTATTGGCGCCTTTTATTCCACCACGAAAGCAAGAACGCCAAGTCCAGCGTCTCTGCGCACGACACCATAGGCCGGCCGCTGCGGCGGTGGGGCCTGCAAGCCTAACGTGTCGCCGGACCTCCTCGGAGCTCCCGATCCCCGACGGCAGCGTACAAGGCCTTTGCCAGGGCTAAATGGATGTCGTAGAGGTAGAAGGAGAGGACATTCGGCCGGAAGATTTCGGCGAGGGAGCAGGATGGTGCAGCGTAAAGAGAAAGAAACAGGCCGACGGCGCGTCCGAGTCAGCGCAAGACCAGAAGACGGAGACGCAGCAACAGGCGGCTGCCGCGGAGACTACAGGGATTGCCCTGGATACTGCCACAGCGGCGCAGAATAAAAAGAAGTGTGCTCGTTACTTGCAGCACCTCGCTAAGGCGAGCCGAATGCCAGAGCTACCGCCCGATGACTACAGGATCATTGTGCGCCCCCGCGGCGGATTCAACGGGGCTGAATACAAGATAGATCGCATTTACTGCTGCCTTCGTAACGCGGCAGGTATCGGTAGAGAAGCGGCTAGAGAGGACAGCATCTGCCTCAACGTTAAACAGAACGTCGTGGTGCTCAGCACTCCGTCCGCGGACAGAGCCAAACGATACGGAGCCATCAGCAAGCTTTGCATCGGGAACCGAGAGTTCGAGGCGAACGCCTATCAGGCCGCCCCGGAGAACACTTCCAAGGGCCTGATTAGGAACATTTTCAAAGACGATAGCCCGGAGGACATCGTTAACAACCTAGTGACGCAGCGCAACCCCGGCGTGCTGCATGCCAAGCGAATGGGCACCACGGACAACAACATCGTATTGTTCGACGGTTTCCATGTTCCCAGACACGTATACTATGGACCTATGCTTGTGAGATGTTCCCTATACAGAAAGCACATCGACGTGTGCTACGCGTGCGGGAGGCTGGGCCATCGCTCCGACGTGTGTCCCAACCCTGCCGACAAGATTTGCCGTGGCTGCGGAAGCAGTAACCCACCGTCTGACCATCGCTGCGAGCCGCGGTGTCAACTGTGTGGCAAGGATCATCTCACGGGTGACCGCGTCTGCAAGGCGAGATACAAGACTCCTTACATAGTCAAGCGTCGCCGCCTAGAGCGAAAGCGGCGTGAAGAAGAGCAAGCGGCCGCAGCGTCCGACAGCATCTACAACAGCGGCATTAGCACCGAAGGCAACGGAGGTTACTACAATCATTATCCGGCGTTTGACAGTCATTCATCCAACGCCACCCGAAGAGGACGCTCGACAAGCCGAGACGCAAGAGGCGGCGGCGGTAAATCTCGGTCCCGCTCTCGCAGCCGGACACCAAAACCGAGAAGCATGTCGAAGACGCGCGGTGGCGCTGTTCCGGGCGCCGCAGCTGTCAACCAAGGCACCCAACAAAGTCAGCAGCATCAGACGTGGCGGCAGCCGCAACAACAAGGACCCATGGGCACACGGCAGCAGGTGAGATGGGCGGATGTAGCCGCCTTTCGCGCCGGCGGCGTTGTTTCGGCGGGACGTCCTGGCGGTCCCGCCGTCGGTGGCGGCGGTGGGAGCGAGCTTAAGCTAGCGGTAGAGCGAGCGCTAGAACAACGCCTAGGACCATTACAATCGATAATTTCAGAGCTGAAACGCGAGAACGCCGCCCTTAGAGCGGAAAATTCCAAATTGAAAGGAGAGGCTCCACGAATGCAACAACCGCAGCAACAGTCGACGGCGCCGCCACCACCGACGCCTCGGTCTTCGACTCCGTCGAGACCCGAGGCGGCGGGGATGGACACGGATGACGAGAGCAGTTCGGGAGAGGGGGCAGGCGGACGCGAAGACCGCCCGTGTATCGCGAAAAGGATAGCACTAGATCCTGCCAGGCACGAATCCACACAGCGATTTGGCCGTTATGATAAGCTACAGAAACAAATCGATACTATCGAGACCAGCCTCGATGAACGTTTTGCTAAACAGGTGGCACAGATGAATGACATGTTCAATAGTGCGATAGCTAAGCTCTCTGAACAAATGACACAAATGCTCACTGCGCACACGGCGCGCATAGAAAACATTGAAGCGCGACTCCCAACATCTGCGGGCAGACCAATTAGAACGGTGAGTAAGCCCTACGCTAGACAGCAACAGAGTCGACAGCAGCAGAACGCGCTGCCAGACGCCGAGCCGCAAATTCAGCCGCACCCCAGTCGCCTCGACGGCGATGGGCTAAATTAAACACAAGCATCACCATGGCTAGACACGCGCACACTCACACTAACACTCACAAACAACAGTACACGATCTGGCAGTGGAACTGCCGGGGATATAGGAGGAAGCGGCGACATCTCGAGCAATTTATTCGAAGCCGTGAGACGAAACCGGACATTATCCTTTTGCAGGAAACAAATTATCCGGCAAAACTAGCTGGTTACAAAGCCATAGATGCGGCCGCGGCGGAAAACAGGCGGAAAGAAAAACGTGCTACACGGCGCTCGGCGCGTGGTGGGGCGCCGGGGGCGGCCGCGGGTCGCCGAGTGCGGGGCGATCCGCTCTCGTCGTCGGCGCGACCGCGGTCGCTGCCGTCGCCCCCGCCGCGTCCGGCGCCGGTCGCCGCCGTGCTAGTTAGACGTAACATCACGGTGGCGCAGCGCGAACTTGAGTGCGTAGGGATACCGCATGTTTTTGTAGAATTAATTCCTAAGCGCGGCCGAGGCCTGTTTGTACTTAACGTCTACAGTAAACCCACGCTACAGCACCGATTTGGGGAGATGCTCCGGAGAGCAAGCACAGCCGCCAACGGCGCACCTCTGCTAGTTGCGGGTGATTTTAATGCGCCCCATGGGGCCTGGGAATACACGCGTGAAACGCTCAAGGGCAAACACCTTTGGGAAGACTCGCAAGACCAACGGCTTGAACTGATCGCAAACCCCGCCGATCTGACGCGCCGGGGTAACAGCGTGAGCGCAGACACGCTACCGGACCTCGCGTTCGTGTCGAATGTCACAGCGGCGTCTTGGCAAAACACGCAGGAGGACTTAGGGAGTGACCACTCTCTGATAGAGATTACGGTAGACACGGGCCCGAGCGTTCGTAGAACATACTCTGAAAGCACAGGCCGTAAACTCAAATTAGTGCAGTGGGACGCGTTCCGCAAAAAGAGAGCAGAAGGCGGGCGGGGCGACGAGCCGATCATGGATATAGACGAGTGGACCGCGACGCTCAATCGGGACGTAGACGCGGTAACGTGCCACATTCCGCCCGAAGCGAAGCTCGAAGTAATCGACAGCAGGCTCCTACACATGTGGGAAGCAAAGCACGCCCTACTCGAGAGGTGGAAACGCCAAAGACATAACCGGGCGTTGAGGAAACGCATAGCACGGTTAGACAGAGAAATTGAGGGACATGCGTTCCAAGTCTGTAGGTCACAATGGGAAGACCTGTGCAACGGCCTCGAGCGACAGATGCGTGGGGCGAATGCTTGGCGCCATTTCCGGCACCTATTGGATCCGGAAGATACTCGTGCCGCTCAAGGCCATAAAACTCGGAGACTTGTGAACGATCATAAAGGCGATGACCTGCTCGGTGCAATACGTGACCGTTACTTTAAGTCGGCAGAGAGCGTCCAACACCCAGATTATGACGGCGTTGCTAATGAGCAACTAGACGCCGAATTTAGCGAAGCGGAAATTCGGGCAGTCCTTTTTGCACTAAACACCCAATCGGCGCCCGGCCTGGACCGGGTTTCGAACAAGGCTCTCCGCAACTTAGATGACGAGTCAATCTCCCGATTTGTGACTTATATCAACGAGTGCTGGAAACGCGGTTCCCTTCCTGAAGCGTGGAAAAGAGCTCGAGTTATCATGATTCCTAAACCGGGCAAGCAGGTTGCGCTTGATAATCTAAGGCCAATTTCGCTCACGTCTTGTGTAGGAAAAGTTCTGGAGCACGCAGTCCTCAAACACGTGACTGACTTTCTCGAAGTCCGCGATGTATTCCCGCACACCATGCTAGGATTCCGCCGCAATCTCTCCGCACAAGACGCGTTGCTTCAGCTGAAGCACCACTTTGTTGATGACATTACCAGCTCAACCAAGGCGATCCTTGGCCTAGATATTAAAAAGGCCCTCGACACCGTTAAACACGAAGCAATTTTAAACAGAGTTCAAACATTAGGACTAGGACAAAAAACATATAATTACATACGTGAATTCCTTGCCGGCAGACGCGTACGCGTCGTCGTTGGAGATGTGGAACTGCAAGAATTTGAGATGGGCTCAAGGGGCACGCCACAAGGCTCCGTAATTTCGCCATTACTCTTTAATTTAGTTCTATTGGGGCTACCGGAGAAATTATTAGGCATACAAGGATTGTATCACAGTATCTACGCGGATGACATCACCCTCTGGGTTCCCGGCGGAGGTTGTGATGGTCACATCGAGCGTACGCTCCAGGCAGGTGTAGACGAAGTTCAGGAGTACTTGCGAGGAACGGGCCTCGAATGCTCGGCAACCAAGTCGGAACTTCTAATCTACAAACCTACAAGTAGAGGTCGCAAAACCCCGCGCGACGAGAAAAGGGAGTGCTACAAAATAAGCGTTCTATTGGCAGATGGCACTCCCATTCCACACGTAGACAAAATTAGAATTCTGGGGTTACACCTGCAGGCAAACGGCCATAATGGTGAGACGGTGCGAAGACTACGTCGTTCGGTAGACGACACGATCCGACTCCTACGTCGTATCACGAACAGACGTACTGGTATGCGCGAACACTGCGCGATCCGTCTAGTGCAGGCGTACGCAATAAGCCGTATAACATACGTTGCCCCCTACCTCAAATTGCTAGGCTCAGAAAAAAACAAGATCGAATGTATAATACGAAAGTCTTTCAAGAGAGCAATTGGAGTTCCACTGAATGCAAGCACTGAAAAGTTACTAGAACTTGGACTGCACAACTCACTCGACGAGTTAATTGAGGCCCATGTCGTTTCGCAAAACGAACGCTTGTCGGGGTCTAAGACGGGTCGACACATCCTCGAGTCACTTGGCATCCGGTACCACACTCAGCAGGGAGAAAAAGCGGATGTTCCTGCCTCGGTTCACGACCGCCTAATTGTTCCGCCGCTTCCTAAGAATATGCACCCGACGCGCCACGTTGGGCGCCGTAACCAGCGAGCTAGTGACCTTCAAAAGAAGTACGGCACTAGCGACGAAGTTGTGTACGTAGATGCCGCGAGATATGGTGACGGGAGACACGCACACGCCGCTGCGGTCGTTGACCGTGCGGGCAAATGCCTCGCGAGCGCCACGGTGACCACTGGACATACGGAGGCGGCCGAAGAAGCCACGATAGCCCTAGCAATCGCCACGGTGCCGAACGCTACGATCGTAATCAGCGACTCGCAAGCAGCAATCCGCGGCTTCGCGCGCGGCCGCGTCTCGCGGGAAGCGGCCCGCATCCTTAAGAGGTGCGGTGATGGTGACTCAGCATCGCGATCGCCACAACAAAATTTAACAGTCTTCCTCCTTTGGATCCCGGCACACACCGATGTCCCGCTTCCGGGCAACGAGGCGGCCCACGCCGCGGCTCGAGGTCTCACTCGCCGAGCCGCGGCACATTCCGTGGCCGCCGCCTCCGCTCCCGAGAACGGGGCTTCTGATCTGCCGGATCGAGACACCTTGACAAACACGCAGCGACAACACAGACCACAATGGTCGTGGGGTGATCGTCTCATCACGTTCCGAGATATTACGCAACACTACAGACTGGAAAGGCGAAAGTTCCCGCCACCGCATGACAAATTAAACAGACACGATGCCGTAAGCTATCGCTTACTACAAACCCACTCTTACCCCAGCCCGGTCGTCTTACGCTACTGCTACCCGCACTTACACATTACCGATCTATGTAAAGCATGCGGGCACAGAGCAACGCTGCGCCACACGCTCTGGGAATGCGCCGATAACAATGGTCGAGAAACGGCCGCCGTTCGCGATGCGCCTATGGCGGCTGCCAATACCAGGCAACAGGAAGCCTCGAGCTCACTCGTTCCCGCCGCCGTCCCGTCTGCGGGTGCCGCGGGGGACCTTCTCCGTCGGCGACGCCGCCGCTGGGAGGCGGCGCTCAGAAGCTCGGAGCTCAACGACCAGCTCTGGGCTGTCCGGCAGGCCGAAGATGCCGCCCGAGTTCAGGGACTCAGCGCCGCCATCTGAGGCCACCAAGACCAAGCTGCCGGCCAAGTTCTAATAAAGTTTCTTCTCTCTCTTATTATTCAAGTACTTCAGATATACAGAGTGGCGGCCTCTATGGACGGCAGATACTTGGCAGAGCATTGCACCAAGTGCAGCTACTCACACTTTATAAAAACTATAGTCAATCTTGGGGACCTTTCACGCAAAAATTTTTGTCTGTCTGACTGTCTGTCTGTCTGTATGACTGGTTGTCTGTATATTTGTCGGTTGGTTCACCCTTAATGGCTTCGGGTACTTGAAATGGCCAACCCATCCGCAGCGCCCCCCAATTTTGCTCAACATTGAGCGTTCATGCTTGTGCAATTGTCATATGAAAAGCAAGTATTGCGCATGCCTGTGGCACCATAGCAACACGTATATATTCTGCATGTGCGTTTTTGCGAGAAAAGGCATACATAAGTAATTTTAAGGACCTTAGCGCTTATCACACTGCGCTGACCATGCAATGCTTGCACGGAACAGGGAGTGTTTCAACGCTCTGCTAAGACAAGACGGTGGCGGCACCTACCCGTCGCCTTGCGTTCTACACCCTACGGCCTTTGAAATAGGCGCGAATACCCTTCTCAAAGCCTTACGCTTTGTTTTCTAAGAAAACTGCCAGATGGCACTCATGTCTCACATATGACTGATGAATGTGGCTCCAGAAGCCTCGGTAGTGATCATGAACGTATCAAGCTAAGTTTTGAAAGAGCAGTGAAAGTACGAGGGAGACTGGATGAGCAACTACAGAAAAATGTTTATTCAGAAAGGCACATAATTGCACATGATTGCTTTCTCAAGAGCTACTAAGCAACTTGAGAAAGCAATCACTGAGGATAATAAAACAGTGTGGACATACACGAATCTAATTAGTCTGTGTGAGCTAGAGCTTGCTAAGGCACGTGACAAGTCACCCCGGAAAAGATGACACAAACCGAAGAATAGGTGGGATGAGGAAGGCAAGAGGGCCTTAGCAAAACGTCAGAAAGCACCTAGAGAACACAGACAAGCTATGCAGTGGGGTGAACTGACAGATGATATTGAAAGATAACGCGAAATCTTTCTAAGCTGTAAAAGAGATTCATTTCTTTCGATCAATGAAAAGAATAAAAAAGGGAGCTCAGTGGCTTACAGAAGTACATAAAAGAGATAAAAAGACAGCTGCGAATATTTGGAACCATCTAAAGTCCCTGAGAAATGAGACGAGCCCAGAGCAGAGGTCTATATCTACAGCTCAAGGTGCTAGGCTAGAAGCGGACGAAGCTTTTAAATATATAAGAAGAAGGGTGAAAGAAAAATTTCAACGAAGAAGTGCTTCAAGCACCACAATTGACAAGGATGCTTCAAAGGGCACAATTGCTTCATTTTCACAACGACAGTGGGAAAAGGCTGAGAAGAGGGTTCCCAGTAGTACATCAACAGGCCCAGAGGGCATTCCAGTTATGCTGATAAAGACATTGGGTCCGAAGTCTAAGCAGACTATGAGAGAGGCAGTCAGCAAAATAATAATCGATGGTGAAGTCCCCGATGGATGGAAACTTAGCAAGGTGAGTATGATCTATAAAGGAAAGAGGGACAAAGCTTACCTAAGCAACTGCCATCCTACAACAGTGACATGAGTGGTCTACAGGCTGGCGATGAAGGTTATAAAGGAAGGACTGCAGGCATAGATAGAGGACGAGGGCGTGCTGGGGAACTGTAGAATGGGTTTTGAGAACAGAGGAAGTTGGAAGACAATCTGCTCTCACTGACGCAGTGCATCGAGATAGCAGAAGAGGAACACAGGCCCCTGTGACTAGCATTTTCGGATATCTAGGGAGCGTACGATAGCGTGGTTTAAGAGCACTTGTGGGGAATATTGGGCACACTAGATGGGGAAGATGGAGTCACTAATCTTTGAAAGGATATCTCTAAAGGTAACAACGCATACTTGGGTTTTAGCAGCGCGAAAAATGCACAAAAGACAAGAAAGGGACGAGACAAGTCTCGTCCCTTTCTTGTCTTTGTGCATTTTTCTTGTGCATCCCTTCTTGTCTCGTCCCTTTCTTGTCTTTTGTGCATTTTTCGCGCTGCTAAAACCCAAGTATGCCATACCAACTAGCCCAGTCAACCGCTCTATTACGTAACAACGCAGTTTTGAAGTGGGAAAAACAGGTATCCAAGTGTGCAGAGGTAAAACGGGAGCTTAGGCAGGGGTGTTCTCTGTCACTCTTATTATTCATGATGTACCTACAAAGATTAGAGGCCAAATTAGAGAAACGTGGATTGGGCTTCAACCTCTCTTTTGTCAAACAAGGAAAACTCATTGAACAGGCACTACCAGCATTGATGTACGCAGATGATGTAGTGCTAATGGCCGACAACAAGGAAGATTTGCAGAGATTGGTGGACAGGTGCGGTAATGAGGGAGATAGGTTGGATTTCAGATTCAGTAAGGAAAATTCAGCAGTCATGATTTTTAATGATAATGAAGGTAGTAAGCTTAAAATACAGGTGGTCACGCTAGAGACAAACACAAGTATAAATACGAGTACAACAGATAAATACAAGTATCCGGGCGTATGGATAAGCAATAGGATCGAGTACCTAAGAGCACACGAAATATACATGACGACTAAAGGTAACAGGAATGAAGAGGTGATGAAAAACAGGGCACTGTATAATTACAATAGATATTATGTTGTGAGAGGAATATCAAAAGGGGCCCTGGATCCAGGTCTTACGTCCGGTAATGTGGTCTTGTGCATGAGATCAGAAGTTCAAGCAAGTATAGAAATTAAGCAACGTGGAATAGATAGGCTTGCCTTCGGAACTCACGGGAATACACCAAATCAGGAAGTACAAGGTGATATGGAATAAACATCATTTGAGGGCCGGGAAGCTAGCAGCAAGATGAGATTTATTTATTTATTTATTTATTCAATACTGCAGACCAAGAAATGGTCCAAGCAGGACAGGTACAAGAAGCAGGATATAAACAAAAACACATGTGATAACAAGAATATATCACGAGAAATGGAATCGAAACACCTACTAACAGAGCGCATAAAAGATAACATGGCAAAATGTTACATTTAATGGATACATAACACAAGTTAACAGTGCATATTTTAGCTCTAAGCAACAGAAAATTGGCTAAGATCAGTTAGACAGTTCCACTCTGATACAGTACGCGGAAAAAAGGAAAACTGAAACGCGTTGGTTTTAGCAAAATACGGGGTTAAAGAATGGGTGTGATGATGACGTGTATGCCTAGTGGACAGAGGAGATACATATGCACGCGGGTCAAGGGCTAACTTATGATTGACAAGAAGATACAGAAGGTTAAGGCGGTTCCTTTTTCGCCGTAATTCAAGTGTTTCAATGTTGTTAGCAGTCATAAGTTCAGTCGGCGAGTCCGTAATTTTAAACTTTGAATAAGCAAACCTAACAGCTTTTCTTTGCACTGCTTCCAGTTTTTTAATGTTAGATTTAGTAAAGGGGTCCCATACAACACAAGAGTATTCTAGTTTTGGTCTTATGTACGTAAAGTAACTAAGTAGTTTTATGTTAGAAGGAGAATTTCTAAGCTTATGTTTTAGGAAACACAGTTTACGGAAGGCAGCAGAACATACGTTGTCTATGTGTAAGTTCCAAGAGAGGTCATTAGTTATTGTTACGCCTAGATATTTGTAGTTGTTAACCTGTTGTAGTGATGATGAGCCGAGATTATAAGTAAAATGAAGAGGTGTTTTTGAACGAGTTACACAAAGATAAACAGTTTTTTGTGCGTTGAGTGCCATACCATTGTCATTACACCAGTTTAGTATGTTATTAAGACTTAAGTTCAAGTTCTGTTGATCATTAGAACAGGTAATTTGACGAAATAGCACACAATCATCCGCGAACAGTCTGATTTGAGTTCCTGGTAGTACTGTGTTTACAATGTCATTTACATAAATTAAAAATAATAGCGGCCCCAGAACACTACCCTGTGGCACGCCTGATGTTACAGGAAGAGAGCTCGAATTGTTCCCATCTACTGAAACAAACTGTGAACGTTCTGTTAAATAGTGTTGGATCCAGGCAATGAATATGTCGGGTAGATTGATGTCCCTGAGTTTTGCAAGCAGTTTGTGATGAATAACTTTATCAAATGCCTTACTAAAATCAAGGAATATGACGTCCATTTGACCATTTTTATCCAGAGTTTCTGCAAATGAATGAACCACTGAGACTAACTGAGTTACGGTTGAATAACCTTTTCTAAAGCCATGCTGAAAATTAGTTAATATAGAGTTTTGTTCGAGGAATTCCACAACGCGCTTGGATATTACATGTTCAAGCATTTTACATATTGGTGATGTTAACGAGATGGGACGGTAGTTCTCTACGAGTAAATGGTTGCCTTTCTTAAACACAGGAACAACACGAGCCCTCTTCCAGTCACTGGGTAGTTTTGCACTCGACAGCGAACATCGAAAGAGCACAGTGACAAAATGAGCAATACTTTCTGCATAACGGCGAAGAAAAACATTAGGGATATTGTCTGGACCACAAGATGATTTAGTGTTCAACTTCAAGATCATTGCAAAAACACCAGAATATGAGATAAAGTCCACTTCATTAGGCTGAAACACTCTTTTCTGAGGCGTATTAAGACTCGCCTTAGCAAACACGCTATGAAAAAAATTGTTAAAATGCTCTGCAATGAGCTTCAGATCTGTAACTGTATTTCCATCGACTAATATATGTGATACCTGCTTCTTACTATCGCTCAGGAAGTTCCAAAACTTCGTAGGATCGTTTTTTAAAAAGTTTGGCAGTGTTGTTTTAAAGTAAAAATCCTTTGACTCGCGCAAAGCACGTGCCAAATTTATTTTAAGTTCATGAATAACAGCTGACTGGGGATTACTCTTTTTCAGCCGTTTTAATTTGCGTTTTAGATGAATGATTTTACGCGTAATCCATGGGGTGTTTTTAGCAATCTTTTTAGATTTGGTTGGTACGAATGAGCTTATACAGTGATGGCACATTCTAGTAAAATGGTTCCATAGGGCGTCAACATCACCCTCATTTTCAATAAAGTCATCATAACAACTTCTCATGTACTGCACAATAGACGCGTCATCGGATCTTGCATAATCCTTGAAGCTTCGAGTGGCTGTGCGTTTGTGACCGACTGAGCTTAATAAAGGAATGGTGACACTTACAAGATGATGGTCAGACAGGCCACTTTCAATTAGAACTGTATATTCATAAAAATCGCGGCTTAGGAACGCTAAGTCCAGTATTGCACTAGACGAACCTTGTTCTCGAGTAGGCTGCCTAACCACTTGAACTAGGTCGTGAGTAAGCATGATGTCAAAGACTATGTTAGCATTCTTGTTCGATTTGCGGCTTGCCTGAAGGAGTTCCCAATCAACATTCGGTAAGTTGAAATCCCCGATAACAAAAATTCTTTTACTGCGAAATTGGGTCATATGTTCTTGCAATTTCAGCAAATATTCAGGAGCAGCGTCTGGTGGTCTGTAACACGCGTATAGCACAAAGCATTGATTCCAAAAAGTTATTTTGATACACAAGCACTCGAGGTCAGTGACATCCGCTAAAACAATCGCTTGTATTGAAGGCTTGACAAGGATAGCAACACCTCCGCCCTTATTCGTCCGGTCCTTACGAAAGACACTGTAACTCGGAGGAAAAACTAAATCATCACTTATTTCATTTCGTAACCAGGTTTCGGTGAATACAGTAATGTGTGGGTCGTATTCGAGTAGTGTGGCCTCAATAGAATCTTTTTTGTTTACAATGCTTCGTGCGTTTATATTTAGGATTCGCAAGTTCTTTTCCTTCGGTTTCGTAGATTTGCGGGTATTCTGATCTACTTGACGAGATAAATGAACGCGTTTAACGGATGTTGAAGGGCCCTCGTGATCACCCCTCACTCTCAATTTTTGTTTTGCTTCTGCGTGTAGCCTCTGGTATTCGGGCGGTTCATGCCCGCATTGCCGTTTTTTCCCAACGGAACTTTATCATTCAAATCATGATCCCAGACGTAAGGCACGTTGTTTATGTACAGTTTATCGAACGCTAGTGAAACCTTCTCTCTTTTGTCACGGTTCTGCTTTGCACTAGCCCACAATTTCCTTCGGATGTCGCGAATTCTTTGGGAAAAATCTTCACCAATGGAATAGTCCGTGCCCTTGAGTTTAAAGCCTTTTTTTAGTATTGCATATTTACTTCTTGAATCTAACAGTTTAAGAATGACAGGTCTGGTCGAGTCATCTCGTTGTTTGCCTAGTCTGTGTATACGCTCGATTTGTACGCTCTCAATTTCAAGAATATCCTGAAAAATGCCTTTATTTACGGCAGTTTCAAGTGCGGTGTTAGTTTCATCTTCTTTTTCTGGAAGTCCATAAACGATCAAGTTAGAGCGTCTGCTATAGTTTTCCATGTCGTCTATTTTTGATTCAAGTACTTTTATAGTGTTTTGCATGCAGTTAATTTGCTCTTGAAACAATGCTACCCTTTGTTCGAGAGCGGAAATTGAATCTAATTTTCTTTCAATATCTCGAAGACGAGATTCCTTGATTTCTTTAATGTCCGAAGCAATTTCCTTAAGCTGTTTAGCAATTTGCGCTGTGTCTGGGCCCGGATTTTCTTCTATGTCGCCTCCAAGCAACAGCAATTTCCTGGCCGAGTAAGTGAGTACATTTAACATATCACACAGCCGGGGGCACGGCAGCATCAAAAGAAAACGGTTATCGGAGCGAAAGCATTTATCATAATGCCCTCTTACCTGCGCAATCAAGACAAGCGGGTTTTGAGTGATCCGCATGTTTTCGATGCCGCCGTGCCCTGTGGCCGTGAAGTAAGCTGGCAGCCCTTTTATAGCCGGCCAGCACAGTGTCGCCGCCTGTGGTGGTGCTGCGCAGCGCTCCACGCGCGGTGACGTAGAGCGATGATTCAGTCGTTCCCACGGCGGCCAGTTGAGATCGTGAAGCACGCACCGAGGCTGTCCATCGAGGTGAAGCATCCCGGTAGCAGCCATGAGCGGTTCCGAGCACCATGACACTGGATCTTGCAGAAGGCTAAGGATCTGCGCAATCAAGACAAGCGGGTTTTGAGTGATCCGCATGTTTTCGATGCCGCCGTGCCCTGTGGCCGTGAAGTAAGCTGGCAGCCCTTTTATAGCCGGCCAGCACAGTGTCGCCGCCTGTGGTGGTGCTGCGCAGCGCTCCACGCGCGGTGACGTAGAGCGATGATTCAGTCGTTCCCACGGCGGCCAGTTGAGATCGTGAAGCACGCACCGAGGCTGTCCATCGAGGTGAAGCATCCCGGTAGCAGCCATGAGCGGTTCCGAGCACCATGACACTGGATCTTGCAGAAGGCTAAGGATCTGCGCAATCAAGACAAGCGGGTTTTGAGTGATCCGCATGTTTTCGATGCCGCCGTGCCCTGAGAAGCGATTGAGAGAAATGGGGGGGAAACGTTGGGCTAGGATGGTATTCAGCCACTTGTACATAAAAAATGTTGTTACAAAATGGAAAAAGCGAACCAGAAAATTTACTGGTAACTACTTAGAAAACAACAAGGGCCGGTTAAGAAGAAGGTGAAGGAAGCTGAGACCGATATGTGGAGAATGGGCATGATTAAAAAGTGCGCGCTAGAGATCTATCGATCTTTTAGGCAGTTTATTGCTAAAAAGGATCTATGATAATACTCGGAGTAGTTCTCTACTGTTTGAGGCCAGGACGGGAGTATTTCAAACCAAGACATTTCGAGCCAAATTCGAAAGAGTAGACACAGTATGCACTGCGTGTGGAGAGGAAGAGGCAACTGCCGAACACTTGATAATGTGCTGTAAAGGGCTTCACCCTAAAGTTCAAATTGATGGCGCAGAGTTCTTAAAAGCAGTTGGGTTTAGTGACAGGGAGGGCGAAATACACTTTAGGCTAGTAAAATTAACTAGAAGGAGGTTATCTGATTGGTAGCTAAAGTCAAGGATCGAGTGAAAATAAACCCTTCACTGCAAAGTACGAATCCTAAACCTCACTATTTAAAGGAAAAAAATCTAGTTTTTTGTACACTAAGTATTGCAGCTTGGTGGTGTTAGCCGCCGCCCGATCTAAAGGGTAGAGCCATATCAATCCATCCATCCATCCATGATGTGACTTGATGCGCTCGTTCGCCTCCCCTGCACGCTCGAGGCAATCTAGCGCAGCGCCTTCAGAATACCACTCACCAATTTTCTTGCGCAGAACATCAAATAAATGTCGTGTTCACTCTCTCCACACGCAAGAGTATCGTCTTTCGATGACATTTGCAGAAACATGCAGATAAAGGGTCAATTTTTGTTCCCGTGACTGTATTATCAAAAGACAGAGAAAGATTTGATTGATATGTGGGGTTTAACGTCCCAAAAATACCATACACTCTAAGCCGAAATTCGGCAAAGTTTGACTAACTGCAGTCGTTAAACCAATGGACGAACGGTTCGTCCAACAGGGACTAAATGTGTGACAATACATGTCTTGCGCAAACGCCCGGCAATGAAGGGACCAACGGGGAGGGCAACTGCGCCGTGATCGCCTCCTGTCGATGCTGCACTGCAATGCTCGGCGTGGTCGGCGATCATGAAAACAAGTTAAATAGGCTATACGCCACTGTGAAAGTGAAGCACTATGAAACGAATAGAAGATGTTATTAGAGGAAAGTAGTACAACACGCTGTCAGGCACACAGCAAGTGCCCTCGCGTTTCCACCATGCTGGCACGGGCGAGCCGAAGCCAAGTGAAAGTCTCCGCAAACACGGGCAATGCCGAGAACTCGCTTTAATGTGCTGAATAAGTTCGAACTACGGTGAACACTGACAATGCTAATAAAGGTAAGCTGTTAATCAGTGGTCGTGTACCCACACGGTGACCACAAGTTCAAAGCGATATATAGGAAAAGTAGGCTTCGTACGTCATCGGTATCAAACGGGCTGCCGGTGTGAGTGCATTGCCGGCACAAGCGAAGGAAACGTCGCGTACAAGTTCACAAAAATAGTAGCTCAGGCAAACTTATGTCTTTTTATCCATGCGACAATCGTTATCAAAAATCCAACGTGTAGGCGATCGCGGATACGACTAATCGTGCGGCCAGCGGTACACAGGTTGTGCCTTACCAGCACGATGAAAAAACCGTGCCTGCGAACGGTCTCGTCGCTGTAAGTATACAGATATCTACATCACTCCAAAAGGCACAGCGAACATGGGGCACTTACCTATTGTTCATTTGTGACTATAAAATAACGACGACGAAAATTTCACGCGAGCCGCATGTTGCGATCGCCGGCGGTCGTTTAGCCGTACTCGTCGTAAGCCTAGCGACGCCGTCGGCAAGCCGACCCGGTATGGCATCGGCGGGGCGGGCGCCTGCGGCTGCTTCGCCGGCTTTCCCGCACAAGCGCCACTGCTATGTTTGCGTTTGCGGACTCGTGCGCCAGCACTGCGAACGCTGGTTCGGCCGACATGATCGAATACCAGCTGATAATTCGTAGTCTCGGGCTGGAAGCATGTTGAATATTAGATGGATCCATATTAAAAGATCGGTGCGCATCGGTGCTACGAATTAGCCGATGTAAATTTTCGCGTTACGGTATCAATGTTTATTGTTTTTTTAAGCCGAGTAAAAGTCGCCCACTGGCACTAGATGGGAGGTCAAAATACCGTGCTATATATACCCGAGAGGCTGTTCTTTGTATTACAGCGCGGGCAGTCAGTGTTTGCGGTGTTTTACTTTGAAATAATAGTGCGTATGTATGTGTGTGTGTGTGTGTGTGTATTGCATGAATAACATACTATGATCTTCAGTGCTGATTAAATTGGAATAAACATAAAATATACTGCACAAACGCAGTGTCGCCATTTTTTTTGCCATTGGTCCAGACGGTTCAACTGTTAGTCCCGCTGGATCATTCTACTGGGGCCAACATTTAAACCAAGTGGAGTAAGTGCTTGGGGTAACAGTTTAGCCTTTGCAGTTACTCCCGCAGTTAGTCCAAAATTGGTTCAAAATCTGTTGCAGCGCATTTAGACCCCTAAAGGACCAATGGCATACCCTACTTTAGTCTTTTTCGACTTAGAGTGTATGGTTATGAGAGACGCCGTAGTCGAGGGCTCAGGAAATTTCGACCACCTGGGGTTCTTTAACGTGCACCCAAATCTGAGCACACGGGCCTACACCATTTCCACCTGCATCGGAAATGTAGCCGCCGCAGCCGGGATTTGAACCCGCAACCTGCGGGTCAGCAGCCGAGTACCTTAGCCACTAGACCACCGCGGCGGGGCAAGAGACAGAGAAAGAAAAACCCGCGAAGTAATCGACTCTCTCGACAATAAAGGATGCGGGGGAAATTGCGTTAGCCACCACTGCATTGCCATTTCAGAAAACGAATACCTATATTTCCTTAGGTCACTTGGTTCTTTTATCCACCACTATTTTTTTGTTTTGTTTTAAATTTTTTTTGGAATCTTTTTCGTTTAGGCACACGCGCCTAGGTGATATTTAATAGCGAAGCATTTTTTTGCGAGCTCCGGATTCATTGACGGCATCTATTCATCAATCTATCTATCTATCTATCTATCTATCTATCTATCTATCTATCTGTCTATCTATCTATCATTCTATCTATCTATCTATCTATCTAATTATCTATCTATCTATCTATCTATCTATCTATCTCTGTCTGTCTGATGATGATGATGAGTAGATTTTAGTGGCGCAAGGGCCAATTGATGGCCAAAGAGCGCCATTTCAATTGACAATCTCTGTCTGTCTGTCTGTCTGTAGATAAATAGATAAATAGGCTCAATATCGCAGAATTTCGCTAACAAATGCTTTGCATTTAACAGACATCTCTGTCTGTCTGTCTGTCTGTTAAATGCAAAGCATTTGTTGGCGAAATTCTGCGATATTGAGCCTATTTATCTATTTATCTATCTATCTATCTATCTATCTATCTATCTATTTATCTATCCATCTATCTATCTATCTATCTATCTATCTAGCCACCTATGGCTTTTAGCTCTCCTGGCCGTTTCGATAATGCTATCAATGCCAAACTTGGCATGGCATAACATGACTGCAGAAGAACATATTTGACTAGTCATAACATGACAATACTGACATGTATGTCATGAATGCCGTGATTTACATTTCACGGTTGTGCATCTTGCAGTGATTTTGTTCACTTGGCATGTTGCCAAACTGGTATGGTAAGACATGATTGCATGGCGAACACAAACTAAAGACCTAATATAAATATCATGACATGCGTGTCAAGTAACAACATCAATACATGCCACGCGCATGACGCGCTCGCGGTCGTTTCGCTAGCGTCACATATACCAAAATTGGTATGACGGTGCGTGAATGGATGACGATGGTATGTGACTGGTGCAAACATGATAATCATGAGATGATTGTCATGTAACAATATGACTACATGCCACGCTCATGCTGTGCTCGCAGCCGTTTCGCAAGGCTTCATTTATAATAAAATTCGGTATTACGAGACGTTAATGGATGACGAAGGTATGATACTGGTGCGAACATGATAAACATGGGATGTGTGTCATGTAACATTCTACGCTCACGATGCACTCGCGGCCGTTTTGCTAGCTGCACGTGTACCAAACTCGGTATTGTGCGATGCGAACGGGCGACACATATAAATGACACACTTGAACATGATAATCACGACATGCATGTCTTGCAACAACATGACTACATGCCTGTGATGTGTGGTGCGCGTTCAAAGTGCGCGCCTTCGAAAAGTGCGCGTCACGGGAAAAAAAAAACAAAAGGAGAAATACCAGAGTGCACGTGCGGTGCTGCTTAAACAAGAATGACGACGTTAAAGAGCGTCAAGCACGAGGATGCGTGGCAGGACGTGAAGTAAACAAAAGGTAAAACATCCAATGGGCAGCGAACACGGAGATTTCAAGGCCCAATGGCTTGACACCACGAAACAGCAGTATCTCCAATGAGAACGAGACAAGTGGGCCAGAGCTGAAGCAGGAGCCTGGGGGGACGAGAGCAAGGGGAATTCGAGGCAGGCAGTGCAAGCGGAAGGTCGTCACCGGACCGGGCGCTGAAGATGGGCCGTTGGGTTCCGGACCCGAGCCTACAGGACTTCCACCGGCCGGGGCCTCCTGCTGTCGGGTTCCCGCTCCAAAGGACCGTGGCCATCCGGTCCTGAACTCCTTTCCAGGGCCTGCGGACTTTGGTTCCGGCAGGCGAGCTACAGCCGTCGGGCTCCGGGCCCGAGCTGTGCGCCCAGCTGCTTGACTAGGTCGACCCTAGTTCCCGGACGCGTCGCCACCAGCCTGCGTTCTCCCGTCTCCGACGTGTCCACGCTCCTCAAGCCGAAACCATCACGATTTGGTAGGGCTTTTCGACGTGTCGCCAGCAGCCAGCGTTCCCTCGTCCTCGTCCAGCCCACGCATTGACGCAGGAGTCACGGCGTTCCGGTTTCTCATCACCGCCGAAAACCAACTTGTGGGTGAGACTGCACCGATACTCTTGCGCTACTCCCATCACTCAGCCCCTTTCGAACGTTAGGTTTAGTTACTGACTTTGAACGTTCTTGTTGGGTGTTTACAGATGTGTTTCGTCATGTCCAGTCAACTGTTTATTAAGTGTTTTGTTTTGTGAGGAATCTTTGCCTTTTTACTTTTCAATTAAACTTTTTGTGTGTTTCTTGGAAACCGAACGGCTTTGTCCTTATTAGAAAAACTCTCTGAGGCTCAGCCCGGGAGAAAAACAAATCAGCAACAAGAACCCCGCATCACAAATTGGCGTCCGTGACAGGACAAAGTCGTTTGTTTTTCCAGTAGATTTTTTGACGCGGTTAACACGATGACGAACACGTGGGAGTTAATTGAGTTGGCGGATAAAATGGGACTGACGGGAGCGGAGTTTAGAGTATGGTACGAGGAGCGGATGGAGAGGGAGCGTGAGCAACGGGCTGCAGAACGAAAGGCGGCGAAGGAAAAGCTTGAATTGGTGCTTAGAGCTAAGAAGGAGGAGCTAGAGCGCGTAACGCGTGAAAATAAAGTGTTGCTAGAGCGTCAGACACGCATACTGAAGCAGCAGCTCCAATTAGAGAGGGTGGACTTCGAGCGGCGACTCGAGCTTGCGATGGCGAAAAGGGGGCAGCTGGCGATGCAGAAGGTCGAGCAAGCGGTGAATGTTTGCTCCGATAGCAGCGTTTGCTGGAGGGAAGTCGATTCCTGCAAGGTTGGCCTCGAGCCTCGCGACAGCCTTACTTCGGAGCGAGAAGCTCAGATAGAGGAAGGCAGAGAGGTGGACAGCCAAGAAGGCAGGAGTCATGAGGAGTTTGTTGAAGCGACGGAAAGCTCCTCTGGCTGGGAACATATTACTTCCGTTAGCTGCTTGGGGACCTCTGAGAGGCCAAGCACCTATGAAGAAGAGCGCCTGGATATGGGCGACCTAGAAGCTGTGGAAAATGTTGTGGAGCAAAGCTTCGATAGCAGGGAACAAAGACGCTCCATTCAGAATGAGGTGTGTATCAGAACGTCGCAGAGGCCGAGCACATTTCGGGAAGGGGTAGGGCTACCTCTCAATAGCTCCATGGAAGGAGCGCTAGAACGTCATTGGGAAGATGGCAGCGAATGCCATGAAGGCTCTGATATAGTGGCCACTGATTGTTTTGTACCGACAGAGGTAGCAGCAGGCACCACGTCAATGGTCCTAGACCATACGTATATCTCACTCAGAGAGAGAGGGGATTCTAGTTCACAGGATAGCGTAACTGCTATTTGTCCGAGAAAACACGATGGGAGTGCTGAAGCACTCTTCAAAATAAACAGTATCGAATCGGAGGTGGGCTCGATGGTAGGTATGGAGAATGCCAGACAGGGTCTTGAACCTGAGAACGTGATTGGTTTTGAACCTATAATTAAGTCCACTCAAGATGAGCTGTATAATGACCGAGCACAACGGCATCCCTTCTCAAGAATCCAGGAACCTCACACGCTTGTCGGAGCGTTTGGGCTTGCTGAGGGCACCCCGAGCTTGTGTTCATTAGATGGTGAACTAAAAGAAAGCATTTGTGTGAGAGATTGTGGCATTTGGACATTCGTGTCTCAGTGCGTTTCGTGTCGACGCCGACGGCTCGAGACCGCGCCCTGTTCCTCTGTGACCGGTAAGCGTTCATGTGGCCGGCGGGGGCGCAGACACGCGTTTCAGCGAAAGTGCATAAAAGCATGTTTGCCACAGTTACTTTCGAAACGTGCGAGAAGGGCAGTGCGTCTGGTTTGGGACGCGATAACCTGAGTGTAGGGTTGGAAAACCGGTAGCTCTTTCTGGACTTCGACTTTTAGATGCGGACACAAGTAGCTTTGTCCATAGTCGATTTTGTAGTAAAAAGGTTTATTCCGGGTTTCAGAACTTTTAAATGCAATTGGGTGAATCTAAAGTTTAAGTGTGGACATTTGGACGATGTAGCGAACTGTAGCCCGGTGATGTGTTGAACTGCGTGGTGCAAATATGTGGTTTAATTGTGACGTAGTGCAGAACGCGCACTCATCGGCAGTTTTTTTTTTTCTAAAAAAAAAAAAAACTTGAATAAAAGGGGGGCGTATGTGATGTGTGGTGCGCGTTCAAAGTGCGCGCCTTCGAAAAGTGCGCGTCACGGGAAAAAAAAAACAAAAGGAGAAATACCAGAGTGCACGTGCGGTGCTGCTTAAACAAGAATGACGACGTTAAAGAGCGTCAAGCACGAGGATGCGTGGCAGGACGTGAAGTAAACAAAAGGTAAAACATCCAATGGGCAGCGAACACGGAGATTTCAAGGCCCAATGGCTTGACACCACGAAACAGCAGTATCTCCAATGAGAACGAGACAAGTGGGCCAGAGCTGAAGCAGGAGCCTGGGGGGACGAGAGCAAGGGGAATTCGAGGCAGGCAGTGCAAGCGGAAGGTCGTCACCGGACCGGGCGCTGAAGATGGGCCGTTGGGTTCCGGACCCGAGCCTACAGGACTTCCACCGGCCGGGGCCTCCTGCTGTCGGGTTCCCGCTCCAAAGGACCGTGGCCATCCGGTCCTGAACTCCTTTCCAGGGCCTGCGGACTTTGGTTCCGGCAGGCGAGCTACAGCCGTCGGGCTCCGGGCCCGAGCTGTGCGCCCAGCTGCTTGACTAGGTCGACCCTAGTTCCCGGACGCGTCGCCACCAGCCTGCGTTCTCCCGTCTCCGACGTGTCCACGCTCCTCAAGCCGAAACCATCACGATTTGGTAGGGCTTTTCGACGTGTCGCCAGCAGCCAGCGTTCCCTCGTCCTCGTCCAGCCCACGCATTGACGCAGGAGTCACGGCGTTCCGGTTTCTCATCACCGCCGAAAACCAACTTGTGGGTGAGACTGCACCGATACTCTTGCGCTACTCCCATCACTCAGCCCCTTTCGAACGTTAGGTTTAGTTACTGACTTTGAACGTTCTTGTTGGGTGTTTACAGATGTGTTTCGTCATGTCCAGTCAACTGTTTATTAAGTGTTTTGTTTTGTGAGGAATCTTTGCCTTTTTACTTTTCAATTAAACTTTTTGTGTGTTTCTTGGAAACCGAACGGCTTTGTCCTTATTAGAAAAACTCTCTGAGGCTCAGCCCGGGAGAAAAACAAATCAGCAACAAGAACCCGCATCACAATGCCACACTCATGGGTCGCTCGCGGCTTTTTCGCTAGGTTCACATATGCCAAATTTGGTATTACGTGACGTCAATGAATGAGGAAGGTATGTGACTGGTGCAAACATGATAATAATGAGATGGGTGTCATTTGAGAACATGACTACATAACAGAGTCAAGGCGCCAATACATTTCAACGTGACGCGGTGCGCGTGCTCGCCAGCGTTCATTTCATTGCATCACGCTGGCGTAGACTCCAGACGCCAGTCCTGCTATATACTCGCAGGCACGCGCCGCGCTGCGTTGCTTTGACGCATGAGCGTTGCAGCGCGTCCAGCGCCTCTCTGTCACGAAAAGAGTTAGACGCAGTGTTGTCCTGGTAACTCGTAAGCTCCAAATGCAGCATGTGGCATTTTGCGCCAATGGCCGCCGGGCTGCACCGACGGACGCTGGTCGCATCTGGCGTCAGGCTATTGAATGCTTGGTTTCGCTAACGTAGCGTCACTGTGACCAGCGTGCGCACGCGTCAACGCTACATTGCAGTATTTGGGGTCCTTCATGATGCGCTCGCGGCCGTTTTGCTAGCTTCGCGTATACCAAATTGGGCGTTACGTGACGTCAATGGGTGACGAAATACATGACTGGTGCAAACTTGATAATCCTGACACGCGTGTCATGTAAGAACGGGACAACATACCGCGCTCATACTGTGCTCACGGGCGTTTATCTTGCTCCACAAATACTAAATTTAATATCACGGGACATGAATAGTTGACGAAGGCAAACGACCCATCTAAACATGGTAATCATGGCACGGAAGTCATGTGTACGGCATTCATTTACCTCCACCTCGTAATGTTGTGCTGATTTTAAAGTGACATATCAACCTTTCCCATTCGTGTTTCGCATATCATCAATTCCCACTGTACCTGAGATCTGCCCATTTTTATCTATCTATCTATCTATCTATCTATCTATCTATCTATCTATCTATCTATCTATTTTATGCTTCACAAGACATTGCAAAACTCGTACGGCATGGTATGACTCATGATATGTGTGTTATGTAAAATGTGACTAAGTGCTAAACTCAGCACGCTCGTGGCCATTTCGCTAGCTTCACATATACAAGATTTGGTGTTACGTGTCGTGAATATGTGACGAATTTCTATAACGTAGGCGAACTTGATAATCATCACATGCGCCTCATATAAGAATAAGATTATATACAACTCTCATGATGCGCTCGCGGCCGATCCGCTACCTTTACATATACCAAAGTTGATATTCCGTCGGCTGAATAGACAATGAAAGTAAATGACACGTCTGAACATGATAATCATGACATGCGTGTCTCATGTGAAACATGACTACACGGTAGGCTCATAGAGTACTCGCGGCCGTTCCGCTTGCTTCACGTATAGCAAATTTGGTATTACGTGCCGTGAATAGACTATGAACGCAAATGTCAAGTGCAAGCATAATAATCTTGACATGCAAGCCATGTACGGGATATTTATGTTTACCTCGTATAACGCTGCGTTGATTTTAAGGTGACAACTCAACCTTCCTAAGTCGTGCTTTGCATATCATTGGTTCCCACTGTACATAGGATGTTCCTTTTTTTTCTTTTTTTGCGGAAGGTCGATAATTTTTCGGTTTCTTTTGGCGTTTTGATGGTAAGATAACTTGTACCTTATGAATATTTTTGGTAAGCTGTATACTTGTTGTACCTTGAATGAACTTTTAGGGGCGAGATTACGCGTGAGTGCTTCTTTACTTTTCCAGACCCTGGTACGCACTGTGCCTCACTTTCGTCTCTCCTAATTAAGCGCTACCAACTGACCCAAACGGCTGTTTCGGTACTATATGTCACCCGTCATGCTTTCTATTTGGTCACCAAGATATAAAACATCAGTTTTCTGTACGTAGAAGTCCTTATTATCTATAAGAACTTGTTAGAAAATCAAATAAACGCCGTACATAGTCATTGTGGTCAGGGATTCTTTTACTTGCGACGCTTTTTCTCTACCAGACGCAATCCTTCAAGCACTGGACTGCATCAGGTTTGTTGTTGCTTCTAGCAAAGCGGGGCTGTGTGCTTCCACAATCCTCCTTTTGCTTTGATTAATATTTCGTACTGATTCTTGCGTTTCATTTGAAGTTCATTATTCCCTTATAATAAAATGCCTTCTTATTGCACGGTCAACATATTTGCACTGGCTACCATTTTATGCAATTACATTTCAGTAAGTGATCTCTGCATTTGCCCTAGTTGGTGCTGAATGCAATGTGAGGGTGCCCGCAAATTAGAAAATTTAGTTTCAGGAGTGTGCTGGCACAACGTATCGCAGCTGAAATAGCCTGCGGGGTTTAATTCTGTTAATATTCGTATATCATCTGCAAAATATCAGTAGCGAAGGTAGATTGAAAGGTATTTTCTAAATTTTTGAAGCTTGCGGGAGCTCTCGACTTCATTGTGTCATTTACACCATCAAAGGGAACCCTTTGGGAACCCCTACTTCCTTCCTATCACGACGCTACAGTCAAGTTGTGATGACGTCGTAGGCGCAATTTTTTTGCCGCGTTTGTTCCTGCAGTATTTACTTCTTGAGACTGGTCTTGAGTACGTGCTGGTGGCGCACGCTGTGAATTTTCTCTTTAGTGACAGTGCAGTTCCGTTTCCTACTCGAAAGTAATTCTTGATGCAGACTGTGCGGGAGTGTTTCACAGGTTTGTCTCCCGACGAGGTCAAAAGCTGCACACGCTAGGTGGAAATAGCCGCACCCGCAGACTTCTCGTTTCTGAAGCTTTCTAAAACCAAAACTGATACTCGTGGTTAATGTAGGGCCTGTGAGTAATTATCTGTCACATGATGAGGCAAACGATGAGTCGTATCATTACTAAGAGGCCCCCGGCCACACATGGCAGCAGACAAACGTGAGGTCTAAGTTTTTGCGTCAGTAGTTCTATAAAGACACGCCACAATATTTGGGTTTGAATGCATGCAATGATCCTTAGGACGCCTTGGGTATGTGCTGGGCTGCCCTTCAATGATGAAGAATCCAAGGATGCGCGTTTGTCATTCCTTGGCTAGGAATTCTCTTTGAGCTTCAGCTAGGTATGCTGGACCTGCTGCAACAGCTCCCACAGTGTCCATGTTTTAGTGTTAACAGCAGTTAGAAATAGCTCCAACTAACAGCTGCGAAGGAACACAACTGCGGGGAAAAATGAAGCATAACTTGTAGTCGAGTATTACATGACACGCATGTTTCGAGTATCAAGTTTGGACGTCTTAATTATCTTCATCGTCCGCTCGTGCCATGGAATTCCAAATTTCGCTTATATGAAGCTGGAAAGCAACCAAGTGTTTTATTATGAGCGAAGTAAGTAGGCATATTCTTACGTTACACGCATGTCATGAATATCATGTTTGCACCAACCATATACCTTTGTCGTTCATTTCCGTCACGTAAAACCCAATTCGGTATATATGAAGCAACCGAAATGGCCGCGAGCTCATCATGAGCGTGGCATGTAGTTGTGTTCTTACATGACACGTATGCCATGATTATCATGCTTTCACCGGTAATACAGCTTGACGTCACGTAATACAAAATTTTGTATATGTGAAGCTACCCAAATGGGCGCAAGGGCGCTATGAGCGTAGCATGTAGCCATGTGTTACATAGCACGCATATCAAGATTATCATGTTTGGACGTGTCATTTAGCTTCACTCTCTGTTCATCCCAAGGAATACCAACTTGGGTATATCTCAAGCTAGTGAAACGGCCGCGAGCTCATCAAAAGCGTGGAATGTAGTCATGTTGCTACATAGCTGACATATCAGCGATCAGATGACAACAAAAAATGGGTGGTCTGTCTGCTGCGCCAGCTGTCTTTCGTCTTAGTCGATGCTATACGCGTCAGTGTCAAAATGCATTCTAAATACACACACCTCGTGTCATTTTTACGCAATATGTTTGTGATGGAGGTGTGGGGCACTTCCCTGTTATGATCACCGAGCTGCACAATGGCCCTGTCATCAGAGGTCCAACCATGTCACAGGTTGAACAACTATCGTCTTCACCATCTTCATTTCCGTGACTTCTACCTACGTCGTACTACCTGCTGCTCACGATCTCGGTGTATATTCCGGTCAGGATGGCGTTGGCTTCGACAAATGGAGCAACTGCTACGAACGAGTCAGAGCAAGCTATATGTGGGACCTGAGTTTTATGCTTGCCATTGTGCTTTTCTACCTCAAAGGCCCACCGCGGGTGTGGTTCGAGACGCACGAAGTGGAGATTACAAGCTGGGACTCCTTTAAAGAGAAGATGCGCTACCTCTTTGGTAACACCATTGGACGGCAGGTCACTGAGCGCAATCAGCTGAGGGCGCGTGTACAGATGTCAACAGAGTCGTACGTCATGTACATTTACGACGTCATCGCCGTATGCCACCAGACTGACGAGCACATGCGTGAGTCTGAGAAAGTGACCCGTGTGCTGAAAGACATCGCAGACAATGCGTTTGATTTCTATTAAATAACAACGTTGCCACCATCGACACCATCGTTATAAAGTGTCGGTGGTTTGAAGAAGCCAAAAACCGCCGTATCAGTCAGTGATTCACCGGACTTCCAACAAGGCCGCAACGTCATCGTGTGAAGTCCCCCACGAGTCACCAACGTATGACAACGTCACGCGCATTATTTGTCGGAAAATTGACGCCACCTGTCCAGCTCCTCTTCAGCCCCCCGTTTTCTCAACGCTTGTTTCTGACCACCAACAGCCGTCGGGGGGTTCATGCAAGCTGTCATAAGGCAGGAGTTTGCGAACCTCGGCCTTCCATCAGCGAGTCAATTGAATCACCCCGAATTCCCGCCTTAATCTTCAGGACACGCTCGCTGTTCACCTTCTACAATGCCCTTTCACAACCCTTCGAAATGGCGAACGCCCGACTACCGGCCTCTATTTTTCCTGCCAGCCGCCAGGGCACATTTCTCTCTATTGCCGCCACCGTTGGTCAATCGAACTACGTCATGCCTCAACCCCTGCTTACATGCAGCTTACCACCCCTCGACGTTGAGCTGCTGCACCCTACAATTTTTAGTTAGAAGGGCCAGAGTAAGGGCTAGTTGGTTGTACATGATTGGCACTGACAGCGCGCTAGAATTGAACACTAAATACACACTGTAGCACAAGTGTGACACACACGAGCGCTCGTGTCGTACTTGTGCTACAGTGTGTCTTTTATTTTTCAATTCTAGCTCATTGTGAGTGTCAACCATCGACACTTTTTATTCGTCATCATCTTACGAGCCTCCCAATGATGCCCCTTTGTTTGGTAGTCAGTATACTCCCGCTTTGTCCGAGAGAAGACAAAGCAATTTTCAGCTGCCTTTTATGATTTAATGTTAATTCCGGGCCGCGTGTTGTGCTATAACATTTCGCTCGCGTGTTGTCGGGAGTCTTTACTACCGATCCGCTGTGCTTTGTGAGCATGCTCAAAAAGTGTTGCAGGGTCCCTTTAAATGACCGTTCTTCTCATACCTTCAGCCTTGATTTACCACTCTATGCTCAGTGCTCTGCAAAGTCCAGAAGCTACTTGGACCTAACCCCTGTCGTTCGCCTGCCACCTCGAGCCGTCACGTACATTTCTTTACCATCAGCCCCATCCCGTCCTTGACGATGATTACAGCGCTACACCGGTTACTGACGTTCGGCTGACGCGCAGTGTTACTGTGCTTCATAGCATCGCGACCGTAGTGGATAACTGTGTAGTCGTTCCGCTCCTTAATTTTGGCTTCACCCCTTAAGTGTTGCCCTGCGAAATGTCTCTAGCCCAAGTAACTGCCATACCAGACGACAATATCAGCGTTGTAGCTGTATCTGTTCCTGATAAAAGCATGATCTCACGGTCACCCAGCCCGGATGACGCTAATTTTTGGAACATGATTGAATCGGACCATTCGCCCTAACCAGGCCGACACTCTCTGCCAGGTTTTGAATTCATACAGGGACATTTTCGACATCCACGTTCGTCTTTTGAGTCAGACTATGACTGTCACTCAGTGAATCAACACTGGTTATTCTGTGACCATTCATCTATGACCGTACCGCATGTCAGCGTCTGAGCGAGAAGTAATTGAAAAATAAGTGGACATAATGCTTACGAAAAACATATTCGAATCAATATTGAGCCCTTGGACATGTCCTGTGGTATTATTAAGCAAGAAAGATGGCTCAAGGCATTTTTGCATTGATTATCGCCACCTCAACAAAATTACAAAAAAAGACGTTTACCCTCTACCACACATTCACACGGCCCTCGATTGCCTCCATGGCACCACCTTCTTTTCGTGAAGCGTGGAAACTTGAGCAAGGTGGAAGGAGATAAATGAATTAAGGAACAGCGCAACCTAGAAGTACATACTGCGTAACTACATCTAGGTTGCGCTGATCCTACATTCACTTCTTTTCATCTATCGATCTCTAATCTGGCTACTGAAAAATTGCTGTAGATGACTGGTATGGAAAGAAAACCGCCTCTATTACGGCTAGTGCTCTTTACCATTTCAAGGTCATGCCCTTAAACGGGGCAATAAACTGGGCAATGACCATGTAACGGTGTAGGCAAGTCGACTATTTTCAAAGTCTGAACACAATTTCTCTATAAGTAAACTATAATGTCTTAGTATACTTTTGTCTGGTAGGTTTCGAAATTCTTTTCTTACCTGTAGGGCGGCCCTTTCCATGTCATCACAGATCATGACGCGCGATGCTGGCTTTCTTCTCTGAAAAGCCCCACCGGGCAACTTGGCCGTTGCCCGTTACGCCTACAGGAATATCCCTAAACGGTTGCTTACAAGTCTGAACGCCGATTGATTTTCCCGCTACCCTGTTGATCAGCCGACTAATCAGTCATCCAGCCTGGCTAGCCTTAGCTTCGTGTCTATGTGTCGGTTTCTTTAGGTTGGTAATGAACAATGTCGTCATTTTTCATTACTACAGCTCACTGACCGTCTCGAATCTGCCCTGAACGACGCGTTGCTCACGTACGCGCCTTCCTGAGTGGCACGCTGTATCATCGTAGCCTCCAGCCAGATGGCCCTGAGCTTTTTCCCGTCGTGTCGAATCATTTGCGTTAAACTGTGCCGCATGAGCTTCACGATGAACCAACTGCTGGCCATCTTTGTGTATCTCGCACGTACGACCGTGTTCGTCACCGCTTCCTAAGCCTGTTTCACATGCGAGCGACCGAGCGGTGGTGGTTGCGGTGATGAGTGGCGGAAGGACGCGCTGACGCGCGTTCGTTTCACATGCGCCGCTGCTACCGCTGCTGTTGCGCGACGCCCGCCGCTCTGGAGAGCAGTGTTGTCCGCTATCTAAAAGCCGCGCTCTCCTCGAAGTGTCCTTCCTTTCGCCACCGTGTGCTGCTACGTTCATCATCAATAGCTGCTCGACTTTTACGCATCTGTACACTGATTGAACTAAGTGTAACATGAACCCTATAACAAATAAGCAACGTTTGCAGTTGCTTTCTTGTTTTTTTTTTTTGCTTTTTACGTTTGCTTTTTTGCGCGCTCATAAAACTGACCTTGGAGAAGCAAATAAAAGAACTTGCTGGTATGGTTATATTAGACAGCTGTTCCAGCTAGGTGAATGCTTAAGAACTGCAAGCGTGTTTTGCGCAGCCCTTCTCATGTTTCTCCGATTCATTGCTCTTGCTTTCAGCTATTTACCTTTGGGAATCCGAACGAGGTTTCTGTCAGCCCCATACCTGTTCGCTCGAGTAAAAATAAAATTTTAGATGAAAGCTTTCAGTGGTAAGCTTCGGCCGTGCTTGTGGTCACCCTGTGGCATATGCAAACACACCCTTTATCGGGATTTTCCGTATGGTGTACATTTATTCCCCGAATTTCCCGGTGCCCGAATTTGCATGCTTCCACCATAAATAGTAAGCTTAGGTTTTTCAATGATGCAGTAAAGCACCCCAGGAAGAGTTTCACCAACGGCAGGAAGCATGGTATACGTGAGACGCTCGTTTTTCCGGTTCTTTGGCTGCTGTATATACACTTGTGCGTGGCCCAGGTCAAGAACTACGCAGCGAGTCTTGCTTTAGCGGAAATGTGTGTTCATAAATGATGTGGTGGTGAGCAAGAAAGCCGAAGTATCACATCATTTCACGCAACAAACTTTTTGCTTCGTGCCCCCTCTTTGTTGAGTCACATCGCGAAATTCCTTTTAGGGACCTCTGTGGAATGCTACTTCTCAAGTCGACTGCCGTAGCACCCACCCTTGCTCTCTCGTTCGTATGAACCCTTTCTTCTATGAACCGTCATCAAAATTCATCGTTGCTTGAACCAGCAACATTTGCTGCGACACAGTGTATGGCGTGTCATGTGGTTCCTCTACGTGGGAGTAACATTCTATGAAAATGCAAAAGGAAAGTAGTACTAATAATGTTCAAATAAAAAAGGTACTGCACACGATTGTCACTCCGGTAGAAGCATCGCCGAGAGCAACAAAATAAAAACAGTTCCACATCGACATCACCAGTGAACATGGCCAGTTCAAGCGACCCCTTTTACTTTACAAAACCATGATAATTCTTAAGGAGCTCGGCTATTTTTTCCCGAAGATTGCTCTTGCAATGCTTCTCCCGAAAATCCTCCATCTTGATGTTCCAAAAAAGAGGTCGTTTCACAACATCTGCAATTAGCAACTTGTTGAAAGCAGCGCGAGATATTTGTGAGCTGGGAGAGGACAGATGTCGCCTGCTACTCAGTCGGGGCGAGTTCTGTGAAGCGAGTTCCCGCAGCGCGCGCGTTCACTCTTCGACTCGACCCCTGGTATCACGTGCGAAACGACGTCACTAGTCGCTCTGCCGCTTCTGCTGTGAGCGAATTTTCCCAACTTGTGCGAATTTCACTAAAGTGAACAGTAGTCGCAATAGAAATCTCTTTTGGCCTCGCGCGGCGGCTTACGCTCCGTTCTTGGAGCAAAATCACTCGCATGTGTAACAAATTTTACGGCGCAGTCTCGACAGGTTTGTTCGCCATCACGTGTCCTCCTGCGATAAATGCCAACGTAGGAAACAACCTACAGCGCCCCCCGCTGCACTTCTTCAACCAATATCCAGCTCAACCGAACCTTTCTTCCGTGTTGGTATAGATATTCTCGGTCCTTTTCCTAAGTCGAATTCGGGCAACAAGTGGGTAGGCGTTGCTACAGATTATGCGTCTTTGTATGCCATCACTCGAGCACTTCCCTCCAGCTTCGCGCTACTGACGTTGTGGACTTTTTGCTCTACGATATCATCCTACACCGTGGCGCTCCTCGCCAATTGCCACGGATAGCAGCCGCGCATTTTCTTTCTGAGTAATTGACGATCCTCTGCGCTCTTCCTCGGCGCAGCACAAGTTAACCACTTCCTATCTTTCCCAAACAAATGCCCCTGCCGAACGCCCCTATTTCCCCTCACGGACATGTTCACGGAGTATGTGTCCTCCGACAAACCTGACTGCGACCTGGCGTTACCTCACGTGACCTTCTCGTACAATTCATTGCGCCAAGACACCACTGGGAATTCACCCTTTTATTTGCTCGATGGTCGTGACTCGACAATACCAGTCAAAACCCTATTCCAGCCACTACAACATTGTCCACTGAATATGCACGTGACGCTATTACTCGTGCCGACCCCGCACGTAAGACTTGCGGCTTCGCAAGCCACCCAGAAAGTCAACCACGACAGTCGGCATGTCGACATTTGCTTCTCATCCGGTTCTATCGTTGTCCTGTGGTGCCCAGTTCTTCAATTTGGCTTATCAGAGCAATTTTTGTCTCGGCACAAGGGTCTTTACTACATCGTGCCCCAGTCAACCGACGTCACTCATCAGATCATTCCGGCATCATTCTTTGCCTGCAATCACACCCTGTGATGTCGTGCATGTCAGCAGGCTAAATGCCTACCGTCTACTTTCTGAATACCGTGTACTTAATAATGTGCACCGAGACGGCACTTTTACCACTGAGGGGTAGTGCTACGTAGCTGACATATCAGCGATCAGGGGACGACAACGAGAAATGGGTGGTCTGTCCGCTGACCGTGCTGTCCTTTATCTTAGTGTATGCTCTACACATCAGTGTCAATATAAATTCTAAATCGACATGCCTCGTGTCTTTATTACGCAACAACATACCCAATACCTGACAACAATACCTGACACGCATGTCATTATTATAATGTTTGCACCAATCGTATACCTTCGTCATCCGTTTACGTCACGTAGCACCAAACTCAATATATGTGAAGCTAGCGAAACGATCACGAGCGCATTTTGAGCGTAATATGCAGTCATGTTCCTGCATAGGATCCATGTCATAATTATTATGTTTTCACCAGTTATATACCGGCGTCATCAATTTCTGTCACGTAACACAAATTTGGTATATGTGAAGCTAGCGAAACTGAAGTGAGACGCTGTGAGCGTAGCATGTAGTCATGTCTTATATGACACACTTGTCATGGTTACAATGTTTGCACGTGTAATTTATTTTCGTCCATTCACGTCACGGAACACGAACTTTGATATAAGCTGGAGAAACGGCCGCGAGCGCATCATGTTCATACATTATACGCATGGCATAATTACCACGGTTGCAGCAGTCATATACCTTCACCACTCATTCACGTCAAGTTACATCAATTTTGGTGTAACGCTCAATATTCACCAGCACTTGTGTAGACGCTGGTGCGCCTCAACACTTCTTTGTTGATCGGCGGCCAACGCTTTGTTCACCGCTATCAGTGTTCAGGTATTGCTGTACTCTGAACTTCAGTTTCCTGGCCACAAGTTTAACAGAATATACAGCTTCATCCAAGCATCGAGTCTGCTCCGTTAGTCCAAGTCTCGACTTTGTTACCATATCATCGAACATCAAAAACACAATTTCGTTTTCAATCATATGTAAATGAAAGCTGGCCTGACTTATTTTCGCTTCTGTCATCAAGTTTTCATATTGATTCTCTGCCATGTTTTTTTTGCAGCTCAGTGCTTCAGCTTGCTGTTGTGTAATTTCATCAGTGTGTTCATAACCCTTTTTAACAGTGCTTGGAAGGTAGGGCTGTTTTGTGGCAGTTGACAGTCTCTATTCCTACCATCCCTTGATATGGAGGCTTCCGACAGACAAAAAAAATGATATAAAGTTTACATAAAATAATTAAAATACAGCGTACTTTCATTTTCTAAAAATATATCAGATGATATGAGCTCCAACATTGCTACAGTCTTGCCAGTAAGTGAATACCAAGGAATAGAAAGCAGACGCTTTTTTCGCAATGGGTAAAAATGTTACTTTTCATTTACTCGAACGCGCAAGAAGCAAAATTACATTCGTGCTCAATTTTGTATAGCCCCTCATGTCGATATTTGGTGGCCTCATGCAGTGCAAACACCACCCATACGCGTTTATGTACTCACAATATATAATCTCTAGTTTATGTTCGAAGCTGTGGTCGTACCAATATACAATGGTCTCTCTAATTCAAAAGCACTCACAATGCCATCAGCCATTGTGTGTTTATTGTTAATAGATGAGTATGAGCAAGGCTAAAGCTCTGCAGATCTTGTTTCTATTGCTCAAAAAAGTGCGCATGCAATCACTGCAGCATTTCTTGCAGCATGGCACTGCTGTACACTTCAATACCAAACCACAGTGTCGTGTGAACGATACGAATATTGTAAGCGCAATAGGGCTCCGCAAACTCTGAACATCTGGTGATTTTTAGCGTGCACTGGCATCGCCAAGTACACGGTCCTTTACATTTATGCCTCTAAGTGCAACCGCTGTGGAAGGGATCTAACCCGTGGCCTCTACGTCAGCAGCCAAAAAACGTAGCCACTGATGCAACATGGCGGACGTAAAATCTAGTATTTTTGTAATAAATACATCGTACCTGCATTGACAAATAACGTTCAATCGATCTCTCATGTTCGTTCCGATAAGCTTTACTTTGCAAAGTCAAACTTGAATGGTGATTGCGAAGTGCTCTCGTATGAATCTTTTCTCACACTTGTACTTTTTTTGCACTGATGACTGTTCGACTCATGTGATCGTGGGCTGTACTCTTTATGCTTGGCAGAGTAGACCATTGGTTCCTCTCGCATGCATCCCGAGACTAAGTGATACTTTTCATTGTATTCAACGAACTTAACAGGGCAATTCTCCTTCTGCAGCTCACTTTAATAATGTACTCCACTCTGGCGCTCCTGGACCCCAAGCGACTTTTGACGGCGTCCGAAGCTTTCTCTAGTGCCTACTTGCTGTCACTCATTGAGAACTTCTGTGCGTCTTTAACCCTGGCAATGAGAGCCATGAATGGGGTGAGTGTTTTGTTCACTCATCAAGACTTAAGTTAATTAACCGTTTCCCTTCAGGGTTTTTTTTATTTTGACCGGAGAATCATTTTGCGCATGATTTCTTTATGGCTAGTACCTCTTAGGACTACAAGCAAAAAATTCTACCTGTGGTGCAAATACTTATGAATTAATATTCATGGTGTAAACTAGGTCGCCAAGGCAGAGTGGTTCTGAAATAAAAAAATAGCTTCTGTGTGCTCGCTACTCAATAGTGTACACTGCATCAGAACCAACGCCATATTTGGCACTATGGCAGTCGTTGAAGAAACTTTGGGACCTCAGCCTGAAAACAGTGGTCAACCACCTCAGTGGTCAACCGCTTGACGTCACCCATTTATTTATTTATTTATTCGCTTATTTATTTATTTGTTTGTTTATTAATTTATTCATTCATTTATTTGTACTCAACTGCACCGTGAAGAGTAATTGAAAGGGCAGAGCTATTGCATAATTGCTTTGACTGACGCCTTAAAAAATGTATGACTTGAGTGGTGCATCCCCATGATTTTGGGCTAGGCGTAGTCTTCTCAGATTCCATCTGCGCACAAATGACATAGTCATGGTGTCAATAGAAGTGGCGGCTATTGTTGATATGCTCCCCTCTAGTTGGCAGTTTTGATTTCATTTCTGAGTTCGTAGAGAAAATCTTCTTTAATGCCGCTGATTGACCATGCCAATGTTGAAATTTGTTATAAGTATGCAAGTTCGTTCGTTGCAGTAACGCACGAAACCACGCAATGGCACACAATTTATAGTCAACACTCGCCTCTTTAAGCGCTGGACGAGTATAATATACCTAGTGCGTGAGCGTATTTTAGTTCCACGTGGGTCCATCTTCCCTGCTTTATTTAGGTTATCAGTCAGTCCGGCATCATGCTTTTTAGTGAGGAGCTGTTCCCTTAAGTTATGAAGTTGTAGTTGGTTACCTTTACAACATTGCACTGGCACAATTGCACTAGGTACACCCGGACATTTTTCTAGAGATATCAAGGAGATTGATTATGCAGATACCAGCTGCCATCATAGTAAGCGCAACTTGAAAGAGCGTTTGCTGCTATATGTTGGTAATACATGTCATGTCTCACATTTTAGCGTATAAAAGGTAAACGACGAAAGGCGACTGGATGAAATAACTGATTTAGTACGAAGCAGTAAAGCAATGCAATATTAATGCCCTGGCAGATTGCCTAGTGTCAGTTTTAATACAACCGGCATGGCCCAGGTTTGGTACAAAGAAGTACGTCGGCATGCATCTGTAAAAGTGAAATCTTAAACACTCTATTAGACGTCACACAGCATTGCCGCACCGTCGACGAGACCTAAAGCCACTGGTAGTGTTGCAGAAAAGAAGCGAAGAATTCGATTTCAGTTTAATTCAAGTGTTGCAGATCCTTCCAAAACACATTTTAATGAACATGAGATCATGCCTCTTAGCGTGCTATTAAGGTACAATTAAGGTTCCTAATTGTATAACCTACAATAGTGTCCTTAATAGTTCATCAATTATTTCTTGTCAGTTTGGTGCATGAGGCTACGAAGCTAGCAAGTTTTTGAAGCCTCATAAAAATGTACATGGCAAAATACTGCTGTCTAGATTTGCCTGAAATTTGTGGCACAATTCGCCTGTCAAAATAAAACGATGTAAAAGCAGTGCAACTACAGGCAATAGTTACAGAGTTTCATGATTCTTTTTATTAGAATCTAAATGAGTTTTCAGCCACTTGAAAAAAACGTTACATTCAAACAAGAGTCTCTTACTGAAGTTGTCGCGCTGTTACTAGAACACAACCACGGTGAATCAACTCACAACAGCACTCTTTCCTGTCTTTTTTGTCTTGTCCGGAAGTTGTCCTGCTGTTACAACAACACAACTACGGTAAACGATTCGAGGTGAATTTTTGTATATCTGTAAACATTTCGGTGTCACTTCAAATGATTTTCATGTGTTTTTCATGCATATTTTATTCATGTGTAGTCCAGGCAAATAAAACTCAAATCAGTTCAATCGTCAGCATTTATATATGTGTCATCAAATATCCCGTGTTCGTGGTGGGATAAGTTTCAGAATGAACTCTATTGCTCACATTTATCGTAGAACGTTATCGACTGATTTTAAAGTAGCCTGGAATATTTCAACGCACTCGGGTTTATTTTGCGCAAAGTAGTGGTTTCGCAAGTAACGGTGCGGTTAAAATAAATTGATTGACATGTGGGGTTTAACGTCCCAAAACCGCCATATAATTAAGAGAGACGCTGTAGTGAAGGGCTCTGGAAATTTCGAGCACCTGGATTCTTAACGTGCAACTGAATCTGAGCACACAGGGCTACAACATTTTCGCCTCCATCGGAAGTGCATCCGACGCAGCCGAGATTTGATCCCGTGACCTGCGCATCAGCAGCCGAGTACCTTAGCCACTAGACTAACGCGGCTGGGCACGGTTGTATTAAAGTTAAAACAAAAAGGTCAGCATGGTATTTTTTACCTATCTCATGATGAAAGTGTTCCCAAAATGAGATTGAACTACATCGTTGCTACCTAAGCGAATTCGTGTAACACTCTTTTGTTTGTCATTTAAAAACAAATATTTCTTCTCAGTATTTCATTCCAGTTATTAGATAGCACCTAATGATGCCTGAAAGAAAATCAGCTCTAATTGGATCGCTTAATAAGACATTCCTACCCAAAAGCTCACTATAGTTTATTAGTTCATTAGGATATTTCACTTAATGAGGTGCTATTGCTTACATGTATTTCTAACAGACAAACCTATCTCTTGGCCGTGTGGTAGCGCTCTGCACCGCTGAAGTCTCTTCAGCAGATTTCGGCATTGGTGTGGACTCCAGCGTGCAGAAAGGTATGTGGTTAAATGACGCTAGCAATGTTCAGTGACGAGTCTCGGTGCTTCATACAGATAATAATGTTCACTTGAATTGCATATAGGACTTCACCGGTGCAAGCCACAGTGAAGACATAGTTAAAGCAAGCTTGAAAGCTCAATGTATGATCTTGTTTAAACTAGGAAAGTGTTGTGTTACGGTCTTTTTTTTCATTTTTGACACAGAAATATTGAGAAGTAGCTCACAATAATGCCAGGGAAAGTACAGGGAATGTTATCATAAGCAATTCTAATGTAAATGAGGAGACACCAGGTCGATGAAGAGATAACTTGCCACCGACAGGATCCGAACCTGTGGCCTTTGAATAAGAATTCTACGCTCTATCACTGACCTACGGTGGCGTTTATTTCCTTTTTCACGTTAGGGTACATAGGTGCATTCAAACGTAATATCATCAGTCAGTGGTTGCTGTTGCCATGGCGGCGAGTGTGGAACACTCTTGCCTATTTGGTGTCACGTTCTACGTGATCGTATTACGAAATGACAGCTTAGGAATAATCCCTCGCATACCACCTCTAGGCATCAACTTTGCCAGAATTAGGCCCTCTCAATAAATGAAGGAAAGTGTAAGTTTAAGACGATAGTTATAGCGCGAGAACAAAACGACGACACAGAGACAAGAAGGACGTCGTCGTCGTTTTGTTCTCGCGCTATAACTATCGTCATGTCATACCAACTAGCCCAAGCTGCCACACTTCTAATGTAAGTTTAAGGGCTTGTTTTATTTGTTAGGCACGACATTATACAGAACTAGCAGACAAAAATTCCACGTAAAAGCTAGGGAATGCAAATACACGTAAATGTAAATAGAAAGAAACACGCTGGATGAAAATATAACTTGCCGCCGGCAGGATCAAAACCTGAATCTTCGAATAGCGCGTTTTATTTACTTCTAACAGTGTGATATGCCCTATACTTTCTTCGGCATCATTGCCTGGTAGTTCTTTACAAAGACCACTTTCATGTGGGTCACTCGAAGCGTGCTAACGCAATGTGAACACCCACACTCTTTGATATATAGCCAGAAACATTTTGAATTAGTTTTCATTTTATTGCTGAGCCCTTCAAAATATTTCGTTTTTGCGCTTTCCACACATGATTTATACTGCTCCGCACATTATTATACTGTTCCACACATGATTTATACTTTTTTCCTCGCATATGAGTGGGTTTAATTTGAACTAACTGAATGCTTTTTTCGCGTATCAATCATGGGTTAAATCAATTGGCTTTGTGATAAATCTATCCGTATCGTGATATTAAGCTTTTTAATCAGAAGTGCATACCATGCGAGGCTATGAAGACAGGTTGGATTCGTGGCATATTTGGTACTAATGAACCTAATGAAAAATATGTATGCATATATATTCATAGTGAGTACATAACAAATAATATAGATCACATGCGTCCACCTTTTTATTACTTCATAGAAATAATTTCCACCATTGCATCAGCAGCGGGAATACAGCAGGGCATGAAGGAACTCTCGACCGCACCTCTTGCTGACCAATTCATTTTGTTTGCACAAAAGCATGTTCATGGATACGCAATGCTTGCTATATCGCAATAGAAATGAGAGTGCAGGAAAAATTGTCACTAGTGGTCAAAGAACGAACAGATGCAACAAACATGAATAAACATCTGCTACTTGACCACCAAACTTAATACAGAAAATCAAAGAATATTGAATGCAATTTAAATGTCTATCAGTACACTTAAATGTCGAAGACAGAAACTTCGTTACTGTGACCCTGATTTAAATCTATCAATGCACGTGCGATAAAGAATTACGCATATAAGGTTCAAAGCAAGCGTCAAAAATAAAAAATATAATGAAAACAAAAAGTAGGGCTAAAACCTGAGACAAGCCACCGAAAACTACCTAGAAGGGCAAATTTCGTCTCATTTATTATGACTGCTAGGCGTATTCATAAGCCAAAGTTCGAGTACAAATAGGGTAGTCTCAAAGTTCTCTACTGATCCATTTCTCTAGGTAAATCAAAGAGTTATTATGGCTTTACAATCACGGCTCTCATGCTTTCTTTTCTTGGTTTACTTTGCTTTTCTTATCGTACTTGACACTGCGGTCACTTCCGGATGAGTCCAGCTCTTTTTGTCGAACACTGCCCGAAAATTTCTCTGCCCGTACGCGGCTTGCTTTGTGTGCGCGACTACCGAAGGCTGTAAAAAGTGTACCCTTCGCATTCAGATGCACGGCAGAGTGTTTTGAGGTGGTTGTGATTTGCGGATAGAAAAAGATGCTGATCCTTCAGAGATACGCTAAGTGGGCACGGCGAAACGGCTGGGACCATGTCGCTTACCACGAAATTCTTCTTCACTGCATAGGTCCTCCTGACAGTGATCGCCGGATCATCAACCGTAAGCGATGCGTGCCGAGGATCAGCAGCTATCAACGCCTCCTTCGACACGTGTCCGTCTGCACCGCTATCGTTTCCCGACAGGTTCACCACCACCCCTCTGCATGGTCTGCGCATGTTACTGACGTCACCAATCGTCAACCCTATAAAGGACTCGCTCCAGTGCTTCTTCGGCAGTGGGCACGGCGAAACGGCTGGGACCATGTCGCTTACCACGAAATTCTTCTTCACTGCACAGGTCCTCCTGACAGTGATCGCAGGATCATCAACCGTAATCGATGCGTGCCGAGGATCAGCAGCTATCAACGCCTCCTTCAACACGTGTCCGTCTGCACCGCTATCGTTCCCCGACAAGTTCACCACCACCCCTCTGCATGGTCTGCGCATGTTACTGACGTCACCAATCGTCAACCCTATAAAGGTCTCGCTCCAGTGCTTCTTCGGCAGTGGGCACGGCGAAACGGCTGCGACCATGTCGCTTACCACGAAATTCTTCTTCACTGCACAGGTTAGTTATTCCAACTGTAACATCAGAACGAAAAGTGAAATTTTCCTTTTGGTTGTACCCTGCCCACGCACACTTGCTTGTATATGTTATGATTGTTATGCTGTATGCAAATTGTTGCTTTGCGGTGACATCGAGGAAAATCCTGGTCCAACTGTTGAGGAAATGTGTGAAAAACTCTTGTGTGGTCAGGCTACGAGACAGGATGAACTCTCGGAAATGAAAACGCGTCTCAACGACACTGAACGAGTATTGCGGGATTACGGCTCGAAAATTCAGTCTATAAACAAGATCTTACAGGAACTTAACTTGAAGGCACCTGCCGTTACATCTCTCGAAACTTCGACTGCTTCTCCACAGACCATGATGGCGTGGCAGAACAGCAAGCTAGTAGACTTGGAGGACCGCAGCCGACGGTCCAACCTTGTTGTACATGGCATCGCGGAATCAGCTTGTGAAGAGGAAGAGTCACTGAAAACAAAGGTTATAAGCAATGTTTTTAAGAAAAAACTCGGCGTTGAGTGCAAATCAATTGCTCGCATCCACCGCCTTGGGCGAGAAGAAGGTCAGAGACCAGTTATTGCCTACTTTTAGGATTTTGTAGAAAAGCAGGCTGTGTTGAAAAATGCGCATAAACTGAAGGGAACGAATATTATTGTACAGAATGATTACAGCCAAAGCACTTTGCACAAACGCAAGCTTCTCTGGGAAAGCGCGAAACCCGAACGTGATAGTAAAAAACGCGTCCTGTTAGTTCACGATAAGCTTAAAATCGATGATGAAGTGTACATCTGGGACAACGAAAGGAATCATAGAGTTCTGCTGCCCTCACAGCCTGCCTCATCAGCACAGAAAAGCCAGCGTTTACCAGAAACTGCAGCAGCGGCAACTACAGCAGCGGCACAAAATGCGTCAAACGGCACCACGGTTGATTGACGGGAATTAAGGAGCGCCGACAAAGAACTAAGAATATTAAACCTAAATGCTCAAATCCTTGTCAACAAAACTGATAAACTTGAATATTTGCTTTTAGAACATAACCCACACATAACAGTTATAACAGAAACATGGTTGCATAATAACATCCCCAATTCTATTGTAGTTCCTGCATCCTATCAAATCATACGCCGCGACCGCCCTTCTCGTGGGGGCGGTGTAGCTATTGTCTTAAAAATTTCCATTCCACATGTTATCTTACCGGAGATACCAGACCACGAGAGTGTATTTTTGAATGTAAACTGTTGGGGTCATAATTTCACGATATGTGCGGTGTATAGGCCTCCAAATGCTCCGTCCAGCTATTTGCAAGTACTTCACGATGAGTTATGTATGTATAAAGACAACCGGCTCATTCTATCTGGTGACTTTAATCTTCCTCAAATTAATTGGCTTAACACGAAATCAGTGTTTGATGCTGTTACTAACCCTCTTCTTGATGTTATGCTCATGTGTGACTTAGTTCAGACAGTTCTCGAGTACACAACAGTTGCCGGAAATGCCCGTTCAATATTAGACCTTGTTTTTGTTAATTCAAGCACACCTGAATATAGTGTCTCTATCAATAATAGTGCTATCTCTGACCACATGAGTGTCTTGTTGTCTTTTCGTTTAGGGGGCCTACAGAAACACCGAAAACAAGTCAATAAGGTAGTGAAAAATTATTCTAATGCCGATGATCAATCAATCTCAGACACACTTTGGAATCTTTGTGACAGCCTGCCCAGTTCCGTTGAAACATTGTGAAATACCCTGAAGTTTACCGTTCACTTTTGCATTGACAGATATATTCCTACCAGGAGTGTCCGTACTAACCAAAACAACCCATGGATATCAAGAGAAATCATTCACCTTCATCGCAGGCTTAAGCGTGCCAAACGGCGCCACTCCCCTCCCAGCAAGTTAACCGCATTGAAAACTCTTCTTGCCTCCAAGCTTTCTGATGCAAAGGCTAAATAGTTATCGCAAACCCTTCCAAGTTTTATAAAAAGCTGTCCAGAAAAGTTCTGGCGTTACTTAGGTGATCGTCCTAAAGACGTCCAACAGATATCAATTAGCGGTTCTGTTACCGGTGACTCGGTCGCTATCGCTAACCATTTTAACCAATATTTTCACTCCGTTTTCTCTCCAATCCAAGATAGTACGCCGTACAACATGCCTCTCCTAAATCTGTCCTCAGAATTTATAATCCTCGAGGGTGTTATTAACATGTTACTCAACCTAAAAATTAGATCTTCCGTTGGCCCGGACAACATAGCCAATGCCTTCTTGCACCGATACGCTGAGCCGCTAGGGCATATTCTTACTCACCTTTTTAGGTTATCATTTTACTGTACCGAAAATCCTGACGACTGGCGCATGGCCTGTGTCGTACCAATCTTCAAAAAAGGGGACCGCCTCTTTGCAAACAATTACCGCCCTATCTCCCTGACTTCTAGCATCTGTAAACTCTTTGAACATGTAGTATGAGATTTTATTGTCTCGTTTTTAGAAGCCAACAATATTCTAACGCCTTGCCAGCACGGGTTCAGAAGACGCTTATCTACGCTTACCCAGTTAGTAACCACTATTCATGAACTTGCGTCTTCACTCGATAAGGCTGAACAAATCGACGTCATTTTTTTTAGATTTCAGCAAAGCATTCGACCGCGTTCCTCACAGTAAACTAATCCTCAAGCTTCAAAAATTTGGCTTACCAATAACACTCATAAAATAGATCTAGTACTATCTGTCTAACCGCAAGCAGTTTGTTAAAATAAGTAGCTGTTTTTCCGCTACTCTCCCTGTAACTTCCGGTGTTCCTCAGGGCAGCGTGCCTGGACCCGTACTCTTTTTAATTTATATCTATGATATTTCTGACGTTATCGACGCATCGTCGATTGGTTTGAAGTTGTTTGCGGACGACTGTGTACTCTTTAAACGAATTTCATCCTCAAGTGACCAAAGTAAACTGCAATGTAACCTTGATGCTGTCTCTGAATGGTGTGAAAAATGGTCCATGGAACTGAACTGTGACAAATCTGTATTGCTCCAGGTAACTAACAAAAAAAATGCATTCACGTCCTCCTACAGGCTCAATAACCACATGCTGAAACAAGTAGACGAATATAAATATCTAGGAGTTACTATAACAAGCTGACTAACTTGGTCTAGTCACATTAACAAAATTCGCGCATCGGCCTCCAGAAAACTCGGGTTCCTCAGGTACAAACTAAAAGCCGCTCCTCCACGTGTTAAATTGCTAGCTTATAATTCCGTTGTTAGGCCGCAACTCGAGTACGCAAGCGCAGCATGGGACCCATTCCTTAAAAAAGACATTCACAAATTAGAAATGGTGCAAAAAAAGGCAGTCCGGTTCATCTTTAACAGCTATCATAGCCGCGCTTCTCCATCGCTTCTCATGGAAAACAACAATATAATGACCCTGGAACACAGGAGGCAGGTTGCGCGTCTAAGATTTCTGTTTTTGCTTAATTCCCAACAATTCAATATTAATCCAGGACTTTATACTCAGCCCCACTTATCTCGTTCAACTCGAAGCACCCATGAGCACAATCTAACTCCAATTTTTGCACGCACTAATCTTTTTAAGCACTCCTTCTTTCCCCGTGCAATCGAGCAGTGGAATAGATTGCCTGTTGATGTGTTTTCGGCGCGTGATGTGTCGGATTTTGAAAAGCGTGTACTTTATGCAATATTTTAAACATTCACTTTGCCGCTATGTTTCTTTGTGTACTGCTTTTTTTTCACACTTGTTGGACTGTTTTCAGAATTGTGTACCAATTTACCATGCGGATTGATGCTTTCTATGTAATTAATCCCTGCGCACCTGCTTGGTCTTCAGACTGCAGTATGTCTTAAATAAATAATAAATAAATAAATGAAACATACACAAGTGTAGCAAAGCGGCAGGTGTGTAACAAAAGTCCTTCAAACGAATGATTGCCATAAACATGCACTGCAGCTGGACACACTAGAACGAAAACAGCTGCCTAAACTAAAGATAGAAAAGTGATAAAGTTAGAGATGTGTGACCCCTTCTCATTATGTATACATATATTTTTACTTCTTGCGTCATTGTGAAGGCTCTCCCTATGCCTCCATCTCCGCTTTTAATACCCCTTCCTCTGCCCCCGAACTGCAGCCAAATCCCGACGCCCCGGGGCAGCACGAACGCATTTCACACAAAGCCACACCAATTTTCATGAGAAACTGGCGGCAGCGTTCCCGGCGGGTGCCCGACCTGTCAACGCGGGAAAGGCCATGGCCGCAGAGCGCAGGCATAGGGCAAAGGGCTCACTGCCTCTTTACGTTACTCTGTAGTCAAATATGGTTCAGGGATGTGCTGCTGGTTTCCCACTTAAAAAAACTCGGGTTAAATCACAGCTGCCGATAGTGGATTTCTATTTCATGAATGACTTGCCACAGTCGTATTGGTTTGCCTTTGTCTCTTCATTCTAGCTTCAGTAGCTACGTACGTCTGCAGAAGAAAAATTGGACAGTGAGCGTACTTATGGCCAGCTCAATGGTTCGTTTCAATCTTTTATTTTTATTTCGGACGCGCATAAATACACCGTATAAACTTTTGCCGTTATCAATTATTTAAAACGTGTGTTGGCGAAATTAGTTGTAGAAGAACAGTACATTTGTATCCACAACGCCAGCACGTCGACCTGTTCACGAACACCTTGTGACCGCTTTATTAAAGTTACAAGTCAAATATATTTTCTTTAGTGTCAAGACTAACTCTGAAAGGACCGACAGGACATTGCTGTCCTTACAGTATTCAGTTTATTCCCACTGCCCGAAGGTCGTAAACACAGTTTTTATTTTTAAGCCAGCCAGCGACCGCCAATAAGATGCAGCGTACTGAAAACACACAGAACGAATCTCGTATTCGCTAAAATATCGAAGGCCATGTTTTACGATTTTACTGAATACCATGTGGTGCCACTGCAAATAAATACGCTCGCTGTCAAATTTTAGAAGCGAAGCTTCTCAGTGTGTGGGTCTGCCCATCTGCCGATGGTGTATGTAGCCACCGGTGGCACAACCGAAAGAGCCGTCCTTGCAATGTCGGCTGGATGGCGGCACTTATATGTGATGAATACATGATGGAAAGGTGCGAGATGGCTGTACTTGGAGTGTTCACTACATAGACGGACGGACGGACGAACTGAAAAACGCAGAGACCGACAGAAGGGCAAATGCACGGACGGATGGATGAACAGACAGGTGGAAGAACGTGCGCATGGTGGAACGCACGGACAAACGGGTGCACCAACAATCCCACGAACGAACGGAAGCACGGACGGACGCATGGACGGACGAAAGCAAGAACGAGTGGGTGGAGGAAACCATGGACAAACTTACGAACGCTTCGCCCCACCAATCATCATTCACTCCGTGGATATGCTGTGTAATGGTGCTTTGCTACCTTGGCATTTTTTCTTTTGCTTCAGATCTTTCGTAACTTTTCGTGGTAACTCATCGCAAGTGAGGGCAGATAAAAAAGGAATTATCATCTACCGCTTAAGGGGCACATGTGTAGATGTCAAGCACCCAACCCCATTGCTTACAATGGCAGCGGCGTTGCGTAGGAGTCTTTCCTACTGGAACATGCCAATCGCTGCTAATGGGCAATCAAACACAAAGACTCCGATTAGACACAAAGACTAGAAGTTAAGTTTTCAATAACGTGCAGGCTGGGAATATTTGTTGTTCAATAAAGCACAGGAGGAATATCGTTCCGGTACTACCTTGGAGGTCAAAGTTCAGTGTCTGTATCTACGCGGTTGCAAGCGAACGGTTTTGCAGGACAAGCAGCCGGTTTTCTTCAATCACTTGATTCACACTCGTAGCGCAAAACTGGAGAAGTCGGAGACACAGTAGACACCATAAAAAGGATGGGCGCGAGAAATTATAGTAGTGTTCACTATCGCAAAACATGAAAGAAAATCTGTCAGTGTGGCATTGGTTCTCTTATCCAGCAAAGAGGTCGAGTATTTGAAAGTAAATCTTCCACATGCAGGGTGGAGACACGTGATGTTACGGACATAAGAAAGTGCCTCAGAGTGTGATTGTGCGCAAGCGCTCTGGTCCAATGATTTTTGGATTTTTTATCGAAAAATCAGTAGATGGTTCTAGCACCCGTCCAGTTTATATGTTCCTTTGTCTTTCTGCGTCTTCCACCACGAATATGAATGCAAGTGACCGCCTGCACCACCACCTTCACTGTTCTTCAATCAAGAAACTCGCTAACTGACTGCATTGGCGTTGCAAGGCGAGACAAAAGGAACATACGAGAGAAGGGAGATGGGGCGCATGCACAATGATTGTGCAATCGCCGTGAGGAGAAATGCCAAGAAGAGAAGAGAGAGGGGGCGTCCTTCGAAGATCAGGGCGCGCAAGCCGAAGGTGGCTGTAAATGCCACAGAGAGGAATGCTTGGAGAAGAGAGGGTTGAGTGATCGAAAACTAGCAGACGCTACGTGCTTCGGCGTTACGAAGCGAGAGAGGTGGCGTAGGAGAGAAAACAGAAAGGGGAGAGGAGGCGCATGTGCAGTAAGGGTTGTCACGCCGTACACCTGATTGAGCTTGGCCCGGTGATGCTTAGCATATAAACAGGCAAGCAAACACGGCTGTGCAAGTGACTCTAAAAGTAAGAATGTGCCATCTGCAGGTGCAATCCAAACCCAGGCTTTGATTAGGAAGCGGTTGTTTTACCCCTGCACTAATTGGCTAATGAACAAACACGACACATTGTAGACTACCGACAACAGCGGCACAAGCGGATTGACACTATTTTGGCTTCACTTTACGAAGCTCCAACAGTGTCATAATATAAGTATGAAACTCAAACTTAGGCGTGAACCTAAAGAAATGGTTAATTGTGAGAATTGCTCCTTCGTCCTCTGGCTGATTCACTCCTTGGTCGTTTGTTATCAGTGACGCCACGCGCGGAATAATCGGCACAAGACTTACTTCCAAAACAGCAACAAAACTTGTGACATTAGTGTCCCAGAGTACAGTTCTTCATTCTAAACCATGTCCGTGCTTTCGGTTGCCGTTCCTTCAAACGTATTCTTCACGTTGAGGCACACTACAAATCATGCTATAACGTCTGAGTAAGTGGTATTCATTGTAAGAGCACTGTATACTGCAAGGAGTTTCAAAGAACTGCATACGCTCATCGTAACTTCTGAGCACATGCTTGCGTGCCCACAGCATTATTGCGTGCATATTGTCCTTCGGTGCACCTGGTCTTCCACTGGGGGTATGAAAGACGCGTTGTAGCATTATGACTCATTCCGTCTATTAAACTATTCCCAGGGGTTGCGACGCTGACGAAGGTAGAGATGACTGGTTCAAATGGAAAATTTTTAACTGACCTTATTTGTGTTCAGTAGACGGCAAGTTCAATTGCAGCGAAACACTGGCATTGACAGCAGCATACACAGCGCTGGCCGTCGATCAACTGACAAGCGGTGAAGCACGTCGGCATTTATTCACGTGCAGTCGAATACTCTAGCGTTATCACTAGCGGCCACGTAGGTTCCATATTAATATGTAATGTTCACAATGTGGTCGTAATCTTAAGGAAATGATCCACTACAATCCTGAAGCTTCTTGAGCACTGCGAACGCGGTCTGCGCTGAATAATACGTACACTGTAACGGGGCACTAACAAATCTTGAAGAACGCATGTGCCATTGCCTCTTTCCAAAAAAAGCATCTTCCCGATGCTTCACAATGATGAAAGTACAATAGTAATGCAAGAAAGTAGAAGCAATGATAACACCAATAACCAAGTACACTTATTTTGTTAACCGCATAAAACGGCTTGAGGTGTGCGAAATGAATGCCTTCAGGCCACGACCGCGGCAGTTGACAGTTCGTAATGCCGTCGGGGCAACCTCGTAGACGATTGGGCCGAGACGTCAAACTACCTGTATGGTTCGAACTACCATCACACAAGTTTTTCATTGAGTCCACGTCGGCGTATCGGCATTCGTACCTAAACACGTTCACCGGGCTGGTATTCCACGAAGCGCCGTCGACGATTGGCAGCTGTCGCTTATCTGATGGTTCTTCATGCGAAGGCCGGGCAGTTGTCGGGCTTCTTCGGTGCACTGGAGGCTCACACACACTGAGGTTTTGTGAGGAAGAAGCTAGACACATGCAGAAGTGCATTGCCATCGCCTGGCTCGCTTGGCTTTTCACTCTCTGGCTACGCTTTTCCTGCTATTGCTGCTATCCTCCTGGTCGCTGTGCACCTCAATAAACCCCCGTAAGAAGTGGTGGAGCTGCTGGGTAGTGACAAACTGGAACATCGCAGCCGAGAACTCAAGCCAGACTCTGCATTGCCGGATGAAGTATTAAATAAACTGCAGCAACAACCTGCTGTTCTGGTGCCCACATTGGTCTGCCCCGGCCCATCGCGTCAACGCGACCCACCAATCTCTAGCGGTACAGAAAAGGAGGATGTAGAAGACTGGCTCACCGAATACGAGTAGGTAAGCGTGATTGACCGCGGCGATGACGCCGCGAAGTTCAACTACATGTCATTTTATTTTAGCGGCGTAGCCAGCGTATGGCATCGAAACCACCTACGTGACTTCTCGGCGTGGCCTACTTTCAAAACACACGTTACGGAAGTATTCGGGCGCCCCTCTGTTCGCAAGCTTCGAGTCGAGCAACGGTTGCGTGGCCTGGAGCGGCAGAATGGTGAAACATTCACCAGCTATATTGAAGACGTGGTCAGTCTGTGTAAGGCGTTGATTTTGCCATGGCCGATGCCGATAAGATCAGGCATATCTTGAAAGGGATTGAAGACGACGCCTTTCAGATGATGCTGGCGAAGAACCCGTCCACAGTGTCTGAACTTGTCAATCTTTGCTAAAGTTTTGATGAGCTGCGCAAACAACGCACAGCCACGCGCCACTCTCATCCACAGGCGACTTCAATGTTGGGATTTGCGGTTTCACGATGACAACACATCTCTGCTTCAGGATTAAGGATTTTGTCAATGAAGCTGCTGCTCGCCAGCTTTCGTTGATGCCGCTTGTCCACAACCAGTCGCAATCGCCATTGGCGCCTGCTCTCCAAAGCATCGACATCACCAGGGACCAGGTCACCGAAAAATTTCCACCTTCTCTCCATCAGGCTCCAACTACTCCTCCCCTGACGTACGCCGCAGTCGCTTCCAGGCCTGTGCTGCAAGGCTACAGCCCACGTCTTCCGTCTATTCGCCTGTCATTATCGCCGCCCGCCCGCCCAGTCGTACAGTACGCTCGAGCCGAAGACCCTTGGCGCACAGAACACAATCGTCCTATTTTCATTGTGGCCTTGTTGGACAAGTGACCCGTTACTGCCGCTTTCGTGCACCACCCATTTACAACAGTGTGCGTCCACCATGGGTCACATAAGCGCCACGTCAACCACGCCGCAGTTACTAAGACGACTAAGGATTCAATCCTACCTCCCGAACCCCACCCTCTTCTGGCCACTTTCTTTTTCCTCACCACCACTCCCTTTCCCCTGAGCACCGATGGCGGAGCCCTGTGCGCTAGAAAAACAAAGTAGCGCCGCTCAGGAGGCGAGAACTGATTTTTCGGCCAAATGCATAAGCCCCAAATTTCTCCCCAAAACGTTATTGAAGTCGCTATAAAGGAACATGGACGCTAGCCCTTGTCGACACCGGTGCTACCCTTTCAGCAATTGGTGGCCGCATTTGCCGCCATATCGGAAAATTCACGAAGCCTGTTTCTGGACTATCCCTTCTTACAGCACAAGCGCAGCACATCGAGCCATCCGGTTCCTACACAGCCCGTGTCGTCATCCAGGATGTTCTTTGTGTGATCGAATTCATCGCGTTGCCGTCTTGTTCTCACGACGTCATAGGAGGGTGGGATTTCCTCTCTACACATCGTGCGATCATCAATAAGCCTGCGCTGAACTCGACTTATTTCCATTTTCAACAGACGTCACCAATGACAAGGACATGTGCCGCAAAATCACAGTTTGTGACGACACCGATGTGCCTGCCCGTCTACTGTTCTTGTCTCTATCTATTGTGCCTCGGAAGATGGCGGTTCAGTGCTTTTCGCACCGTCTGCACTTCTAGTTCACCGCCGATTACTGCCATTTGCCGTTCTCCATTTGCCATTTGCCGATTAGTGTCATTTGCCATTTGCCATTTGCCAGTTGCCGTTCCCGAGCTCTGTTCAGGCATTTCTGTGATGTACATCACCAATCCACCGCCCAAGCTTATCCCTTTGCGCCACGGGAAAGCCCTCGGAAAAGCCGAGCCGCTGGCGTCATCTTCGATAATCGGCACCACCCTACTGAATCGTTCCGTATGCGAGTCCAATAATTCCTTATGTTTCCATATAGAATACATATGTTTCCTATATATTTTCCTTATATTTCCGTAAGAATCTTACGAAAACATACGGAATTATTGGACAGCGCATACGGAACGTTTCAGTAGGGCGTGGACGACTCCACTGATATAGCCATCCTCGAGACATCAACTCCTCGGCCCCTACTGTGATCTTTGCCACTAGCCATAGGCAGCCACCTTATGACGACACAACGAGACCAACTTCTTCGCTTTTTGGACAATTTCTTTTCCTCTTTTGACTGCCAAGCAAGGGCACCCGGCCGCACAGCGACTATTTCGAATGCTATCGACAACGGAAGCCAGGCGCCCATTCGACAGCGCCCCTACCGAGTATCGGTGATTGAAAGGCACGTTATCGATGACTAGGTGAATCGCATGCTTAAACGCGGTGTTATTCAACCTTCCAACAGTCCCTGGGCATCGCCTGTCGACCTTGTTGGGAAGAAAGATGGCACAATAGGATTTTGCGTCGATTATTGCCGGCTTAAAGGGCCATTCACCAGGTCTGACGATTTTGAGCTGACAAGTGCAATGCGTAGACGAGGCGTTTATGATCACTTCTGCCAAAATTTGCAACGCTACGCGCCGTGGAAATGGGGGAAACTTCAAGGTCGATGCTGCTTCCCCTACCCTCTGCCAGCACTCGCGTAGAGAACGAGAGCAAGACGTAGGCGTAGGAATAGCCTTACGTACACGGCAATGCAGTGAAGTTATTCCTCTACGTAACGAGTCTGCTCTGCTGTTGTCAACAGTATACCACGTGACATGGCAAAAAATATTTAACACAACATGCGTAGTTTATGCATTTGTGCATTTGTTGCTTTAAGAGATTTTAAAAATTAATAAAAATATTGAGACCCAATAAAATATTGGGCGCGTTTTTCTTTCATTTTTTCCCGTGAAATGCTACAAAATGCGTGGCTAATGTGCCAATGTTTCACATGCGTTCATGTCCCCGCGGTCAGCGCATTGAGCAGACGACCGCCATTGAACACTCCTACGCGTTCGCGCACTCATTGTGCTCATCTACTCTACCGCGTCTAAGCCAGCGTTTTTAAACCATCCCGCAGAAACAGGCAGAGGGCCACAAAATAACGCTGGTCAACAAAGCAACGCTGTTCGCGTGCTCGGGGGTTGAACTTGTTTGGGCACGTCATGCGCACGTCACCTCTTGCTCAGATCCCGGGGAGGGGGGGAAAGAGATTCGGCTTGCGAAGGCTACGCGAAGGAGCGGCAAGGGTTTCGAGCTCTCCTCCACCCACCCTCGTTTCGCGCCGCTCCAAAAAGCCTGTTTTCTCCGCTCGTGATCAACCGATTCGAAAAATTTTTCTGCCAACAAAAATTTTTCGAAAAAACACCCAACAACTTCCACTGTCTAACTGAAATTCGGTATGGGGCCTGGTGAGTAGCTCTTTAACAAGAATACCAGAAAGGATTGATGTGTATCCGTTGCCACAAATAATGACGAACTCGAGTGCTTGCAAAGAGCGGAGTTTGTTTCTTTCTTGGATGTACACTCTTGCTAACGTCAAGTGCCCATGGCTGAGACTTACCACTCAAAAACCACGTTTGTAACCCCATATGGATAGTACAAATTCACTGTAATGCCATTCGGTCTCTGTAACGCACCCGCCACCACTGTACGCGTGATGAACGGCATTTTACGCGGCCTGAAGTGAAAAACTTGCCTCTGCTATTTAGATAATATTGTCTTTTCACCAGAATTTCTGACTCACCAACAACCGTTGCATCAAGTTTGGACCTGTGTTCAAAATCCCGGTCTCCAGCCTAACTTCAAGAAATGCCTATTCACCGTTAGAAAACTAAGTATGCTAGGCCACGTTGTCTCCAAACAAGGCAATGTTCCCGATCCTGCAAAACTTCGCGCCGTATCCAAGTTCCTGCAACCTACTAACCTGACAGCACTGCGTACCTCATTGGCCTATGTTCCTATTTTGGACGCTTCGTTCAGAATTTTGCTACTGCCATTGCACCTCTCATTGCACTCCTCCAAGGCGACAACGAACTATCTACCTGGTCAGAAGCTTGTGGCGATGCGTTTTCGTCTCTTCGACGCCTGCTTACGCCCCGCCACCGTAGTCTATGGCTAAGGTACTCGTCTGCTGACCCGCATGTCGCGGGATCTAATCTTGGCTGCAGCTGCTGCAATTCCGATGGAGGCAGTAATGTTGTAGACCCGTGTGCTCAGATTTGGGCGCACGCTAAAGAACCCCAGTTGGTATAAATTTCCGGAGTCCTCCACTACGGAGTGTCTCATACTGATAAGGTGGATTTGGGGACGTTACACACCACATATCAATCAATCAACGCCTGTTTACATCAGCAGTTTTTCGTTACTTCACTCCGAGAGCACACACAGACATTCACACTGATGCCAGTGGTGTCGGCCTTGGTACTGTGCTCGCACAGCGTGACGATGGCAACACTGATTACGTGGTTGCATATGCCAGTCGTGCACTCACAAAACCGGAGACCAGTTACACCACAACCAAAAAAAGAGTGCCTGGTCATCATATGGGCTCTACAGAAGTTTTGCCCTTATCTTCACCGCCGTCCCTTTGACGTTGTAACAGATTGCAACGCTCTGTGTTGGTTGTCAAACCTCAAGAATCCGGCAGGTCGTATGACTCGATGGGCTCTCCGACTTCAGGACTACGAGAATCGTGCCGTATATAGTTCTGGCCAACAACACTCTGATGCTGACGCCCTTGCACGCTTCCAACTCATTTCAGACGCCAACGCATCTAGTCACAATCACGATATTTCGCCACTTCACGTCGTCGCCATGGCCTCGGAGCAACGAAACGACCCATGGATCACCACAATTCTAATTTTTTTGTCAAGCCCCCCGAGCTACGCCCCTGGCGAAGCATAGGCTCCACGAGCGCTACACCCTGCCAAATGCAGCATTACACACTATCCTCGATGGTATTTTATACCGCCGTAACTACCACAACGATGGCCACACATGGTTATTTGTCGTGACCTGCCATCTTCGTCCCGACCTATGCTCCGCTTTCCATAATGACCCTCAGTGTGGCCACGACGGCGTGTTGAAGACGCATATGTGCCTTCGCCTATGCTATTATTGGCGCTGAATGTACAGCATCGTCTGCAAAAGCGCACACTCATGCTTCGCCTGCCAACGACGCAAACTAGTCTCGCACCTCCCCACAGCACCGCTCCAGCTGCTTCCCTGCCGAGCCCACCCATCTGATCGCGTCGGCAGTGACTTGTACGGGCCTCCTCTATGCACGGGAGCTGGCAATCACTGAATTGTAGTCGCCGTGGATCACTTGACAAGATACGCCGAAACCACTGCATTAACTGCCGCAACAACCAAAGACGTTTCCTCGTTTATTCTACGCAGCTTTGTTCTCCGTCATGGCCCCCCCCCCCCCCTGTGAACTGCTCAGTGTCCTCAGTGAACCTCAGTGAGCTCAGTGAACTGTTACAGACGTGTTTAAGTCGCTCCTATACGAATGTAGAATTATTCACCGGACCACTACCGCATGTCACCCAAGAACAAACGGATTAACGGAACGATTTAACCGAACTCTGGGTGACATGTTGTTCGATGTACGTTGCGTCAGACCACTGCAATTGGGATCTTGTTCTTCCGTTTGTCACATTAACCGACAACACCGGCTTCCAAGCCACGACCGGATTATCGCCGTTCTCCTTGCTATATGGCCATCAGCCCTATAGCACCATTGATACGATTCTATCATACCATCCAGACGTAGACGACTACCAGCTTGTGTCTGTGGTGGCTCACCACGCCGAGAAATACCGACAACTGGCCCGTTCTTACACCTACGACCAACAGTGTCACCAAAAACAGCGTCACGAGTTCGACATCCCTCCTGTCCTTTTCACCATCGACTCTCTATGTGGCTTTGGGTCCCACGAGTTGCTGCTCCCGGCCTTTCGTCTATGGTTCTTCCGAAGTATCACGAATCTTACAACGTGGTTGCACAGACCTTTTCTGTTAATTATGTGGTTGAACACGTTACGCCATCTTCCGACCTTCGTCGTCGGGGGCGAGAAACAGTCCACAATAACCGTCACAAGCCGTATTAGGACCCTCTGACCTCTCTCTAGGTCGCCAGGATGGCTACCGTTCGATACCAGGGGTTATTGTGAGGAAAACGACACATGCGGAAGCGCATTGCAATCGCCGGACTCGCTTGGCTCTTCGCTCCCTGGATGCACTTTGCCTGCTGTTGCTGCTATCCTACCGGCCTCTGTGTACCTCAATAAACCCCCGTAACAGTTTCTTCGTCGGTGCCGTTGCGTAACCTGCTGTCGAGCGTCTTGGCTGGGCCTCTTTCATACACCGAATTATGCTCGTCGGTTCTTGCACGGCAATGTTGCACGCGAAGTTTACGTACAAAAGAAGTACATCCCACGTCTCGTGTTCGACGCCGACGTACATGGCCAGCATATCGGTGATGATCGTCATGCTGTCATGCGGCGATGGCTTGTCTGACAGTGTGCAGAGATCACCTGAGTTTTGGTCTGCCTAAATGTCATACCTCTGTCGGTGATTAGGATCTTCGGGGTGCCGTGTAGTAGGACAATGTTTTCAATAAAGAAATATCTACCTTGAACACACTGCCTTTGGGCAGGGCTTTTGTCTCAGCGTAGCGGGTAGGGTCTTCGGTAGCTATGACGATTTATTACTTTCTCATAGCCGACTTTGGGAACGGCACAAGTAAGCCCATATTGATTTTCGCTAAAATGGCCGGCGAGGTGGTTCCATGGGCAGCAGAAGCCTTGTTGGCCTTTTCTGTGGTGTCTTGCGTCGGTGGCACTGCCAGCATGTTCTCATGTTATTTGCAACGTCGACGCAAGGCGTGGCCAGTAATATTTTTCTTGTATTCTCGTAAGTGTATGGAAACAGTCAAAGTGGTCAGCCGCTCGGTCCGCTACAGGGCCTGCAGAACTCTGGCTTATGCATGAATTTTGGCTTCTCCGGACTAAGCCAGCCCCCTTAAGGCTGTACCTTCGGCTTGCCGAAGGTACAGCCATAAGGAAGCTGGCTCAGTCTGGAGACGTTCTTCTTTACGAGCACATTATATACCATTCTACAACCAGGACTGTAATTTCCGCTTTCCTTTTCTTTTCATGATCATCCCCATCCTCGTTTTTTTCCAACGCTTCTATAGTTTTCTCGTTTTTCTCTCCCGAGTATACGCTCTTTTTTGTGCATATTTAGGGTAGAAGAATGAAAGACTGCGAGCAGGTTATTCGCACTTAAATTGTTCACATTTTCAAGAAATAACAGGGACAAGTACAGCGACAAAAACGTTTAGTACATCACTTGTGAAATTACAAGAATGGCCATGAAAAACGCACAAGTGTTGTGGGGTCACTTTTCACCGAAAAAAATAGCAGATCTGCCTGAATTTGTGCATACTATAATGAGATTGTTTGTAATAATGAACAAAAGATATACGACTGGAATAGCAGGGGAGACTGAACTGATTATGCGTTCACTTTCCACAGAGCGTCGAGGTCGCTTACAGCTTTGAAAGGCCTGCCATAGAAATAAGAGCGAAATTTAGACGCTGCCCAGATGATGCCAAGGCATTACTTTTCTGTTGTAAAATAGCTTGCCTCGGCCTTGAATGCCGACCAGCTAGCCAAACTGATAACCTTTTCCAGGCCGTCTGTTCTTAGCACAAAGACGGCGCCAAGCCTTACGCTGCCCGCAACGGTGTGTACTTCTGTTTCAACGCATTCGAAAAAATTCGCGAAAAGCAGCGCTGTCTGCAGGCATCGTTTAGGTTTCTGAAATGCCTCCTCTGTTCTGAAATAACCTCTATGTTTGCGAAACACCGTGTTTCAACTCAATACGACGTGTGCCTTCATGAGGAAAATAAGCGCCTCTACGATTTGGGAAATTTTTTTTACAAAATGTCTGTAATAGTTGCCCAATGCGAGAAAAGGCCCTACTGCCTTCTTGTCGGTGGGAGGCGGCAAATCTGCAATGACACCAGTGTTCCATGAGCCGATGTGCGCTCCAGACTTGCTTATCACAAGAGCACACGTTTTACACGAAGCGACACTTTTCGAGCTTCAGGATGAGTCTGGAGGTCTCGATAGCTTGAAGTACTGCTTCAAAGCGACTGAGATTCCCGTCGAAGCTCGAGGAAAACACGAAGACATCGTCCAAGTTCACGGGGCAAGTCTGCCACCTAAATCCAGCCAGCATGATATCCATAAATGCAGGCGCCAGAAAAGGCCAAAATGGCCTCGAAATTAAATAGGCCGTCTGGTGTGAAAAATAAAGTCCTCAATCGATCTCTGTCGTCGACCTAGATTTTCGAGTAGCCGGCCTTGAAGTCTATCAACGAAAAGTATTTCGCGTTGTGCAGCCGATCCTGGGCGTCGTCTATACATGGGAGAGGGCACTCTTCCCTCTTTGTCATTTTGTTTAGGCGGTGATAATCGACGCAAAAACGTAAGGTTCCGTTATTCTTCACTGAGGCCATGGGTGGTGCCCTTGAACTCTTGTACGGCTGAATGACTTCATCGCGTAGCATTTCATCGGCTTGCTTCTTCACGCCCTCACATTCGTGCGTCGAAGCATAGTACGGGCTCTTTCACACTGGTCTAGCATATTGTTCTGTTACAATGCGATGTTTGTGACTGCTGTTTTCCGGTATTCTAGATGATGCCGACAAGCAGTCCTTGAATTTTAGAAGCAGAGTTTGGAACTGGTCTTGCTCGCACTTCGGAAGTTTCGAGTTGACGTCGAAATCTGGTTTAGGAAAACGATTCGTGGAAGCATTTTCAGCAGCATCGAAGAATGCAATCGCATTGCTGGCGTTCCCGAGTTTGTCAATGCAGGCGACAACCATACCAACATTGAGGTGCCTATATTCGGTACTCAAGTTTGTCAGCGATACCTTTCTCAGCGATACGCATGTTTCAGCGAAAATCTGATGACTTTCAAGTAGGCGCTGATCGCTCTGAATGAAGCCTTCAAGATTTAGGGGTTCTTCATGGCCGACAGAAATGAGCATGCCGGAGAAAGATGGAATAGTGACCTGCACTTCTCACATATTTAGAGCATGGGTCAGGGGCATCATGTGGGGTGCCATTGCTTCTTCAAATGTTCTTGTGATTGAATCAATGATAAGGTCAATGACAGCAACATGCTGTGACCAAGGAAGTCTATTTCAAATATCACATTCCTGGAGCACTGTTGTAAGATTACAACGCTTGCAGAGTAAGGGCGCTTATACATGGTTGACTCCCGCTGTAGAGAGCACAGCAAACGTTCTGAGATGACCTGCAGCGGTTCGAATTTCTGGGCCTCCCCATGCGGTCCAGACTTTCTGCAACTTTGCTGCGAACGTCCCACTGTTGATGGAATAGTCAGCCCCGGTGTCGACGAGAGCTGTGAGAGTGTGGCCATCGATGAGAACGTCGAGGTCACTAGTTCGTCACGTGGCGTTGCGATTGGGTCGTGTCCATCGGCCCGGATGCGTAGACTTGTTTCGCCATCAATTTTGCATCGTCAGGTTGTCTTTGATACGTGAGGTTTCGTCACCAGGGCTCTGCCTGGTTCGCGTCGTGTTCGGAAAGTTTTATCATGGCGGTGTCGTCGGAGAATTTTCGGTAGTTCGTCGCACAGCACCCGCACGTGAACCGGTTGCTGCCCTTCGTTTTTCTAATATGGGCTGACAGAACAGTTCCAGTAGGAGCTGCTGTACTGCTGTCATCGCTGAGAGGACTGCTAGTGTTGAAGTGATAGCAGACGCATGACAGCCGAGGTGCCTGTTTAGTGCTGGTCAAGTAGTCCGCAATCTCCCGTGGCAGCTCGCCATGCTGTGGTGGCAGAGCGTCGACGGCGAAGCCGCGTATGCCTAATTAACGGTACTGGCAGTGGTGGTATGAGTTACCTGCTTCTCCGTAGTGGGTATTTGTCAGAGGCAAGCGAGAGGTCTGTTTTTCTTGGCGTCTTGCGCTGTCCAACAGGCGAACGGCATGACGGCGATGGTGGTGATGGTATCTGCGCGCGGAAGTGCTTGCACCTCTTCAGCGTCTTGATGTGGCGGGGGAGCACTGCATCACGCCAAGGCATCGTAGCACATTGCTTGTGGCTCAGGTTGCACTGGGTCAGGTGTACGGAGAAACTGTGGAATTTTGTGACATACGACGTCTGCAATCAATCCACTAAATTCTGGCAGGGTGGCCGCAATTCACGGAGCTCTTCCGGTACGATGGCTCGAATAGTCTCGCTAAGGTCTTCAGTATGACCAACTGAACCTCCCCATAGATTGTCGCCGAATGTGGCGGTTGTGCTGCCTCGTACGCATTTCCAAGGCTTTTAGGGGTGAAGCTCCTTAAAGTGGCACCCGTTCGTCTCTCGTAGTAGTAGTAGTAGTAGTAGTAGTCGTAGTGTGTAACAAGTCTTAGATTTTGACCTTAAAGGTGGTGCCGGTGGGAGATTTCTTATGTGCGTTCTTGTACAATAAAAAAAATCGCAGCGTGCGCTTTAACTAAAAGTCGAATTCTCCTGTCTCTAATTACCCCTTAGTAGCCATTGGCATGTACATTGAGCACTATCTGACAAAAAAGTGTTGCTACGTTAGATTCGCTGGGTGTAGCCTCCTTGGTTTTAGAAAGGTTCAGCGAGTGTTGGGCCGCAGTGCCATGAATGCAGTAAACTAGTACATACTATGAACTCGAGGTGATTAAAGGTGGGAAGTAGACACGAAGCGCAAGCCGTAAGAAAGTATGCGTGTGCCTTGTCTCGTTCAGTCCTTGGAATATTTGATGGATGACGGTGCTTCTATGTGAGCAATATATGACGAAAAGATGCGATATGGAGTACTTGGAGTGTTGAATAGGTGGACGAACGGACACACAGACAGATGCATAGACGGATGCACGGATGGGTGCACGGACGGAAGGACGCATGAAGGGACGCAGGAGCTGATACATCGACGAACGCAGGGATGGACGCACAGATGGACGTGCGGACGCACGAACAGACGTACGCATGGATGGGCGGTTGGACGCATGAACGGCCCCACAGACGCACGCATAGACGGACGGAAACAAGAATGAATGGTCGAACGGATGCTTCGCCCCACTCTCCGTCATTCACTCCGTGAATATGATGCTATTCTTCAATCGACATGGCTCATACTAATTACGAGATCATCCAGGGAGAGTTACGTACTTGCCCGACAAGAAGTTTCTGCACGAATTCTCGAATCAGGAAGTGAAGCTTCTTCTCCTTGGACAGGACGGGATTTGTATGATGAAACAGAAGTTCCATTTTCTCGGTGTGCATTCCGACGTTCTAATTTGTGAGCTATACACAGGTCACCCGTAAGGTTTCGGCTCATTTCTTTCGGATGACATTTGTGAAGGTAGAAATGCCACACGAAAAAGGTCCCAAGTTGAGAGTGTGACCTCTCGGTTTTCGAACAAGGTCCGAGCTGGATCTTCCAGGCCGAGATAAACGTGCTGCAGCTTGTCTACAACGTTCCAGTTGCTGAAAAGGGAGACTCAGTCGAACCTTTCAAACCAGCTTTATGAGTCTCCGAGTGGCAAAACACTGAAAGTTGGCAGCTTTTTTGGTTGCGAAGCAAGATCAGTGGAGACGGCCCAGGGGCTGTCATTTTCGCTATGGTCAACGTCGAGGTCTTCGTTAGCGGTGTTGTCAAGTAGAGGCGCAAAATGTGGCGCGAGTCCTTGCTGCTGGCGGCTAGCTCGCTGTTCAGCGTTGGCGTCAATGTGTCTTGGCGGTGTGTGCTTGGTCATGATTGGAGGTTGGCGTTCGGCCATTGGCCAGGAAGCACCTGCACCGGATGTCCCGGGGTGAATACACTGACATACGTAGTCACTACTGGTCTAAATCCACCTGTTTATTTGGCTGAACTTAGCCTCAGTGAACGGCAATTTATATTACAAGAATACACACTGGCACTGATAGTGGCAAAGAGAGCATTGGCTGTCGATGAACTGACAAGCAGTGAAGCGCGTCGGCATTTATGCACGTGTCGTGTAATATTCTAGCGTTATCGCTAGTGGTCCCGTGGCTCTAGAACTTCGAACATTATTTCCAACACAAAACAGTTGGGTGGTTCCTTAGGCAAAATAAAAGGCTGTTTAGAACAGCATGAGAGGATCCTGGACCGTACAGGCAGTAGTGAGTGGATATTCGCAAAGAAAAACCAACAAAACTACTTCACGTGTACAATTGATAAATAAACAACAAATATACAAAAATAATAAGATATAAAGCACGGATACCACGAAATGGATGTTACACAAAAATGCACATGAAGGTTCAACACACCAATATAAAAAAGGGGATAATGTAAAATGCTCGCGAAGTTGGTGTAAACTCAACGAAGTGAACTACATGAGATTGATTGACTGATAAGTAGGGTTTAACGTTCCGAAACCACCATATGATTATGAGAGATGCTGTAGCGGAGGCCTCCGGAAATTTCGACCACCTGAGATTTTTTAACGTGCACCCAAATCTGATCACGCGGGCCTACAACATTTCCACCCCCACCGAAAATGCAGCCGCCGCAGCTAGGATTCAATCCCGTGACATGCGGGTCAGCAGCCGAGTACCTTAGCCACTAGACCACCGCGGCGGGGCAATCTACATCAATTCTGAAGCTTCTCGAACAGGGCAGTGGTGGTTGGCGCTGAGAATTACGTGCAGTGTAAAAACTCGAAGAACGAACGTGATAAAACGTCTAAGGAAACTAAGATGCAAAATGGCCTAGTTAAATTTTGTTCTTTAGAAATCTCTCATGTATGCGCCGCCTGCAGAGATGGCGCGCGCACATGAAGGCTCCTAATGGTGCTCGACGATCAGCTCACTGCTTCAGGCGTTGCTATTACTTGTTGCTCATTAAAATATACTCAGGCTTAACACAACTGGAAATAACATTTTCATCTTGCTGAAGAGGGCAAATATTTTCATGAGGCACTTACCAGAGTGCATCCTGCCATTAGGTTGCCTATTAAATATAGAAAGACAAGGCCTCGCCAATTTTCACTATACTTGTCTGTAAAGCTTGTATTGGTGGGGTGGAAACAACAGTGAATCGGAAATAATGCGATACCGAAGGTTTTCAGCTTTTCCTCTCCCATCACCCACGTTTATATAGCACTCACTTCTCCGTCGTCACCGACCATTACGTGCTGTGCTTGCTTACATCCTTGAGAGATCCTACAGGTCGACTTGGTAGCTGGGCTCTCCGACTGCTTTAATACACCTTTGCTGTGACATGCAAGTCTGGGCGCCTGCATCAGGTCGCCGATCGCCTTTCTTGCTATCCAGTTGACGAGTCTTCCGCCGTACCTGACAACGACGCCTGCACGCGCTCTAGTTCTCAACTGACCCACATTGTCGACGAGCGATGCCGTCATGCAACTTTACAGGCTATGGTCGAGCACGTCTACTCCTCTCCATCGAAACGATCTCATCGCTCGTTTATGCTACAGATCGGTACATTATACCAGCATAACTTCCATGCAGACGGGCCCTCTCCGCTACTTGTTATACCCATAAACCTCCGCTCGGCTGTACTGCGCGAACTTCACACCGTTCTTACTGCCGGTCACCTCGGCTTGTCCCGCACATACGACCTCCTAGTGGCCAGGTCTCGCACACTCTGTCAGAAGATACGGCATGGCGCGCGAGGAATGTCAGCGCCGCAAAACACCGTAGACGCTTCCAAGTGGGCGCCTTCAACCACTCGAATTCTTCTGACCCTTTCGTTCGCGTCGGCTTTGAATTACTCGGCCCTTTCCCCATCTCTCTTACTGGTAACAGGTGGATAGCTGTGGCCACAGACTAGCCACACGCTACGCCATCACACGCGCCCTTCCAACAAGTTACGCCACAGACATCGCTGATGTTCTTCTGCGCTAAGTGATCTTGCAACATGGTACTCTACCACAACTGCTCAGCGACCGCAGCCACACATTTCTATCGAAAGTCATAGGAGACATACTACGCTAATGTGAAACGCGCCACTAGCTTTCTACGTCGTACTATCCGCAAACCAATGGCCTCACGGAGCGCCTGAACTGAACCCTAACCGACATGCTTTCAAAGTACGTTTTTTCAGACCACTCTGACTGGGATATCGCGCTACCTTACGTGACATTTGCGTACAATTATTCACGCCATGACACTGCTGGTTGCTCCCCATTTTTCCTGTTGTTCAGCCGTGAACCCTCATTTTCCCCCGATAGTCATTTTGTTGCCGGCAGCTCCGACCACCGAATATGTCCTAGACGCCATCAGCCGGGCTTCCCACGCATGCAAAGCCACTCGTGCTCCCATTTTGACCTCTCAAGAAAACTAGCGGCGTTGGTATGATCAACGACACCGTGATGTGCACTTTTCACCCAGTTTGTTGGTTCAGCTGTGGTCTCCAACCAGGCACGTTGGCTTGTCTAATAAACTGCTCTCTTGATACAAAGGGCCATACAAAGTGCTTCACGCGGTGACTCCCGTCACTTATGAAATCGCTCCTGCTGCCGCATCGTCTTCATTCACCTTTCCGGTCAGCGACATCGTACACGTCACACGCTTGAAGCAGTACCACTCGCTCAATGGCGTTGACGTCTAGAGGCACCGAAACGGCGCCTTCGCTGACGGGGTTTCTGCTACATGTAGGCTGCCGCAATGCATATTGTCAATGCGCGTGTGCGCCCGACGAAAAAGATGGAGACCGCTTTTGGCTGCTCGAGCTCGCAGCCAGACTGGCCAGCGCTGCAACCCCTCTTGCGAATATATTTTGCAAATATATTTGCAATATATTCACTCGTTACTCACGCAACAATATGAAGGCCTTCTAAAGCTTACTGTGATTTATGTAGGGGGAAGCTATAAATAAAGACGAAGACGTCAGGGAGGTCATAGAGGTGGATTTGATAACAAAGTTAGGGAAGTCATGAGTAAGCGTCGCTTCCAATATTTGTCATCTAATGAAATCTGATCATGTCCAATGATTTCTGCATTGCTGTTTTCTGGCGGCAAGAAGAAAGCGTTTGTATTTTCCTGAATTATGTGAGTTGAAAGTAGGCGCTTCTATTGCCATCAGCTCTCTTGGTGCTCATTTGCGCCTGCTCAATTCTTAAGCTGTTAAATATTAACCACTTTTGTAAAATGTTGCGCATTCACCGTGTTTTGTCTCTTTGCCTGCAAAGACCTCCTATAAGCCGCCCACTACTTATTCATGCTACATTGCCCTGCCCCTGTTGATACGACCTGTCATAAATTATTGCAGTACAATAGAGAGCAGGGTGATGATTATTATTCCGAGTCATCGCTCATCGCACCCTTAGCTTTGCGTAACGATGCTTAATAAAACCCTTATTTATTAAAGTAGCAGATGTTCATTACACATCTGAGACGCTGGTCTTCGTTCCACCACTGCATTTTTCTCTCATATAGGCGAAGTGCTTCTACAAGACTGCACCTTCTCTAGAACAAACCGACCAGATTGTAGCCCAGCACTGGAACAAATCAACCTACGTGTGCCAACTGGTTCACTTGTGGCGATTGTGGGCTTTGTCGGCAGCGGGAAATCCACGCTTCTGTCTGCGATCCTCGGAGACTTGCATTGCGTCAGAGGCACCCCTCGCATCAACGTGAGTGCCACACCAGGCTTTGTAGTAAATAAAAAATGAATAATTTGCATCATTTGTCAAGCTGTACCATGCTTGCAATAGTCAGAGCAATAAACTTACCAGTGGTGAAAGGTGCGCATATAATGAAGCACCATAGCTGCCCAGAAATTGTAATTTTGTGTATAAACATTGTCAAGCAGAAGTTAGAACACTACTTTATTACGTGCTAAAGCCGTGGCCACCTGATCACAGGCACACATTTTAAAGTAAGTCCCCTCAAATCATTTTGACGAGAAGCCCCATGTTATGATGATCATGTGTAGGTGATGTAGTGCTTGATAAATGCCAAAGCAATGTCACGTAAAGCCTTATCTTGTTATAAGAGAACTCTGATGCCGTACCCACTAGCATTGGTATCAAGGAGCGGAGAAGGTGGTAGGGCTTTTTACAGCGAAAGCTGTTATGATATCACAACTTGGCTCAAGCGCAGTTGTGCGCCACCACGGCCGGTGTCCCTAACCAATATCGCGTGAAATTAGAAAAAAAACGTAGCACTAATGACACAGTTGGGCTCGAACCCGGGTACGCTAGGTGCCAGCCCATTGCTACCACTGAGCTATGCCAGTACTTGTGACTTGTTGGCAAACTTTCCTTAGGTAGGCTTGATGTCGAAATATTAATTGCGTTTATACGGCTTATAAAGAGCTTTAAAACAGCGAAAGAACAAGGAGTCATCGCGCAATGACAATAGCGTGACGAGTGTGCCACCCAACGCTCCAACCCCTTACATAGGCTTGTTCTTGATCCCCTACTAGCTGTGGCACATACCTACTTCAGAGAATTCCTCATCTTCATCAGCCACTGCAAGAATGGGCATACAATTACCTGCGAGTGTTTAGCGGATACCACGCTTCTCAGAAGAATGACGGAAAATAGCATTGTGAATGCTGGCCTACCACTCCAAAAATAATATTAATAGCTTAGCGGGTATCAAGTAAGTGTACTTGCAATAGTTACCCTATGAGTGTTATGAAAGTGTTCTTAAAGGCCGCTCTTCTAGCTGTAGCTGTGATTGGGCAGCGCCTTCGCTGCAGGGCTAGAATTTTTCTTATGCTGAGGTACTGTTTGAGAAATGAGGTCGTCTTCGGATGCCTAAGCTCTGATTGACAGAATGAAAACCCGTCAATGTAAGCGCCAAAACTTGGTAACTTGCGCATAAATGCAGCTATTGGTGCTCTTTTTCATTATTAGCAGCAAATATTGAATGAATCCGCGAAATTAGGATGCGAGTCCGAAAAAATACGTCACAATTCGTTTTTTTTTTGTTTTTTAATGAGAGGTCAGAAACCGCTGAGAACTTCTAGAGATCAGGACCAATGCCGGACTTACTAACAATGTGCAACGATACCTTTAATGCTTTGCTCCCGAATAGGAATTTTTCTCATACAGCTGAAGGTCACGCTTGGCAAAGGACGTGAGAATATCGTCCAGGTGTTGCAGATGCTGTGAGAAGGTTGTGAAGAAATTACCAATATATTTTACATAGCGCAAGCATATACTTAAAACCACGCAGAACAGTGCCAATCATGCGTTCGAATGCTGTGGCAGCATTTTAGAGGCCTAATGAAGTCGTAAAGCCGATCCGGTGTTAAAAACTTTCTTTCTGTTGTCGCAGCAGGGCACAGGTAGTGATGAATAGCCAGTATCTTTAACGCACATGGACACTGGAGGACGAATTGGCTTCCTATAACGAATCCCAGGCATTGTGTATTACCATGAGTATGGAGAAGACGAAGACAACCAAGTGGAAAGGGAAGCTCGCGGAACGGGCACAAGAGCCTGCAGGGTGTAGCACAGAGCTCCAAGCGCGTAAAACGAGTGGTACTGCGAGAGGAATGCGCTATGGGCTGAGATTGCTTGTGGAGCTAGAGAAAAAGACGGTCGCATCGATAGCTAGGTTCTACCGAGGGGCGCAGCGTACGTTCCACTTCAGTGACCGCGACACTGGCACTCCATGGCATGGCCGTTGACCACGGCGAAAATCTGGCGTGGCTTCTCGGAGATGCTGCAGCATCTTTCGGCTGGTCCGGGCGCACCCACCACACAACGTTACTGAAATGAACGAATGAGTTCAATACCTAACTAATTCATAACCTAATACAACTAGTTCATGGAAATACTCGGTAGAGCTCCATTCTTGATTTAGTGTTTGTTAGTAACAGTCTTGCTCATTTAGGTGTCACATACGAGATATTAGAAGGTATCCCCGATCATAATGCAGTCCTCATGTACATTAACTGTCCCATTCCACATGAACGTCTCAGCTATACCACATATCATGATTTTTTAAGGCTGATTATACGGCTATTGTTGACGCCCTGGCAGATAATCTTGATCATTTTGTGTCGCTCAGTACCGAGTGTCATGTTGACGTGCTTGTCAATTACTTTGAGTCGCTAATGAGGTCATGCATAACTTGCCACGTTCCACTGAAAACAAAAAAGATAAACAATAAACTTCCTTAGATTAACCGCGATATCTTGCACCTATCACGACGTGTTAGCAGGCAGCGTAAAATTAAACAATCTAATCCCAAGGCTCGCGTCTCCTTTGAAAATGCTAAGGGTGAACTTCGCACTATTACTAAAAAGGCTAAAGATTTTTATTTTTCAGTGCAACTTCCTCAACTACTAAAATCAAATCCTCGAAAGTTCTGGACGTCTATATCGCCTAGTACGACTGGCAGTACCTGTTTTATGATTAACGATGGTATAACCAACGACTCTGATGTCGTTTCGAATGCTTTCAACTCATACTTCCAATCTGTTTTCATCCTCGATAACCATGCAGTTCCGGAGTTTAGGTATGTTGCTAAGAATAACAAACTAGAAAATATCGCAATTAGTTGTGATGGTGTCTTAAACCTTATCCTGAAACTTTATACTAAAAAATGTACTGCTTCCGATGACATTTCTATATCTTTTCTCTCACGATACTCTTTATGGATAGCAAAATACTTTACCTCACTTTTTCAGAAATCCTTGGACTCTGGTGTAGTACCACGGTCACGGAAATCTGCCAAAGTACTTCCCTTGCATAAATCAGGCGATAAACAACTTCTTTTTAATTACAGACCAATATCTCTTACACTTTATTCTTGCAAGATGTTAGAACACATCATTCACAAACATGTAATCGAATTCCTTGACTCTAATAATACCCTATCATCAGCTCAACAAGGTTTCCGTCGCGGATATGGTACTGTAACACAATTAGTTGATTTCACGCATGACGTTGTTTACAAATTCGACCTAGGTAACCGAATAGACGCCATTTTTATTGATTTCTCCAAAGCTTTTGATTCCGTCATTCATTCTAAGCAATTGTTAAAACTAAACCTCATTTTCGATAACCCTCGCATTGTTTCTTGGATAGCTTGTTTTCTTCATTCGCGCTCACAATTCGTTTCTTCAGCTCGACAGATTCATCTCCCATTGACGTCACATCCGGTGTTCCTCAGGGATCCGTTCTAGGCCCTTTAATATTTTAACATGTTTTATTGATTTACCTCATAGCATATCATCTAAAATAGGACTCTACGCAGATGATCGCGTCCTCTATGAAACTATCAACTCCATTGACGATCATTACCATCTCGCGCAATCACCCACGTCTTTTAGCAACTGGTGTGACACGTGACAGATGAACGTTAACTGCACTAAAACAGTCGTAATGTCTTTTACCAATAGGCGCAACCCCTTTTCTTCTGGCTATTTTCTAGGTGGCACCCAGCTCAACAGTGTTTCACGGTACAAATACTTAGGAGTAATTCTAACCGAACACCTTTCATGGACTAGCCACATTAATCATATATGTTGTAAAGCGCTAAAAAAATTAGGTTATTTGCGCCGCACTTTACCTAACGCCCCTCTAGATACTAAACTGCTTTTATATAAATCACTCATTCGCCCTGTTCTCGAATAAGCATCCGTAGTTTGGTTCCCTTACAAACACTGTGAAATAAGCTTGCTAGATAACATTCAGCGAAAATCTATCCGTTTCATTTTTTATAACTATAGCCGCAACTTCTCGCAGACCACAGCCCTTCAATCATTAAACATCCCATCACAACTCTCGCGATACCAAAACGAAGCTTTAAAATTTTTATACGGAATTAATAACTCCTCCTCCGGCCTTGGTCATGGTAACCTCATCACATTACTGATGATAGTTGGACCCGCAATTCCCACGCTTTGAATGTAACACCTTTCTTTGCTCGTACTAATACCTTTATATACAGTTTTTTTCCGCGTGCAATAGAACTGTGGAATTTCCTGCCTGGTAGCATTTGCTCCTTACCGCTAACCGACTTCATAGTTGCTGTCGATGAATATCTTACTGACGCGTAACTAACTTCACTTTTACTTTTGCTTTGTTACGAGTGTACTTGCTTCACAATTTGTATTATTTTTTGTATTTTTTCTCTGTTGCCTAGTAATATATATCGTCCCATTCCTGTGATAGCCCTGAATAGGGCTGCAGAATGTATGAATAAAATAAAGTAAAATAAATAATCATTAATTCTTGAGAAGAGCAAGAAGGCAGCTAATTTATGTGTGCATCTGGGGCCACGCGGTGCAGTGTCTTGTGGAGGAGGGTGTCAGAAGGAATAATGAAATTAGTGGAAAGATAGAGAGAAAATGAGAGAGGTAAGTGACAGAAAAACAAGAAGATAGGAAATATGGAAGCCGGTCGAGGAAGTCCAGGGACGGGGCACCACACGGCGAGAGATGCACGGCGTTATGAGATCGCTGAGGGTGAACGAGTGAGTGGGAGCTACGCTGGTGTCATAGGTCACACGCGGCACAACAGTCAGCTTGAAATCCGCCGAGCAACTCTAGAATAAACTCCATTTTAAAGCTGCGTATCTCCGCAGCAGAGATAGGTAATAGTGCACTTGAAGTTGTAAAAGACTATGTCTACTTAGGGCAGGTAATAACCACAGAGCCTAACCACGAGATTGAAGTAACTAGAAGAATAACAATGGGGTGGAGCACATTCGGCAAGCACTGTCAAATTACGACAGGTAGATTGCCACTATCCCTCAAGAGGAAGGTATATAACAGCTGTATCTTGCCAGTACTTAGCTACGGAGCAGAAACCTGGAGACTTAAAAAGAGGGTTCAGCTTAAATTGAGGACGACGCAGCGAGCAATGGAAAGAAAAATGGTAGGTGTAACCTTAAGAGACAAGAAGAGAGCAGAGTGGATTAGGGGACAAACGGGGGTCAAGGATATTATAGTTGAAATAAAGAAGAGGAAATGGACATGGGCCGGGCATGTAGCGCGTAGACAGGATAACCGCTGGTCATTAAGGGTAACTAACTGGATTCCCAGAGAAGGGAAGCGGGTTAGGGCGAGACAGAAGGTTAGGTGGGCAGATGAGATTAAGACGTTTGCGTGTATAAATTGGCAGCAGCAAGCACAGGACCGGGTTAACTGGCGGAACATGGGAGAGGCCTTTGTCCTGCAGTGGACGTAGTCAGGCTGATGATGATGATGATGAGGAGGAGGATGATCTCCGCCAGCGGAGGAGATGGGCACAAGGCCACTTATTTCAGCTGTCTGCATTGCGTTTAACCTCAAAGTGCATTACGTTCTGCGTTATTGAGCCTTTTCAGCCTAGTTTTTATGTTCGACCGCTATCATTTTATTCAGAGGCAACTTTCCTAGACGAAAAGCGACCCAAAACGTCTGTAAAAGCCTGAGACAAATTCACTTATTGGAATACAAAAATGCTCTAGAAAAACAGTATTCACCTTTTCTACTAGTTACAAAAAAGGCATCTTCAAAAAAATAGTGCTCATGCTCTACACTCTTCACCGAACAAGTCTTCGTGAGGGCTATCAATTGAGAGCAAAGTCAAAATGTTTAAGTACCTTCACGTTCTGTTTCGTATTTTTCACCTTTGGGAAAGCTCCTGATTAGGTTTCTTGCAAATTAAGCAAAACAAAGGATATTCTCACCACTATGTAAAACACCACTACTTTAGGAATCCCGTTCTCATCATGAGCGGTATATTTCAAGAGGTGCAGTGGCAGGCACTCCAACTTTTCAAGCACAACCCAAAGCAGGTCACCAACTACGGGGTTTTCGCGAAATTCCTTTCCGAATTGCTTTTAGTGGAGAAACGAAGCTGCGTGAGGAAGAACGTAAGCAGCCTTCACGAAAACGCCTCATCTAAGTGAGGGCACTTTCATGTGGTTTGGGCGTGGTTGACCCAGGGGTACTTGTGAGAGATGCTCCCTTTTCACTTTGTCACACACACACTCTTTCTTCGAACGTATTCACAGATGTAGCACTCTCACGGTGTGGTGCTTCCTGGTGCACCACGCTGCACCGGGAAGAAGTGATCCCTGCATGTGCAGCTCACTATCAGCTGGTCTATATGAGATTCAGAAATGGCAACACAGCGATCGAGAAAACTATCTATCGCTGTATTACGAGAAAGTATAGCAAAACCTGGTTGTTAGTAAAAGGTGACCACTTATTTACTATTGTTGGTTCGTAAGGAAAATCTATAATAAAGCGAAATCATGACTGCTTTAAAGGCCGCGCGACAGTTGACAATTGATCGAATGTCAATGTGCAGCTTTCTTCGTCGAATGCCTTGCGTATCTCTGTTACATTTCTGGTGGCTCTTCTAAACTGGGAACTGGGCATCCGAGGGGCGCGATATGCGTTTTGAAGGAATATATATACACATCAATATATATATATATATATATATATATATATATATATATATATATATATATATATATATGTATATTGTAACAGTGAGCTGTGATAAGATGGTTTTATTTACAGGAGATGAACTATGGTAGTTTGCGGCAGCACACTGCGATCGTGTCAAGAATTTTCGTCTTCTTCTCCTTCTCTTCTCTACCTTTTACTAGTCTGTTACATTCCCCAGCAAGCAGACGATGCCCGTAGGGCGAGTTATGATGCACAAGGAGGGTAGAAAGGTTTCAGGCGAGCAACGTGAGTGAGCTGCGTTCTGCTCGATCGTCGACCATTGGACAAAATACGAGCTATTACGGAAGTGAGCTGGCTGAGACGCTTCAAAACTACAAATGTGCCTGAATATCGTGACAGAAGCCTTTCACACAATCCACGCTTGCGTTTCGGTGTCCAAAGTAACAGCAAGTCACTTTTTTCGAATAAAACCGGTTCGTGACGGTCGTCCTATCGTTCCTTCGAACGACGTTGAGAGGCCAGAGTCCGAAGACGAGCGATTCGACGGGCTTCTTCCGCGAGGCACAGGGTGTTCGATACAGAGTCGTCATTGTGTATTAGAAGGGCAAGAAAGTGTCCAGAGGGCTTAGTGGCAACCTGGCGTACACCAGATAAAATGGGCTGAAGTTTGTTGTTTCAAGTTTTTCTGTGTTGTACGCGTACGTGATAAAAGTCAGCACTTCATCGCAGTTCATGTGATTGGAAGAAACTTACATGGCAAGCATGTTGGTCACCCTTCTGTTTGTCCGTTAAACGATGCTAATTGTCTGCGGATGATACGGTGTAGAATTGCGGAACTGTGCCATGCACTTGCTTCGTAGTTCTTCAACAGCATCAGCAGTGAACTGGCGGCTACGGTCTCTGATAATAACACGCGGTGGGCCATGGCGAAGGACCACGGAGTGAAGCAAGAAGTATGCCACGGATGCAGCGGTAGAAGAGGGAATAGCTGCGGTTTTGGCCTACCGCGTAAGATGATCTACGTAGACGATTATCCAACGCTTCTTTTAGGTAGATAACAGAAATGGACCCATATTGTCAATTTCTACTTGTTCAAAAGGTGTGCTGGGTGGTGTTAACGGCTGAAGGGGACCTGGTGTAGCAGTGGCCGGGCGCTTGTGACGTTGGCACGTCTCGCAGCTAGCGACGTAACGCTTCGTCGTTTCGTACATCTTGGGCCAGTGAAAGCATTCCTGCGCATGGTTCAGTGTTCGTATGAAGCCGAAGTGACAAGACAGCGCATCGTCATGCATGGCACTTAGAACATCAGTGTGAAGGCGCTCGGAGAAAACTTGAAGAAAACGTGCTCCGGGCCTGGAGTAGTTAGTTTGATAGAGCAACTTGTCTCGGACCGTAAAGCGACTGCTGTGTTGGGAGGCACGTGCGGCGGCGAAAAGAGGATGCATGTGGAAATCGTTGCGTTGTTCTCTCTGGAAATCAGCCACGTTTGGGAACGTGCTTGTAACAGCAGCAAGGCAGTCGTCAAAATTCTCAGCATCGCAGTCGGTAGTCGCAAGAGGAATCCGGGAGAGCCAGTCTGCGTCAGCGTGACGACGGCCACTCATATACGGCAACTTAAAGTCGTATTCCTGAAGTCGCAGTGGTCAACGTGCGAGGCGGCCAGAGGGGTCACGCAAACCGACCAGCCAGCATTACGAATGGTGATCAGTAATTATCTTAAATGACCTCCCGTAAAGATAACAACGAAACTTCTGTACGGCGAAAACAGCTGCCAGACATTCCTGGTGCGTAACTGTGAGTTTGCGTTCAGATTCGCTCAGGCAACGGCTGCCATATGCCACGGCATGCTCTTCGCCATTGTGACAATGTACAAGCACCGCGCCTACACCGATACCACTAGCGTCCGTGTGTACCTCAGTCGGGCAAGACGAATCGAAGTGACGGAAGAGTGGTGCTGACGTTAGTAGAAACTTAAGTTGTGAGAATGCGGCGTCACACTCTGGTAGCCAGTTGAAAGTTGCATCCTGTCACAAGATGTTTGTCAGTGGGTACACGATCTCCACAAATCGTGGAACAAAACGTCAAAAATATGAGCATAGGCCGACAAATGAGCGAAGTTCTCGTGCGGACTGTGGTGACTTAAAAGAGCTGACTGCTTCTATCTTGCGAGGATCAGGACTGACGGCATCCTTGTCGACCAAGTGCCCCAGCACGAGAGTTTGACAATCGCCAAAGCGATATTTTTATAGAATTCAGAACGAGCCCAGCTTCTTCGATGCAGTCGAGAACAAGACTGGGACGGTTGTTAAGTTTCTCAAACGTACGGCCGAGAATTACAACATTATCAAGGCAGCACAAGCATATCTCCCATTTTAGAACACGTAATACTGTGTTCATAAATATTTCAAAGGTGGCTAGAGCATTACAAAGGCCAAAAGGCATGACATTAAATTCAAATAAGCCATCCGGAGTTATGAAAGCAGTCTTTTCTTTGTCGCCGGGTTCCATAGGTATTTGTCAATAACTTGACCGCAAATCAAGCGTTGAAAAATAGGAAGCGCCATGCAAGAAATCTTTGACGTCAGTAATCCGCGGTGATATACATCTTTCTCTTCCCTGCGTTTAGACGCCTGTATTCTACGCAGAATCTCCAGGAACCATCCTTTTTCCTTACAAGAATTACCGGGGCTGCCCACGGGCTGGACGACTCTTGCACGACACCTTTGTTCAGCATGTCTTTTACTTGTTCGGCAATAACTTTGCGCTCAGAGGATGACACTCGGTAGGGGTTTTGGCGGATGGGGTGTGGAGAGCCGGTGTCTATTCTGTGACGAGTGCGGGACGAGGGTAACTGAAGTGGTGCATCTCTATGTTTGAAGTCGAAAGCAGCAACATGCCGGCAAAGGACCTGCACCAGCACTTGCCGTTCCGTCGTACTGAGAGTCTTGCTGATCATAGCGAGCAATAGATCTTCATTATGGCGAATATCACAAGGAGAGGAAGAGGTGGGGAGGTCCGTGGCTAGTGCTGCTATTGAGTTTCATGATGCTTCATCAAAGAGAGCTAATTTCATCCCGCGAGGAAGCACAACCGGCATGGCAGAACAGTTCAGCGCCCACAATGTTGCTACTCATTTCGTCATGCACACAACCGAACAAGGCACAATTATGTCCTTCTTAAAACACTTCTTGCGTAGAGGCCCCACTACGAGGTCAACACAAGCATCATCAACCGCTGTGGAAGAGACTCGAACGGATGTCAGGCACCAAGATGGTGCTATCACTTCATCAATCACACTAAGTGTGTTCCTGTCTTCGCCACGGTGGTCTTCTTCTTCGGAAAGCGACGGTAGAAACAAATTGTTTAGTGATATTTCCCCACTACGACAGTCAACGGAAGCCCCGCGTTGCTCCATAAAGTCGATACCAAGAATTACATCGTGTGAACAGCCCAATAGAACCAGAAATTCCGATACAAATACTTTTCCAGCCAACGAAACACTGACAACACATACACTAAGAGGATTAAGCCACTCGCCGCCTACACCTTGAAAGGTGATTGTACCGTCCCATAAAAACATAACTTTGCGACCTAAGCGGTTTCTGAAGGTGATGCTCATTACAGACACAGTCACCCCAGTGTCAACTAACGCCATCGTCGGTATCCCATCAATCAACACATTCACTTTGTTTTTGAGCATAACAATAGGCAGAGGTATATCTTGAAAAGACCGTCCGGCGACCTCACCACCATTGGCCGTGTATGCTATAGTTTCCCGGCGGCGGAGAAGAAGATGGAAGCAGAGGAGACGGTGAGCGACGGGAACGGTTGGATGGTGCTGTCAAACTCCGCTCTGTGGCTGGCGAATCACTGCGTCTGGTCTCGCGCGAAAAACGGTCCCTTGGAAACAAGTCGGTTGTCCGCAGGTCATATGAAGCACCGGGTCATGATGGTGAAGACATGGCTGGTGTCCTTCGTGATTGGCGGCGTTGTTGGCGGCAATACCGAGCGATATGCCCAGTGAAACCACAGTTCTGGCACACGGGAGGGTCATGGTTTATACTATATTCGTTGGAACGAATCCTGGCCCACTGCTGTCGGCGAGGAAGTTCGTTATCACGCGAAAAATGGGTTTCTGCCACTCTCTGGAATTTCTTGTATTCGTCGTAAGTTACATCTTGGTAGTAGGGTTGGTACTGTTCTTGCCGCAGCGGGACGTACTCCGGCTGAGAGTTCTGAGTATAAGAATGCGGCTATGCTCGTCGTGATCGTGCGTCAAAAGCAGGGCCTCTATCGTATAGACGAGGCTGATACTGAGGTGTGGCATCAGAATCCTGAAAGCCCTCCGCCACTCGGTGCGAGGAGAATGAAGCAATGTTTCACTCGAACTCTGACGTCTGGTAGGAGGGATGAGTGCTTGGGTGGTGTGTCATTTGCGCGTACAGGCCGAGTTCTTCACGTACTATTTGTCGGATTATTGACGCGAGATCAAGCGCCTGGTTGCTGTCTATACTCGCGATGGTCGTCACATTGGCTAGCCTGCCAAACTTCGGCGTGATGCACCACGTCTTTAGTTGCTCAAAAGTGCGGCAATGGCGAATGACATCGGCGACAGATGCCAAGGTGTCTTTCGCGATGATGAAACTGTAAACATCTTCGGCGATTCCTTTTAGAATGTGCCTGACTTCGTCTTCCTCAGACATTCCGAAGTCAATGGTCCTACATAACTTTATGACTTCCTCAATTTAGGTCGTGCAAGTTTCACCTGGCACTTGAGCACGTTGCATTAGCGTCTGTTCTGCTCTTTTCTTTTTGGTTGTTGGGTCGCCGAAACGCCCTTTGATTTGAGAAACTAATCTGTCCTACGCCGTTAGCGTTTTCTCCCAATTCTCATACCTCATTAATGCAGTATTCATAAGAAAGAACGCGATGTACAAAAGCTGAGAAGTGGCATCCCATTTGTTAGCGGCGCTAACCCGTTTGTAATGCATGAGCCAAGCCCCGACGTCTTCATCTGGTCTGCCAGCGAAGGGATGAGCATCTCTCAGTTGTGGAGCCGAACTGGTCAGCGCAGACGTCGAGAGGGGTCGGTGTTCATGTGCGTTGTGGGACATGTCCAGCCCAGGTGGATTCGGTGGAAGTCCAGCAATGCGACGGCTCCGTCGAAGAACTTGCGGTTCACCCTCCGTCTTTGGGTGTCGATTACCCAGCACAACAACTGTAACAGCGAGCTGTGATAAGATGGTTTTATTTACAGGAGGTGAACGATGGTCGTTTGCGGCAGCACACTAAGATCGTGCAAAGACTCTTCGTCTTCTTCTGCTTCTTTTCTCTACACTTTACTAGTCTGGTACATTATTATTATTAATATTAATATTATTATTATACATAATTGCAATTTGTGCATATGGCAGAAGTGACGCCGTTGAGTAATATGTATATTGTTTGGCAACAATAACGCAGCAATGACAAAACTTAGAGGACGCTTGAGCTTCGCATTCAAGAGTAGACTGGAATTGCATAACAGGGCCCTGTGCGAATCACCTTCTCAATTAAAAGCCTAGTTTCGGTCTCGGTGCATGCCTCAACCATGCCGTGAGGGAACGAACGACTGTGCGTCCAATACTTGCCGATTCAAAGTATTGCAGAATGTCTACTGCAAGTAGAGCACTGCATGGGCCCAGGCCTGCCCGAAAGGCCGTGTTGGGCCGGGAAAAGCAGTGTTGGATCGTGCGCGGGACGGAGTCGGGCGCATGAGCTTCGGTTTCGGGTCAGGCCTGAGTGAGGCCCGTATTAGGCCCTGGTTTCTTATACAAGCTGTATGAAGAAATGGGACTAATATTTTTGAAAAACTACGAAATGAAGGCACCTGCATTCTACTTGCTGTGTTTCTTTTAATTTCGCAGAAGGCATTTTCAGGTGTGCACAAATGATGCTTACGGCAGGAATAAAAGAAATATAAAACAATTAACTCTTCACAAAAGTTTTAAAAATTAACTTTTTATGGAGGATGAATGGTATATGCGCTGTTTGGTGCGTCGGTTTTGGGTTCGCAAGCTAAATTAGCGAAATTTCATCGCTCAGTAGTGATAACCATTTGCCGCTTTTCCGAAGTTTCGAGATGGCTACAGAGTACTTGTAGAAATAACTTTATATCGCCTATTGTAAGAACTTTTTTGTAGAAATTTTGATTCGCCCATTGAAGTTGACCAGCTATCTCATCTGGTTGGAAGGTAATTGTTTTAATTTATTTTTATTGGCATATTTATTGTCTTAAACTTCAGAAAACGCATTCTGGCAAAGTATATGGAATACCGCAGGTAGAACGTAGATGCCTCCTTTTCGAAGTTTTCAAATCGTATTGGACCCATTTCGTCAAACACCTTGTATATCACTATGCTGGCGTGTCTACGCTCTTTGGCTTTCTTGTTTTGTGGAGTTTAACATTCCAAAGTGGCTTAGGTTACGGAAAATGTGGTAGATGAGGGCTTTGGCTAATTTATACCACATGAGTGCATTAATATGCCCGGAAAGCGGTAAATACATGGCGTCAGGCATTTGGCTGCGTCGGTATGTTCCAAGCTTTTTTTTCAAGAAACATGCACGTTATGTAATTTTTCACTAATATTTACCCACCATAAGGAAATATTTGCAAGGTGGTACTGCCGCAATAGCAATGATACATGGCTAATGTTCTATTAGTGTATATATTATGTACGCGCTGCTAACTAGCACAAAAATTTGAGAATGCAGATACACTCACATGCTCGCCAAGCCTTTCTCCGCCTGCGCACTTTGCAGACTCTTCAACATGACTCGTGAGTGAATAACTCAGTACATGGTGCACTTTAACGGCAAGATGCGAAGTGACTCTTACGACAGGTGTGATAAACGAAGAAATGTGGCTGTTTTTTTTTTCTGCTAGAAATGTACCTGCAAATATTTAGCACTTGGTAATTACCGAAAAAGTTAACACTTTCACAGGAATATCTATCATATAGAACAAGTGTTTACTTATTTTTATAGGCACCGTCATTTTGTATTTTGACAGTAATTCATAAGCGTCCCCTAATGTCGAAGCGCAACTGTTCTCACGGCGCTCAAAAACGTGCAAGCACTCCCACGGGGGAAGTAAGAGCTTTGTATAAGGTAACTCATGTTTATGATTTTCATTAGCTGCTGTACATCTGAGTTGCTGCTCTACAATAGAAAAATGGGGTGTATAGGCACGCTTGCACTGGCACCTTTTACCGCATAAATGTGTGACTGCTCCTGCGGCACCCGGAGTTCAGGAATTTTGCATGCCTTCGAACTTCTTCCCCCGATTCCCACCGTCTTTTGAATATTAACGGATAAGCATAAGACACTACATAGCTGAAAACATGAGCCCCTACTCCTGTAAAAATTTAATATATCCAGTTGCACGCAATGACACCAAAGAAAGATAAATTTCCTTGCTGTCTGCAGTTGACCAACCTGCTTGCGTCGCACGGTTTCGCAAGCTGCACAGTGTGAAGAAAACTATGCGCCATCGTAAAAAAATGTAAACTGAGTCAAATGCGACGTGTGGTATACTCGCGATTGTCGATACGAATTTTTATTTTTGGTTAGGGTATTCTTGGTTCAACGTTTGCTCATTGTGCCCGTATGCCAGTTGTAAATAAAGCTGAGTTTATATATTGACAATTTCACACGAGGTGTGTGAAATTGTCAATATATAATACTATATTGTCAATATGTTTTGCTCCATGCAAAATTGGTTGAAATGAGACGAGTTGGGTTGTGCCGAGCCCAAACCTTTCGCGCCTGAGCCAGGTACGAGCCGTATTTAAAAACACCGGGCCGCGCCGGAGCCTGAAGTTTTTAGGCCGGACTGGGCTCGAGCCGGAAAAATCAGCACGTGCATTGCTCTAACTGCAAGTACAGTTGCGACGTCACCACTGCGCCGTAATTGTTTCTTTTGTCAATCAACAAAGGGGCTTTTACGCATGCGTAAAGTAACACGCGAACATAAATGAGCGTCCTGTAGTTGCAGGGCCATTCTAACACTCACTCGTTGCGCCCTTCACATGTTAAGATGCCTGACGTGATGCTTCACTTCTGCCACTTAGTATTGCTTGGATTTTCAAATTCTTTCTACTACAAGAACAAAAAAGTGTCAACATAAGGCCTCGCTTTTTTGGCTTGACACAAAATAATGAGAACTTCTACTACATGAAATTGATGTTGTTGTTTTGTTTTGTATCAGTTTCGACCTTTGGGGAGCCTCTCTGATATAACACCTGATTACCACGCAGAGAGCCTGGAATTGATTCTCGCTCTTACAGAAAATATATTTTTTTGATTGGCAGGTTTCAATATTTTAGTTTTTTTTTTCTCACAGACATGATGGTGTCTTCTCGCTCACAACCGCAGGAGCTGACTGCGCCACCAACACCAGAATTTCTGTGAAACGAGCTCGTTGAAGTTATCACGTTTAAATAATATAGAGCGCCTAAATGTTATAAATATGCGTATAGGTGAAAAGGCAGTCGTTTATTCTTCAACTTAATATTGAGAGCAAAGCGCAGACTGTAAGTGCAGACTGTGAGGCTCAAAGCGCAGACTGTAGGGTAGTTCTAACCTACAAGAGAAATTAACGCGGGAGAGTGAACAGACTGTCGAAACATTTTTTGACCGTGTTAGTATTTTTAGTTCAGGCGTTGTAAAGTGAATAATTTGCATGCCACCATTTAGATTTTATTGAGTTATAAACGAAGTAGTGAGTAACGTGACCGACCTCCAAAGAACTCCGGCCTAATTCAAAAGTGACACAAAGCTTTGCGTCTCAAAAATAGAAAGCTCACTACCAAACGCAAAGTCTATGACCTTCAGGGTGAGAACGACGGCATCGTACGCTCTACCGTCATGTCTTGCTGGAGAAGTCTTGATCTCAGGTGATAAGTGGGAGATCGCACCCGGTACCGATTCGCGTTAGTTCCCAATGATTCCACCACACACATTGACGCCAAAAAGTTTATAACCAAAGCGCCGATCTCCCGCCTTCCTAAACGCAGGGCGCCCCTTGAATGCTCAGTGCCCAGTTTGAAAGAGCACCCAAATATAGAACAGCAACACCAAAGGCCCACGACGAGCAACGCTTTTGATACTTACATTCGATCAATTGGCATTTTCCTCACTGCCTTAAAAGCAGAGCACATTTTTCATTCATTATACAATTCCCCTATTAACCAACACAAACGTATGCAAGTAGTGCTGATTAGCCAGTGATGAGGTTTTGTTACATTTCCTCCGTATTACAGCAGTGGATACTTTTGTCAATCGCAGTGTTCTCATTTATGAACCTTAAAGCAAGTAACGGTGGCACATGTCGGTGTCACTTCTCGGTGCAGCGAAGTGCACCATCAAGTAGCCCACCATGAGTTTAGTGCAACTGTGGGTACCTTCATAAAAAAATGAATAGCTAACAACGTGCAAAGAGGGCCTCTAGCATCTACCACAACTACCCTTGCAGCAGGCGCACCCAAACCAAACGGCAGTGCACTCATTCAGATGAGGTGTTTTCAAGAAGGCTACTGAGATCATCCCTTCCACGGTCATCTGTCTACATTAAAAGCAATTGAGAAAACTGTCGAGAGGAATTTTATGAAACCCCCTGGTTGATGACCTCGTTGAGATTGTGCACGCTTGATGAGTTGGAGTGGCTGCCACTGCATCTTTTGAGTTATACCACTCATCATGATAACGTTAATTAGTTTTTTTTGCGACAAAACAAATCACGATCTTTTTGAAAAGGTGGAAAATGCAAGAAAGGTGGTGAAGTTGCTGTAACATTTCGCACTCTCCACTATATTGTTTGCCGTAGCGAAGACTTGTTGAATGAACAGTGTGATGCACGAGTACTGTTATTTAAAGAATGTCTTATTTTTTGTAAATAGTGGAAAACATGAGTACTGTTTTTCATATAGCATCTTTGTATTTCAGTAAGTCAACTTGTTTGAGGCTTTTGCAGACATTTTGGGCCGTTTTTTTTCTAGGCAAGATGACATTGGTAAAAACGCTTGTGGTCGTTAATAAATGTTTATGCTAAAAAGGTTCATTCACGAAGACTTTTTCGTACTTGGAGGTTAAACCGAATGCAGACAGCGGAAATAGAGACGGGACATATATTCTAAGCGAACTTGCAATGAGCTACACATCCAGGCTATTCTATACAAGAGACCTTGTCCAGTCCACAAATGCGATGCGAGAATGCCATATCCAGGTATTCTGGACATCATCGACTGGCGCCATCTGTAGGGTTCGCTGCTGAATGACAGCGTTGATCAACGGGAGATGACCTTGAAACATTTATTACAGCCGAATGTTTAAGTTTATGCTAAAACTACTCCGTAAATATAGTCTGGGCGTAATTCTCTCATATTCAGAGGAAGTTTTCTTTAATCCCATGCAATTTCTGGTATCGAGAGCGACTTCTGCTCGCTTTGAGAGACTCCATTAAAGAAAATTTCCAAATGTTTTATAAAAACACAATTATTCTTCATCTCATTAAATCACTAAAGCTACCAGATCTTCACAGCGCTGTCTTCGTACCTGTGAACTTCGGTTGATATCGGCAAAGTTCCTGAGGTTCGACGGGCACTTTTGTAAAAAACATGTTTTGCATTGAAACGTTTTACCGGGGTACACGCACTTCGCTGTGCTTTCGGTTACTCGAAAACGTGAAAATTTCGTAGCTCTTTTATGTAAGGCTGTTTGTCTTGCTCAACCTGCGCAGCATATTTATACTGTGTAGATATTATGCTCATAATTAGAAATAACACATTTCCGCCAAATTCTTGCAAAAGATCAAAGATAAGAATAGCTTTTCGTCAATCAAATCAACATTTGAATGTTTGTCTCTTAGACAAAAGTGATCAATGGTATTTTTTGATGTAACAAATATTTTAAAAGATATGTTGGAAAACTATCAGCATAGTAGGACATAGTAAAGCTATATTCATGGGTAGCATTGCCATGCATCCCATTATTACTTGATTATTGTCGCATGTAAGTAAACAGTGGTAAAATTCGTTCAATGACTCGGAATAAAATTGAGTGAAATAACAAGGAAAGAGAGACTGTGTAATTAATCATGTTTTCACGTTTCTGCCCTGCAAGTGCGATATGGTTTAGCAGATCCCTCTTACGTGTGGGCATTCATACGCGAAGCAGAGCGGCCGTCGCATTATCGTGCGTTTAAAAGAAAACAGCAATTGGCTCAGGAAACGGAACGCCTTGAATATGGCATCGCACTGCAGCACATGTGGCTGTTCATCTCTCTTTACCGATACGAAGGTTTTTTCCAAGCACGGATCCCAGATAACTGGGCCACTGACAGAAGCTTTTTCATGTCAAACGAATGTATGAAGCGTGCATCAGTGAGCCATCGATATATCACACAGAGAAGGAGTTCGCATTTTTTTACAGCACATGTGCCGTCAAGTGATCCTTTATGTAACTTTTCATATTAGTTTTTGACACTTCTGTGCAATCTTAACACGTTTTTTTTCATGTATCTTTCACGTTGTTGTGTTCTTCAAATATATATTTTAGTTGCGACTCAGCGCCCGTTCGTATTTCTATTGTTTCCGTGTCCGTTGTTTTCGTGCTGCATTCGAACATTCACCCGTACCTGGAAGCCCAACTTTCAATACTATTGCATTTTAATTTGAAGTTTATTTGCATGCAGCCTAAAGCGCAACGATCACAAACTCCGAAAATTATCCCTGGGTTCGTTAGTCGGTACTGACTAACGCTTCCGGGTTTAAATGCGCATATATATTACTCAAAATAGTTGGCGTGATAACCGCCACTGTAGCTCAGTTGGTAGAGCACCGGAGGCGTAATTTGGAGGTCAACATGGTTCGGTCGTTGCCCTCGGCAAGTTATGTTTTCCGGCTCTTTTCTTTCCAGATATATACATTAAAAGTACCATACAAACATTGCCTATGCTTTCCTTACATCACTGCTCATTTTTGGGGTTTGAAGTCTCAAAACCTTCATATGAATATGACAAACGCCGTAGTGGAGGGCTCCGGAAATTTCGACCACCTGGTGTTCTTTAAAAGTGCACCCAAACCTGAGCACTCGGGCCTACAACACTGACATCATTGCGTGTTTGCCCTCAGTCATACTGATGTTATTTAAAGCGCTTGTTTCCATTGCGAAAAAAGACAGTCTAGATGTTGCCTTGCTCAGGTAAATCATGTAAAAATATATCTTGTTCATTTGTGTTGTTTTTACAGGAGAACACGTGTATCGGGCACATCAGGTCCGGCACGTGAAGTGAATAAAAGCTGCTAATTCAAGTTGAAATTTTTTAACACTGGAGTACACCAATTGACGGGCGCACATTTCGCACGCCATAAACAAAGTAAAAAATTTCAGGCGCACCTGAGCTTCGCCTTCACGAGGAGAACGCGTTAGCGCAATCTAGCTTCGTTCGCTTCGCCTTCTCAGTCGCTAGATTCGCTTAATTTCTCGGCAGACACATCCACCCTGCCGCAAGGTTAACACAGCTGTGCACGTAACATGTACTGATTGAAACTATCCGACAGTGCATTTTTTAAGAATACCATGCAAAAGGCTTTCTAGGGCATAATTTTTTTCTCTGAGATCTTGAGGTTACACGCGTAAATGCGTAGCAGCCCACTTTGCTGATGGTGTTGCTGAGAGTGACGAATACTTATTCTTGTGCACTTGGGAATCGGTCAACCTTCAAAGGAAGTACTCATCGTGCAATTCGAATGTACGACAATGGTGCGTTTCTACACTTGATTGACCTGTGGGTTTTAACGTCCCAAAACCACCATACAATTATGAGGCGTCGTAGTGGATGGCTCCAGAAATTTTAAGTGGAGGGCTCCGGTTCTTTAATGCGATTCTACACCTTTGCGACGCAGTTTCATCATTTATAAGGGTATAGCGCACCCAGACAAGGACACAAAAAGAGAGAGGCACACACACAGCGCTAACCTGCAACTAATTGTTTATTTGCCATAAAACCTGTAACATGTCATGTTAGGATATAGCACGCCTCATGCAAGCGTCATCATTGATTGCGGCAATCTGCACTCGCCAACGTCAAAAAGAAAATTATGGATGCTGATTTTCTTTAGCTGACAAAGCTATGGAAGCCAAATTCACACACTTTTCTTTCATTTTGTTCATTTCAATTGCTCCAACAGTTTCACGCGTAGTTCTGTCACGCGCCCTAAAAAGAATACGGGTGTTTTGAAACACAAGGACACAGCCACACTTCTTGCATTGAAGGGTCAAATGACCAGATACAGCTTTTTTTACGTTGCGATTGTGTTTCCTAAGTCTTTCGTTCCCACACTTTCCAGATCGGCTAATGCACACGCAATCAAAAGTTCAAGGAGTGCCATAGACGACGCCATGACAACAATTCACAAATTTTTCCATGTGCTTGATTTCCCCCAGTTGTCTGCATAAGCCTTTTTGCCCGTTCCTTGCAACCGTTCGAGAGCAGAAAGCACTGCATCCGCACCAGCTTTTCTCGCTGTCCTTCGCAAGTTATGCGAAATGGCATGCATAAAGGGCACTACAGCAACCTCAGCTGCCTTAGTGGCGGCTGCCTGGTCTCTGACGTTTTCCCTTCCTTTCCTGCTTATATTTTCGGTGATGGTGGTTAACAAGCACGTGGGATCACCTATAAAAATTAGTGAACACAATATCACACGTGTGATGGGTGCTCCTCTTACTATAAAACATTATATAGATTTTTTTTTACCGAAACATTGTAGAGCACGTGTTTTCAGTGCGAGCTCTAAGATTAGTATTCCGTTGCAGTGAAATATTCTTATTGTTTATTTATTTATATGTATGCCCAATTCTGACCCCTGCGAGGTGCTTATTTTTGCTAATACTCAGTCACCCATAAATGCATGCGCTGTTCTAAAATGTGGGGCTGATGTAAACTATCTATGGGAACATTCCTCGTTCACATTAGTGACGCCTTTGCTAAGACACCTACTCACTGTTTGTTGATCATATATTATATTAATAATAATGATAATAATAGTAATAATAATATTATAAAAATACGATACGACGCGTTCCAGGTGAAGATGTCGCCAGATGGTAGCGTAAGGCAGCGAGAAGTAACGCACAAGAATGCACCCGAACAAAGGATTTATGAGCGACCCGTTGGACTCCTCTCCTTTAGCCACAATACCACTGCCCCTTGCTGTCCAGTACAGTTTTTTTCTCCCGGGAAAAAGGAAGCCGTGCCGGCTAATAATGGGTAGCAGAGCAAAGATGGATCTTTGACATGCACAATCTCCCGCTGCCGGTGACGATTGTCAGAAGGTGGTTCTAGGGTTCAATAATATAATTCACGGCAGGAGTTTATTTACCACACGGTACGGAACCTGGTACTTCGAAGGGGGTTCTAGTGACAATACAGGGCTGGCAGGCAACCAAAGCCATACTAGCCAAGCAGGATTATAGGATGAAGAGGCGATCAGGATCCCGGCGCTGCTTCTGACGTTGCTGGTCCACAAATGTCAACACGTGGGCGAGCTTTCGGCACGCTTCTGCGCAAGCAGCAGCTTCAGACAGTGTTATAGATTACGTGGCATCAGCGCTATACAGAAGAATAGTGTCCATGGTGGAGGATGGCTCACATTCATAAAGTAGAGAAAAGGAGGAAAATCTAGTCATGGCCTGCGTGGCAGTGTTATAGGCATGTGTGACAAGTGGGAGTACATGGTGCTAATCGTTGTGGTCAGACGTGACATACATGGTCAACATGTCGGCAAAAGTTCGATTAAAACGTTTTGTCATCCCCTCAGTCTGCGGGTGATATGCAGTTGTGGTGCGGTGAAAAATACCACATTTTTCGAGGAGAGCTTCAATGATGTCGAAGAGGAACACTTGGCCTCAATCATTAAATCATTATCTTGTGGCGCCAAGGCAGAGGAAGATGTGGCAATGGATAAAAGAGGAAATATCGGCTGCAGTAGAGCTAGGTAAAGGCGAATTTTCTGCATAACGGTTCTGATGGTCGATGGCCACGATCAGCCATCGGTTTCCGTGACGTTAGCACGCGAGGAAAAAGCGTACATAGTGACGGACAAAGCGGTACAAGCCGCGCCAGCAAATGCGTGAGCGTTCGAAAGTGCTAAGTACATCTTCATGCGCTTATTTTGGGTCATTGTGAAACGCAGCACAGATGTCAGGGCGGAGATGCCGAAGAACGACGAGCAACCATTTTGGGCTGTCCTTAAGGTAATTGCGGCGATATAAAAGTCCATCGTGAACGGAGAAGTGGTGTGCTTGGCGACGTAATGCCCGATTGGCAGAAGGCGTCAATGGCTGTTGCAGAAAATCGAACATAGAAACAATCCATGATTCCTTCTGCTTGAAAACTATGTTGGTAGCAGAGAAGGCGGGGTCGGTTAGCGGTGTATTCGGGGCATTGGCCTCGCCGTGTAATGGGGAGCGTGACAAGGCGTCCGCGTCGGAGTGTTTTCTGCTGGAGCGGTAGAGCATGCGAATGTTGTATTTCTGTAGCCGAAGTGCCCATCAAGTGAGACGGCCTGAAGGCTCTTTCAAGGAAGAAAACCAGCACAGGGAATGGTTGTCCGCTGTTACGTCGAATGGGCGGCCATAGAAGTATCGTCGGAATTTAGTTATGGCCCAAATTATTGCTAGACATTCCTTTTCCGTGACAGAATAGTTATTTTTAGTCTTCGTCAGAGCGCGATAGGCGAAAGCGTTGACCTACTCATCGAAGCCAGCCTTTTGTTAAGCAAGAACGGTGCCAATGCCCACACCACTGGCGTCTGTGTGTATTTGCGTCGGTGCAGTTGGGTGCAAAATGCCGCAGGATCAGAGAATAGGTGAGAAGACGACGTGGTGTTTTGAACGCGGCATCGCATTTTCGTGACCAGGTCGAAAGGTTATGATCAGCACGAAGGAGCTGTGTTAAAGGGGCATTGATGGTGGCGAAGCTGCCTATAAAGCCTCGAAAGCAAGACAACAATCCGACAAAGCTGCGAAGGTATTTGAGGGTTTCAGATTATGGAAAATATGCTAGAGCTTGTAGGTTTGGCGGATCAGGGAGTATCCCTTCTTTTGTCACGACATGGCCTAGTATGACCAGCTGCCGAGCAGCAAAGGGACATTTGTTCAAGTTGAGCTGGAGGCCGGCGTTGGTGATGCATGTGAGGACGCGTTCGAGTCGAAGTAGGTGGAAAGAAAAGTCCGGCGAAAGTATGACAATATCGTTCAAGTGACAATAGGAGATTTGCCACTTTATCATTCTTTAAAATGTGGCAGGCGCATTGCATAGGCGGAAGGGGTGACGGTGAACTCATTCAGACCATCTGGGGTAACGAAGGCAGTCTTGTTTCAGCCACAGGTACCTGCCAGTAGCCGCATCGTAAATTGAGGAACGATAAAAGTTCTGCGCCTTGGAGGCAGCCTAGTGCGTCGTCATTATGAGGAAGCGGGTAAACATCCTTACGGGTTATGTTGTTCACACGACGGTAGTCCACACAAACGCAAAGGGTGCCCTCTTTCTTTTTACCAACACTACAGCAGAGGCCCAGGACTGTACCAAGGTTGTATACATCAACGTTTCAGCATTTATCCTACGTGCTTGTCGATGACTCGGCGCTTCGTTGCGGACACATGATATGGCCACTGACGCAGTGAAGCGTGATCTCCGGTGTCAATATGGTGAACGACAGTGGAAATGCGGCTTAAGTGAGCTTGTGGAAGGTTGAATTACGTACGAAAGTGGTAGAGGAGCACCACCAGCAAAGTGTACTGGTTGGATGTAAGGTTGGGGTCAATGCATTGAGGAAACGGTAGGTCAAGTGACGACTGCGCTGGAAGAACATTGACGTTCACAGCGTCAACCTGTTGGAGAGTGGAGTCATCAGGAACATGATGGAAAAAACTTGGATCAAGTCGTCAGCATGACCAAGGCACTCATCGGGGTGCAGGTTCACTGGGCACAGAAACGTGTTGGAGACATGAAGTGCACTAACACCCTGTCGAATAGTACAGAGGGCAAAGGGAAGTAACCACTGGTGACGGCGAGTAGCAAGCTTAGACGGCGTGAAAGAAACGGTAATGTCGGAAAACTCAGTGCAGGAAACGGGCACCAAAGCGGATGATAAAGGAGGAATAGTAGTGTCTATGACCATTATTACTCGACAAGATGCGGCTGAGCAATATTCTGCAACGTTGCTAATGAATGAAGACAGCGAAAGTTTTTTGAGGGCGCAGTCGATAACGGCACGATGGGACGACAGGAAGTCCCACTCCAATATGATGGCATGAGGGCAGCGAGGCAGAATGATCTCTTATCTTATAGAAATATAGCTTATATATCTTATAGAAATATCTCTTATATACTTTCCAATTTGCAACACAATCTCATTCCAATATGTTTTTTCGTCATTTTTATGTAGTTGATGTTTTGTATGCGTGCTCTGTGTTTATCTGTATTGTATTTTTTTCGAAGCATTGTCTACTAACCTTTGTGGTTTCGCTGCCTAAATTTTTGTAACATGACGATGTATATCCACCCTGCTAAAATCCTCGATGAAGATTGCATTATCTGTAAATAAAAATTAAATAATTATTATTATACACTCTTAATATATTATTATTATTATTATTATTATTATTATTATATTATTATTATTATTATTATTATTATTATTATTATTATTATTATTATTATTATTATTATTATTATTATTATTATCTTGATTATAACACAGATAACAGGCATGTTGAAGCCAGGCAGTGGCTTGGATGACTAAGCCCGGCATATCGGCAAACGAGAAATGGCACACATATAAAAGGGCATGTTACGTAAATTCATCAGGGAAAGAAGACATGTAACTCTTTTACATTACACATATACAGGATATAATACATGCCTCAAATTAGCGGAATCAATACTACCTAAACAAGAGAATGTTGAGATGAGGATTGAAAAATCCCTAAACGCAACATACCCGGCGCAAAAGAGGATTGGAAAATAGTCATGTGATAATTTTTCAGCATTTAAGTTATTTTAGGGCATTTCGTAAAATACGTTTCGTCGTTACAGAACAAAACACTGTCGGGAAGGTAATTTAAAACAAAAGGAACGTCGACCTTTCTAACTTTTTTTAAATAGCTTCGCCATATTGTGTTTTGACGAGTGGTACAGAAAAAGGGGAAGTTTTTTTTTTGAACATTAAAAGGGCAAGGCAGTCTTTCTTGATCTCAGAGTTCTAGAAATGCCATAATACCACAGCGTGAATAAGTGATACTTTGAAAGATGGCAGGCGAAGTAAAAAAAGTAAATTTGCATTGCCTGTTAAACTACAATTGTAAACAATGAATTTAAACATGTTTGCCAAAATATTATCCAGCCTACACGCCATCGTAAATAACAGAAAGCGAATACTGTGATGCCATGAAGCAAGACACTGTACGAAAGAGCAAGCATCATGGTCACTGTATTATTGGTGGCCGCAATTTAAATAATATCAAGAAGTAACCACAAGATTCTCGTATTTTGCCACATACATAAGCCAAATGATCAATCGAAGTCAGATCACTATCGAATAACCCAACAAGATATTTCACAAAATTAACATATTCAATGGGAGTACACTTACAAGAAGTGCTATCACGGGAATGAATAAGTAAAGGTGCCATTCCTACTATTGCTTTCAGCAGATTGTTTAAGCGAATTAGTTTGTTTTTTCTTAATAATCACCAAGCATTAATCAGCAAATCATGCCTCATCATCATGCAAATCAATCATCATGCAATTAGCAAATCATGCCTCAGCATCATGAACACTTTCTTGTAGTAGTGACAACGCCTTATTGCACCAGCTATGTTTGGTTAAAAGAACAGTGTCGTCTGCGTACTGAAATGCGAAGCATTTTGGAACAGCAGTAGTGAAATCATTCATGAATAATCTAAACAAAAAAGGAGATAAATGAATCATTGTGGCAGACCAGCTGTAAAGGCAAGCCGGTAGCCGAAAGCCAACCGATTGTCAATTTGAACTACTTGGAAGCGGTCAGAAAGATAATTTTTGAAAAGGTCGTAGAAAGGACCTCTGAATCCAAGAAAGTATATTTTTCACGCAGGATAAAAATGTTTATGTGGTCGAATGCTTTAGAGATATCCAAAAATAACGCACAAGCAAACATACGATGTTCTAAAACATCATGCAGTTCATCGGAAAATTTTTGAATTAGATCAGTAATACCTCAACCTGCGACAAAACAAAACTGGTGATTTGAAATGAGCAAAATAATTTTTTCTGGAAATGTAGCCATGCATAACAATAAAATTTCTCAACAATTTCGGACAAGATAGGCTTAGCTGATATACGTTGATAACTGTCAGCATATCTTCAGGTCCCTCATTATCAAGTGGCTTTACACTTGCTGTTTTTAAATATGCTGGCAAAGAAGCTGTCTCAAAGAATCCTTTAAGCATAAAAAACAAGATATCTGGTAATGCGCCGAAATACCACAGCAGAAAAGATACAGGGATACTTTCAATGCCTGCTGGTTTCTGCCGTTTGAAACCAGAAACTATTCAAACGAATTCGTCTGTTCTTTAAGTTGATAGGAAAGCAGAGGCGGGTATTGATTTATTTAAACCAGTGCGGCCTGCTGGCACTAACCCGCCACGGTGGTCTATTGGCTAAGGTACTCGGCTGCTGACCTGCATATGCTCGGCGCGATCGAATCCCGGATGCGCCAGCTGCATTTCTGTTGTAGGCAGAATTGTTGTAGGCCCGTGTGCTCGGATTAAGGTGCACGGTAAAGAACCCCAGGTGGTCGAAATTTTCTGAGCCCTCTACTACGGCGTCTCTCATAATCATATAGAGGTTTAGGGACGTCAAACCCCGCATATAAATTAGCACGAAAGTGGTTTATCAGTAGCCACATCCGCACCAGGTTTCTGGCAGAAAACTGAAGCTGATGGTGAAAATGTTGTCGTTTTTTCGATCGCTTGAGGGCAACCACTTTATTCCTTGCGATTCTGCAGTTGATACCGATTTCTGCATTACCTGGAGAGCGTTTCATTCGTTTTCTAAGCAAATCTTTCTCGGAAATTGCTTAAAAGTTATCTGGGGACAGGCAGCTGTGACTACGTCTCTGCTTAGCCCTTCCAGTACGAGTGCAAGAGTTTTTCAGACTACGTCATTTTGTGCTGATTATATCAAGCAGTCACCAGGAGATCCAGTAGCAATATGAAAAGACCAATCAAACTGTTGAAATAATGACTCCAGTTTGCTATACTAATATTGTGAATGACAATAATAATTGACTCATTGTGCCCAGGAACAACTACAGGGTGATTGTGCAGGCACACGCAAAAATAAATCAGTACACAATACAATAATGTCTACAGAAAAATATAAAATGAGCAGCCACGCACGGACAAGAACAAATGAGCGTAGAATGGGAAGAATAACAGACAAGACGATAATCATAAAATGGCAGTTTAAATGAAGGTAATACACACAACTATGTGAAAGACTTCCTAAAAAACCAATAGGTGAACGATCTGCACTTTGTCAAAAACCATCCCATGACAGTCCAATGCCAAGATAAAAACAATGACAGAGGAATGCGAAAAACATCAGGGTCATGAAAGGTAACATTATTTAGACTTCAAATTTTGTGCGCAGCGTAGTGTTGAAAGAAGTTGGCAGGTACATCAAATGGTCGATTCTCTCTGGTTAACTTATGCGGAATCATAAAAGTTACTCAACTGAGAAGCAAAGGGCAGCGTATTATGCCATGAACTAGTTTGTAAAGAAACAAAAAGTCCGCAAGACTTCGTCGGCTGTCGAATGGCGGCAATGATAATAATCTGGCAGTGTTGGAACGAGATCTGGAGGCTTCCTCGCAAAAAAATGGTTGTAAATGCTTATCAATGATTTCTGCACTCACTCAATTGCGTCACTTCTAGATTTCACGATTAATAATAATGAATTGAAGAGGAACGAACGCTATAGTGAGTCATCATCTCCTGTGATAGGGCAGGTCTGTCTATACCATGCATTGCTCGATGGCGCTGCTCGTTCGCCTGCAAGATCCGTTTATTAGAGTCTTTGTTCAAGCTACTGGCTGATCTCTACTCCAGAATTCAATAAACATTTCTACAGCAACAACAACAGCACTACAATAATCATATGAAAATGATACACTTATTATTGTCATTACTTTCATTTGCAGTAATAATAATAATAATAATAATAATAATAATAATAATAATAATAATAATAATAATAATAATAATAATAACATTATAATTATCATCACTAGTACTAGCATTATTACTACGTGAGCCACACATTCTTTAAAAAAAGTGAGTATAGTGTTAATAGAAGCGCCATTAACGGGAACGATGCATGCTGTACTAAAGTTATTACACCAACTTTGTGTTTTGGAGCGGCACGTGAATATTTATGTAGGGTCAGATATACCAAAAAAGGGTGATCTGTAGAGAAAATGTGGTGTCGGCGCTGGTTTGGGGATCTGCCATGATAGACGCATTGGCGGTCTGTGAAGATAGATGCAAATAAACAATCACAATTATTATTCAGCTCGTGGTTGAATTGTGCGCAGTACTTCTGCACAAAAAAAGGTCTTCTTTCTACAACACAGCCATGCCAATGATTAAAACTGCTTGTAAAACTAAACTTTAAGAACGCGGTATACTGTGAGGAGCCCCTTAATGCGTATAATGTTCCATCGCAGAAGCGTAGAATGGCACCAGCGTAAAATATTGAATTTCACATTTAGTGGCTGCTTTAAAAACTCACCAATAAGCTCGTCAAGCAAGGAATAACGGTAAATTAGGGGATACTTAAGTTTCGCCTTTAAAAATATAACGTCATAGCGATATCCCATCCCTAGTGCGTGCTTCAAACTCTTAGTGTATGAAATCATTTCGAACAAGCTATGCACCCAATACAGGGCCTTAAAAGAATAGGCGCAGTAATGTGTGTGCTTTTTGTAGTGCATGAGAGGTTTTAAATTATGAAGTATTTATGATTATCACATGTTCTGAGCGAGTGAGTGAATCAATAAACGTTTGTTGCGTTCAGCGAAACGCGTTAATAGATTGTAGGATTAACCAGGTGAGCGTTTTATTTACATGTTCGGACACGTGATAGCAATGTATGCTTAAACCACGAATTATCACTGCAATATTTCTTATTGTAACGCGAAGCACAGGATGCGTGTGTTTCCTAGCAGAAAGGGAGTTGTTTTCACTATGTTGAGCAGCAGACACGACACAGTGTGATAGAACAACCACTTACTATGCAAACGGTCTGGGTTTGATCCTCCTCGAATTTTCAATGTTTTATAATTCATTTGCATCTTGCTTGAATTCTCGGTCATGCACAAGATGATTTTTCTCTCACAACCAATGACGCTGACACGACAATTTCTGTGAAAGGAGCTCTTTAACACTGATGATTTTATTGATGTGTTGGGTTTAACGTCCCAAAACCACCATAAGATTATGAGAGACGCCATAGTGGAGGGCTCCGGCAATTTCCACCACCTGGCTCTTTAGCACTATCTCTTCAATAGGTCTTAGAAGGAGCCTTTCATAACCATTACCACGTATAAAGATCTCACTACGCTGTTCTTGAGCTAGGCGCTTCAAGAAACAATTACACTTGTAGCAGCATGAAAGCCTGACGAGCGATATATCTTGAAACTTGCTTACTCGCGTTCTTGGCCGAAAGAGCCGGGTCTCCAACCAAGACCTGACGCTGCTGCGCAGATCACGTCGAAATTTCCAGAGCCCTCCACTACGGCATCTTTCCTATTCATATGGTGGTTTTGAGACATTAAACTCCTCATATCAATCAATGTGCAGTCCACATAGCTATTGAAACAAACAGGCGTGTTTTATGGTTGTGTATATTTAAATGTAATCTGAAACGTTACACCCTGAAACCACGACATAAATATGAGGGGTGACATCGTGTTGGACTCCGTAAATTTCTCTCATCTGGTGCTCTTCAACATGCACTGACATCGCACAGTATACGCACTTCCACCATTTTGCCTCCACCCACATATGACCTCCATGGCCGGGGTCAAACACACGGCTTTTTGGTCAGTACACGAGGACTGTAACCGCTAAATCACCACAACTGACGGTCGCATACTCGGTAGAAGCACATGGTTGCGTATTGCAGTCATAATGAAACAAAGATAATTCGTTTCATTACTCTTCCACGAACAGTTAGAAAAAAAAGGTGAAGACGAGCTAGCTGTACAGCATGTCATGCATTAATTGAAATACTTGATTTCGCATGGCTTTTGTTCTTGGCTCTAGATAACGTTATTTAAATTAAAGCGTCCTATTTAAAATGCACCTATTTGCAAGAAAATAAAAAAAATTTGTTTCCTAATTAGTTTGGACCTTTATTTCTACTTCTTTCTGAGCTCTCAAATAGATTGCCACTGGCAGGAAATCAGGCACGGCAAGTTGCCTTCATGCTATAGCACAAAAAAATAATAAGAAGAACTTGCTATGGGGCGACAAAAAAATATTAGCAACCTAAGACTTGTTTTTGCATATTCTCAAAGAGGCATCGCCATCGAATAGGCGGATAAATTTTTTGAAATTAGCTTTTGCAGATTGCAAAAACAACAGTGACAAAAGGACTTCCTAACTTTACTCGAGGAACCTGCGTCACTGACTATACAACCAAACAAAATATCTTGAAATAGATGACAAGAACAGGCAGTACTTACTCTCTTTCAAAATGAGAGTTTTTCAAGCACAGCCAAATGAGTTGTGCGCAAGAATTCATTGAAAAAAACAATGGATTCACAATCGAGCAAGCAACGGACTACTCGTCATACGACCTGCGCTTATCAAGCGAGTGCCGATAATGGTTCGCTCTCGGGGGCGATCAGCGACATCGAGCTGCTTTTTTTAATGTTTGGCCACTTTGTCTGCCGCGCAGCATACGTTGACTCATCGCACCAGTTTTGAAAGTTACAGGTCTGTAAGCCACGTAGTGTGAAAATTGGTGAACTAAAAGCAATATGTGCGGAATTTCTGGGTACGCGACTGGAAGCACATAATGTTAAAGATCGATATCAGTACAACAAAGAAGCCAGCGCGACGAACAGTGCAGCAAACCACCGCAGTACGCCACCACAGCACACGATGCGTCGACAGTAGCGCAAGATTAGAGTTACTCTATATGCTACCATTAGGTAGCAGGGTTGCGCCACTGTTTTCGGGCGCCGCTCACACGGCTTTTCACGATTACAGCAATGCTATTGGTCGCGCGCTATCACGTGGTGATAGGCGGTTCAAATTCACTTCGGAGAAGCAAACACTCCGACGACGACGTCTTTTACAGACACTCGGCGCGTTCCACAGAAACGCTGGACGCTTCTCAATGGTGGTGCATCCCCCTCCTCCTTCAGCGTCTCGGCGCCTGTAAAAGGCCGGCGCATCTAGCGTCGGTGGCTTTCTTGTCCACGTTCTGTACATACGTTGTAGATATAAGTTTTTGTTTCTTTCTGGTTGCCTTTGCCTTGCCATAGCTTCAACGCTCCCTGCCCAGCGTTGGCCCTCATAAAAAGTTAAAAAAGCGAAAAAATAAAAAAAAAACGCCAGTACTCTGAAGCGCCAGCGCTTCTCCTACGCGGCTAGTGAGTGGCTTTCCTGCAAGACTTTTAAACCCAAGATTGTGTACATTGGCGCAACTCCGCTACCTAAAGGTAGCATATACCGTAACTCTACGCAAGATCAGACTGCAGCGCTGCTAGTTCTCGCCACTGCCGTTCGGCTTACCTTCCTTCGCTGGCGGAGATGCAGAGCTGTGAAACTGAGTTTATTCTAGTAACGTTTCCTGTAGCTTCTGCGTTTAGAAGGTGTGCATTAAGACACTTTGTCCTTCTCAAAATCACACACTTTCTCTTTTCCAAACATCGTAAGTGTTCGTATACGTAGTTATTAGGCGAAGAATTTCATTTAAATCCAAACAGAGAAAATTTAGAGCCAGCAAGATAGTAATGTATGCTGAGAACCCCAGCTACTTTCCACGATCCATTCTTCAGAAAATCAATAAAAACACAACACTACAAACACTTTTCATAACTTTGCGTTCGGGTACACTCAAATTTTACGAGTTCATAATAAATAGCTTATCCATGCTGTTTTTCTCTGAATAGCAAAGAGACCTTGAGCATACAATAGTGGTCAAAAGCTCCCGGGCCATGACAGCGCGTGTCAAACAGCAACATGGCGCAATCTGACGGCTGCCTGCGAAGCTCGAGAGAGCGCACTGCGCACGCGCGCCCTTTTTTTGTGTGTGTGTCAGCCTGCTTGTTTTCTCCCTTCAATAGCGAGCAAACCGTAACGTGAAAAGAAGCGCGAGATGTCACTTCTGGCACCGCGCAAACACCAAGCGATGATATCTAGAGAAGAAGTAATTTGTAGTGGCAGTGCTCGGTGGTACACGGCGCATTCGGAGCTTTAGTTCCAGACACTTCCACAGAACACCACACGAAATTCCAACGCACATGTCTTTCACGAGATAAATCTGTTGAGTACCCTTATCGTAGAGGCTATTTTCAAAAAACTGACGCCGTATGCACGTTTTCATTATCGTGGAGCGTCTGCGACTAATGGGTATAATGCAGCACGCGCCAAGAATCCTCAATACAAATTTCATTTCATTTCATTTCATTTATTTATACTGTTAGCCCAAGTGGGCCGTTACAGGGTGGAAGTACAAACAATTATTCGCGAAAAAGAAGTACCGTACAGGTCTCGAGATAATTTCTCGGTATTATTGTGAGCAGCAACTCGAAGTTATACATAACAAGAAATGGTACACACATGCAATGCAATACATACGCGCAGAACAGCACATGACGCATTTGAGGCGGCACTTTTGCACCGCGCTGAAAATTTGAAACACAACTACTGCAGTCTCATGCAACCAACAAAAAGTACAGACGCACATCACCGTTATTCAGGAAATAAACGTTTGAGATTCTGTTCAAATGATGTAAGCGAGGAACAACCAATTATAGACTCTGGCAGCATATTCCAATCTTCAATAGCACGTGGAAAGTAACTAAACTTAAAGCAATCGTTACGTGGGACTAGGGGTGGTATGTACATATTATGGCGATGTCTGGAGTGTTCTTGTGTGTTGACCTGGAAGTAATATGAATAGTTTAGTTTAAAATGATTATGAATTAACTGGTAGAGGAATTTCAGACGCTCAATCCTCGTCCTAAGTTCAGGACTATCCAGTCCAGCTTTTTTACAAAGTTCAGTAGGTGAATGATGTCGGCGATATTTATTAAAAATAAATCTCGCACCAAGTCGCTGTATTTTTGCTATTTTATTGCAGTTTGTCTTTGTGTAAGGGTCTCAGACAATTTTAGAATATTCGATAATAGGTCTGACCAGGGTTTTGTAAGCAAGACACTTTATATCAGATGGGGCGGTATAAAGGTTACGTCTAAGGCTATACAGTGCCTTGGTAGCCCTGGAGCATACATTATCAATATGAGTGTTCCACCGGAGGTCGGGCGTGAACCATAACCCAAGATATTTATAGTTTTGTACACGCTTAAGGAAAGCATTGCCAATCTGGTAGTTGTAATCTAGAGGTGCTTTCTTTCTAGTTATAGTCATAAAGACTGTTTTTTCTGTGTTCAAACTCATTTGCCATTCTTCGCACCAATCCTTTATTCTTTGAAGATTGTTGTTTAGATTACCTTGGTCATGTTCAGTCTCGATTCTGCTATAAACAACACAGTCATCGGCAAACAACCTTATCGGGACCGTAACCCGGTTTGGTAGGTCATTTATATATAACAAAAATAAAAGGGGACCCAGCACGCTCCCCTGGGGAACTCCGGAATTAACTGCAACTGCTCTAGACTGTTCATTTTTTATTTGAACAAACTGCTGACGGCAGCTGAGATAGGATGAAAACCATTTTGTCAAGTGATTATTTTGAAACGTTTTGTCAATTTTAAACAGGAGCTTTGAGTGCGACACTTTATCAAATGCCTTTGCGAAATCCAAATATACCACATCAGTTTGACCACGCAAATTGATTGTTTTTGAAAGATCATGAACAAATTCGATTAACTGTGTAGTTGTAGATAAGCCTCGGCGGAAGCCATGCTGCTTCGAAAATAATAGATTGTGCGTATCAAGATAGGACATCAGGTGTTTGTTAACAATGTGCTCGAGTATCTTTGAACATGTACTGATAAGCGAAATAGGACGGTAGTTGCGCTCGTCCCGTGAGGAGCCACTTTTGTGAACGCTAGTGGGAAAGAGCCACTGCGCAGGGACGACTGAAATATTTTTGTAAGGAAGCGAGCCGCCCATTCAGCGTATCTGTACAGAAATTCGTTTGGTATACCATCAGGGGCGGGGGTTTTTCTTGTATTTATATTAAGTAAAAAATTTAGGACACCCTCTTCGCTAATTACCACATCATCGATCGGCCGCTGCAATGATGACGTAGAAAACTCGGGCAAAATGCCCGAGTTTTCTACGTCATCATGTTTTTATGTCGATAAATTCGCTTCGTGTTTCTGTGGCGACAGCAAGAGTGACACCTTGAGCTTCTTCTCACATTTAAGTGCGCCCGCTGTCGAACAGAGCGATAGATCAGGCTGGCGGGTAAATAAAAAGTGCACATGCTCCGTGCGTGCTCTCAAGCTTCGCAGGCACCCGTCAGACTGCGCTGCGATGCTGTTTGACACGCGTTCCCGCGTTCCGCAAAATTTTTACTGCCGCTGCACATTTAGAACTGATTTTCAAAACTAATTGAACTCGTTAGCACAAATATTTGGCAGGAGTGCACAATATTTCTAATACAGAGGGGGAGGGGGAGGGGAAGAAGACGACGATGTTCTGAAGCACTGCCTGTATTAGTTCTGTTCGTTATTTTTCGCTATTTTTTCCAGTCTAACAGTTCGTATTACTTTTTTGTGTTTCGTACTCACACCGTGACAACCTGAAGGTCTCCGCCCACCCGGAAAAGCCCGTCAAATGGACTTCTGGGCGGCCTGTGCCTTACCCGCCACGGCATGGAACATCGCTGCCAGATGCACTCGACGCCGCTTCTATGGCAGCGGCGGCCACTACTACTCCTGTAGCCTCTGTAGACGGAACTACAACCTATGGCCCTGCGAACAAGAGACTACGGGAGGAGCAAGACGGCTCCAATCCTTCAGATCAAAATACAGACCATATGGACCAGACATCTTTAACAGTTGTATCCTACAAGAAAAAAAGTGGTACTGGCATCCCTGTGTTCTTCCGGCCTACCAAAGATGGAGGAAGCTTACGGAAAGTCAACCCTAACACTGTCGCATTAGTCGTTGTAACATCGGCTCAAGAGAAAGTTCTTAGCCTTCGCCTCAACAAAGACGGAAGCCTGATGGTCACAGTGTCGACCCTGGCAGCCGCCAACCGCCTAATAACGGTAACTGAATTAGCAGGCGTACCCGTGGAAGCCCGCGTCCCATACTCGTACACAGCGAACTATGGTAAAATACAACATGTCCCTCTGAGTTACTCAAATGAAGACTTACAATACTTTAGACGGGATCAGGGCGTTGTGTCGGCAAGAAGACTCACCACTTACACACTCGAAGATGGCGGCAAGGTGAAAGAGGTGCGTCGTCGATCTGTTATTTTGCCATTCGCCAAGGATTCACCATTACCTAAACGAGTTACGCTTAGGTTCTGTAGCTACCCGGTGGCCGAGTACTTCGGGGTCACTTCACAGTGTTACAAATGCCAGAGGCATGGTCATATATCGAGACATTGATATGGAACAGTGCGCTGCAAAGTATGTACTGGTCCTCATTCGCACAATGAGTGTACCTCAAGAGCGCAACCTAAATATGCTAACTGCGGTGGTCCCCACCTTGCTTCGTATGGAGGGTGCGTTAGAAAGAAGGCTGCTACACTGGCATGCTCGTTGGAGTAAGCACGAGGAAAACCAGCTAGGCGCAATGATTCAATGCCTAATCCAGAAGTTGTATTCGTGAATATGAAAGACTTGTCCCAGGAAAGATCACCACAAAGCCCTAAGGCACTTGGTGACACGTACGCTTATGTGACGAAAAACGAACGTGGAGCCGACTAGCACATCGCATTTTTCAAAATCACCACAAGGCGTGTCACAAGATTCATTGGTCAAGTACAGTCGTCACCAGTCTCCGCTACCGCAACATGACAAGGGGATCTGCAAAGGGCAACAACGCGTAAACACAGACCAACACTTTGCACGCATACTGATTCCGATGCTGTTCGCAGCTCTTCAAGCCGTTGTCCGCGCAAATCCTTCGTAAAGAAATATCCCAGAGGTAGAAGCAATTCTTACGATATCACCGTTGGTGTCGACTTCTTACGCTCGCACTAGTAACCATAGCTTCCCCAACGACATCTTCACCTAAACTGATTATTCACAGAATATTCCACACATGCATTATATTTTAGTGGAACGCTCACGGCCTTCGCTCGAAGCTCTCAGACTTCCGGCGACTGGTGCGAGAATATCGATTCCCATTCATCGTCATTTCTGAATCACGCGTCGACCCAAATTTTGGAATGAACGATTACTATTTTCATCACTTAAAGCGACCTGACGGTATCAGCAAATTACTCATCGGCTTTCGTATAGACATTCCAGCCTACCCGATCAACATCGTGCCCCACTGCGACAACGAATATGTGTGTGCCATAACAATAATAGGTAAAGAGAAATACACTCTCATCAGAGCATACCTGGAACCAGGCAGGCCATTCGACGCTTGAAGGCTTGAAAACTTGATTTCAAGGACACTTTCCCCGTACAACATTTGTGGAGACTTCAATGCCCACAATCACATTTGGGGCAGATCACACACTTGTTTTCGAGGAGCTAAGCTTGCAAAGCTGCTCTCAAAACATTGAATTGAACCTCTAAATGACGGCAGCATCACCTTCCTACGAGGCACCACGACTACCCGCAGCATCGACGTGACCTTCATAAAAAGTTCAGTCACTCGCAACTTTGACTGGTGCACCGACTTGGAAACGCATAAGAGTGATCACTACCCAAACAAGATATCAGCTGCTGGAGCAAATATGACATCAAAGGAAACCCTCATGAGATGCACAGTTTGAATGCGTACAAAGACGCAGTAGAAAAGGGAATCACTGCCGCTACAAAGGAAGATGAATTACTTGCTATGATGGCTCATTGCCTAAAAGAATCCACACACGTTTCAACTAAAAAACGACAGATTTATGTCAAATGATGAAGAGTTTAAAGACTGTGTGCTATTCGCAGGCGAGCTGAACTGAAAGTTCTGTGCACAAAGAGTTTAAAGACCTCCGAGCCTGCCGACGGACACAGCGTCATATTCGGCGCTACCTGGATACTTGTAGCTGGCAAAGATGGCGTGACTTTTGCTCAACATTAGATGTCCGTCAACCTGTGTCGAAAATCTGGCGGGTTTTTATAAGCATGCGCATACCACCCCAACAGCTTCACCCTTTCGCCGCAATCTTCCTGCACGAACAAAAATCCCTCAAAGAGCTCTCAGAAGGATATTGCGCAACACTATCAACAAATTCAACGCTTTGGACCTCATCTGCAGGTAACCAGCCTGCCAACACACGGGTTGCAGTGTCAGCGCCAGATATACCTTTCAGAATGGAGGAATTGAACAATGCTATCGGTGCGTCAAACAGACGCGCATCCCCTGGCCATGACGAAGTAATCTAAGAAGCAATTGCAAAGCTACCCCACGCGTTCCTACTTCGTCTTTTAGAATATTATAGTTTCTCGTGGATGTACTCGTGAATAAAGCCCATTTTGAAAGCTGGTATGCAGCCAACAAGCTTCACCTCTTTCCGGCCTGTCACCCTACTGAGTTGCGTTGGCAAACTTCTGAAGCAAATGATTCATAAACGATTGACATGGTTCCTAGAAAGCCACAACGAGTTTACGCGAGAAATTAATGGGTTCCGCCAAGCAGGTCGCCTATCGGCAATGTCATCGCACTTGTCTCTTCCCTTGAAAAGAACCTTTCCGCAAGGCGAATCCCGACAGCCGTATTCCTTGACATCAAGGCAGCTTTCGGCTCTGTCTTTCACCATGTCATTTGTGCAACCATGGACGATCTTGGCCTAGGAGAGAATCTATACCAAAGGATTGAGAGCTATCTAGAAGAGCGAAAAATATAAATGAGCACTCCAATTGGTCTCACACAGTTCTATACAGTAGAGCAGAGTGTACCCCACGGTATTGTGCTCAGCCCGCTCATTTTGAACCTTACCCTGAGACACATAAAAAAATCAATTCATCGAGGAGTACACGTCACAATTGAGGCTGATGACATCTGCACCTGGAGCGCTTCAAGGTCAGGTTACTTCAGTGAACAGCGACTTAAAAAAACTTTACAGAACATCTCCACATATATAGCGCACCGAGGCAAGCACCTTTCACTAGAAAAAAAGCACAGACATTGCTTTCACGAGAAAGAAAATGAGCAAATATGCACTACTCCTCGGTGGACGGCCGCTGAGCTATGTACGGTCTCAAAAATTTTTGCAATAATCATCGACAAAAATCTTTCCTGGTCTTCTCAGGTGAAGAAACTTCGAACTAGAATAGCAGCAGCCACTCAACTCCTCAAATTCATGGCTGGAACACGATGAGCTTGTAGCTGCCGCTCAATGGTACTGCTTCGGAAAGCATGCATTGAAGGAACATTACGCTATTGTCTACCGGTGCTTCACAGATTATCTCCAGCAAATAAGAGAATTTTGAAAGTCGCACGCAACAGCTGCCTACGAATATGTCTAGGACTCCCGAAGAGATCATCAGCATTGGGAACTGTAGCAGAAGCAGGATGTCTCCCACTGGATGTCATCTCTATACAAAAAACCTTGTGTATACATCTTTGACATGTATTACAAGGTAAAAAGCATTTCCTGCACCGAGTTCACCTAACGCACAGCAATTCTTCGTTCGGCCAAGCTGTTCGAATGCTTCAATTCTCCCCTGTTAGTTAGCCACAAAAATTATGCCTGCAACAGTTCCTCCCTGGAAACTTTCGCCTCCAACTATAAAAAAAGCTGTACCTGGCATCAATGGGGCAAAGAGACGAATGTCACAGTCTGCGCTTATGCAGACTACTCTCCTCTTAGCCGAGAACTATGTTCAGCACTCGCACATTTACACCGAGGCCTCAACCACTCAGGAGACTCCCGCTTGTGAACTTTATATCCCTTCTACAAACAAATGCTACCCTGTCTACTGTGACGAAAGACATCCTCGACAGCAGCAAAACTTCATGGCATCAAAGAAGCTGTTCTTTACATCTTGCGCCAAACGCCGTACTGATGGGTAATTTTCACTGACTCCAAAGGAGCACTACAGATATTGTTCGCCTCCTAAAGTAAACAAATTCTCACCCCATTTCATTCAACATAGCATATCTACACCATCTGGCTGTGACCGCAAAGAACTCTATCACAATTCAGTGGATAGTGGCTCATTGTGGAATTTCCCCTAACGAAAAAGCAGATGAAGCAGCACGCAAGGGTCTTTGACACCACAAATATAGACGAGCTTATTTCACCAAATTAGATGCAGCTCAGATGGCGAAAACAGTTGTGATTGAAGAAAATAGGAGACGTTGAAACCTTCCAACAAATCATTATGCCTTTCTTCACTTAATCGACCCCTATCTGAGAACGAGACTGTCATTCAAATTGCCTCGCCATCTGGAAATGCTATACCATCGCCTGCGTCTAAACAATGCCTATGTTAACAGACTACGGTACCGCTTCGGTCAGTCAGCGAGTCCGTATTGCAACAACTTTGGCTCCATCGAATCTGTGGAACATACAATGTTTGAGTGTAGAGCGTATGCTGAGGAGCGTGCACTTTATGAACGATGCATGCATTATATAACCAAGAAAACTTTCTCCCTTGAGTGTGTATTGGGACCTTTAGCCTGCCCCCCTTTACAGAGGCGTGATATGAAACTTTTGTTTGCGTACTTGGACAGCATTGGTCAGCTGGACAAGCTGTAGCTGCAGCTTGACACCACAAAAAAAACTAATAATGCAAGTCCTCATTCAACGATCAAAGAGGTGACCTTTTCCTTTATTTTGTTTTTATTCTATCATCTATATTTACAATTTGTCTTTTTCTCTGTCTCTTTTCTTATTTGTACTTTCAATCCTCAATTCCCTTCCCCACGCAGAGTAGCAAGTCAGTGAACTTTATATGTTGGTTAAGTTCTCTGCGTTTCAATAGAGAATTCTCTCTCTTTTTTTCTAATGGATTGCAGAAGGAGCTTAAATTCGCGTTGTGCATGCTATGTGAATACAACAATAGAAAACACCCGCGAAAGTTCGAACTTCCATAACACTCAAGGCCGGTAAACCCAAGTTTCTCTAGGAAATATGTGGCACTGTTGAACGAATAAAAGTACGCATCTCACTAATACATTCATGTTATATATAAATGTGCATGCCACGAAAGCTGTGTCCGCAGCCACACGTTCAGAATCAACGATTGTTCCGAAGGTAAGTGAAGCTTAGCCGCATGCTCGGCGAACAATCTGAACGGTGCACAAGGCAAAACTAGTTGGGGTACTCGCTCTTCCCAGCTGATGGCATCGAGAACATCAACATGTCGTTTTGTTGTTTTGGTGCGAGCGCTTGAAGTTACTAGAGGATAATGCATCGAGAACGTAAACATTAAAAGCGAACTCCAGCGATTTTGAGACCATGCTAAGGTTATATTGTTTATATGTTCCTGACACACTGTTGTCAAGAGCCCAATAGCTGAAATGCCCAGGAAATTTGAAAATAATTTGTAATAAGCAAAAATGAACAATACCAAAACTGAAACCCAACCAAGCACCCTGTCTGCATATTACGTGCTCTTTATTTATTTATTTATTTATTTACAAGTACCTCAAAGACCCCAATGAGTGGGGTTTTACTTTGGTAGAGCCCAAGGCCGTATACTGGTTCCGCCGGCATGGAGCATAAAAACTGTGAAAGCCAGTCCAGCGAAGCACCAGCCAAACACCACAGAGGAACAAAAAAAGCATTCCCATCATATATACCCGTGCCAGACACCGCATCCTTCGCCTTTGGGAAAGCACAACAAACGCTGTAGCGGCCAAAATAGTGATGCCATTGGCCACGTCACTTCCGTTGACATGCCAAACATGACGTCACACAGACATCATTTGCAATTATTCTGGAAAATGAGGTGAGCTTTTCGAGGCAATGTTCAAAATTCATTTGCAAATGATTAGTGCATCTCTCAAACCTGTGATTTCGCCTAAATGACTAAAGTATTGAAAGAAACATACCCAGTGAATTTCATTGAGATGCATTGACGTGGCGAAATCGCCGGAGTTGGCCTTTAAGGATTGCCACCTTTAAATAGAATTCAAAAAGGCATAGGTACGAGTACGATGGCGAAAGATGCAGCAGCGCGACGCACACGCGTGGGCACACGAATCGAATAGAATAAACAAAAATGCACAAGCAGTAGTCATACTAAATCGCACGTGTATTTATAGCTTTGAAGTTAGCTGCTTTGGCAAAAATAACCTTGTTTACATTATTACAAGAGCAGTTTTTGAGGTTTTAAATACGTAGCTTAATGCGTGTACATGCAGCTCGTTGCAAACATTGGCCCCTCGACATTAATCGAGCGGGAAAAGTATATACCGGAGCTCGCAACAAATACATAAACGTATAGGTGGTCACTTACATGGAATTTTCAGCGTCACAGCAGTGTTTGGGACAAAAAACATGGAACGCGGCAGCTGTTTTTTTCATGGAAGCAAGTGAACTATTTTCCAAAAAGTTCGGCCGCTTTGCTTGGAGGTGCGGTACAGTTGGAAGACCCCGTAAAGGCGACATCTCAGATGACGAAGCACACAGAAGGGACGGTAAACTTCTAAGGTGCGACGCACAAGCTAACAAAACAACCAAAATGCATCAGCACGTGGCGAATGAGCACTGGTCGGTCATGGCAGAATTCGCTCCAGGGCATATGCTTGGATGCAGTGCACAATCCTACACTTTACTGGAGAATTGAGAGAAGGTCATCGAGAATGCGAATGTTGAAACTGATGAGAGTGAACCGCCGTGTTGTTTCTTCTCGCAGCGAACACTAAAGGTCCTCCAAATGCGCATTCGTGGTCCTGGCTGCAACCAAGAAACGCGCATTGCAAACGCTGCCAAACATATACGCATGTTCTGTGTAGTGCTAAGGTACAACATATACGCAGTTGTTCCTGCCTCTCCCACCTGTCGTCACTTCTTTCGTTCCCGTATCCAATTCTCAAAGGGGGAACGCACCAACGTTGCAATTCTCTGACATTTATTTTTATTGCGATAGAAACTATGTGGACACTCTCTGCTGGATTTTCCCGCCGACGTCTGTGTAGACGCCGCCATCAATGTCACGAACCATATATGTATACGTATTTATATATATGAAAACGCAAAAAGGAAAAAATATCCAGAAAAAAGCACTCCGGCACGCGGAATTAAACGTGGGACCTCTGCGTCGTGAAAGTGAGGTGTTAACCACTGAACCACCCAGGAGAACGTTCTCCACTGTTCAAACAGCAAGCTATTTATATCTACCACTTACCGCTGCTGTGTTTTCGGCATAACCAGAATTATGGCGCATTGAGCTCACGTCGCCACATCGCGCAGCGGGGCAGCTCTAATCTCTTACACGTACTTTCCTCAGCTTGGAGAAGGAAAGCAATGCTTTCTCTCCCACCCTTATCTTGCGTTGGTGACGATGGGAGGATCGTACGCCTTGGCTGGCCTCGGGCTCTACGTAGAACGAATCTGCTGTAGTTACCAGACGCGCAAAAGTCACTGCAATCATTGCAGTCTCCGTTCGCGAAAACCGCGCGCTCTTCAGACTCAGCGAAGCAACAAATGACATGCTTATTCACATGCATTCGTAACTGTGAGTACACTTCGTGCGTAATTTGTGCGCGAGAAATGCCGGGCACGTTTTCAAGTGCTTTAAATTCTGCGCGTGACCTTTCCAATTGTTGCTATCGCACTCATTGCTTCACCTTTGTGGCGTAGCTCTGAATTTTTGTCTTGAAGAATGAATTACACGTGCTCGCGCGCGTTTGCCGGAGGTCCCTTATTTTCCGTTTCGACCAAGCACATCTCGTCCTAGAGAAGCTTATAAAAACGACTTGCTCTTCAACGGCTTTCGACCGAGCAAGGCTTTTGTATTAAATTCAAGCTTTTTTCTCAATGACTTCTACACTTGAATATGTGGTGTCAGTATAACACCCCGTGCAGCAGGGTTTACAAAAGACGAGTGGGGAGCGTTGAGGGAAAGACGAATTCCGGAGCAAGCCCAGTGCGCATGGTGAATAAACCAACTGCATATTCCCAGTCAGAGTCGCATTCTCAGCAGCGACATAAGAGAGCTGGCTTTCTCGGTTCGCTCCGGAAAAAGGGGCTCACACTCGAACTTCACTGACTCCTGTAGCTTTGTCGCATCCTATTTATACCTGCTTTGTTTATTCGTTTGCTCACGCCTTGCCTCAAGCTTCTCGATCAGCCACGTGTTCACCAGCTCAGCTGAGTCGAATACCTAACTGAGCTTTGCAAGCTCTTGCATTATGGTCTCTATTTCATCATACGCTCTTCCTTAGGCTGTGCTTGAGGGCTGTTTCAGAATGTGACACAACACCGAGCTGTGTCCTTAGTTTGGAGACCTTTGCCGAAAAAGTTCTTCTGTCGACTTGCTCCTGAATCCGCTCCTGGTTCTTCTTGCACATGGCCTCCTTGTTGTTCACTTCCTCAATTTGTGCCTGCGCTTGAATAGCCCCTCGGTTATTACAGTCCTACTGGGCCAGGGTGATCTGCACGCAAATGTCAGCAGCTTGCATTCGTATCTTGTCCAGCTGAGGCTCTTGGAGCTTTAACTCCTGAAAGCCATAATTCACGAATGCTGTAAGCACCAGAATGAAGGTGTTGCAATTCTGAGAACTTCCAGTGCACGGCATAAGTGGTTTACATTTCCCTGGCTGTAATTATACATTTTTGTTCGTGCTGCTGTTGCGTTTTTTTCGTACATGTTCCCCTTAATTCCCCAAAAACAGATTTCTGATCGCTAATACCACCAAAATAGTTTTACTCAGAATGGCTGATTAGTTCAAAAGAAGTCAAAAAATATTTTGTCTCGTGTTTTGTTTTACCATCTGAGTTAAGAAAAAGCTTCTGTGCCTATCGAACCTTTTTTTTGCTGCTGCAGAACTAGCCCTCGCACAGAAATACTGATCATTGTAAAAAAGCTCTAGAATAATAATGTCCCCGCCTATAAGAAGATTGTTAAGCGGTTTATTGACGGACACTCAGCGATGATTCACGACAGCGACAGTCAATGCGGGGATCGACTCTCTGCACGAGCTGCTCTTCTTCTTAAGAAAAGGGCGACCCACTAGAAGGCGCTGAAGAGGATGACCCACTGTTCAAAGGCTTTACCACAACTACCCCGGGTACGAAAAGGGAGCCGCCTGGCGACCTAACAGCTGGTTACAATGAGCGGATCATGGTAGGCCTTGAGGCGCTCCACGTTAACAATGTCGCGTCCTCGACGACGCATGTCCGAAGATTGTTCGATGGGTTCAATCAAGTAGTTGACTGGGGAAGTGCATTTGACGACACGGTAGGGGCCTTCGTATTTAGGCAACAGTTTTGAAGATAGGCCAGTTGCAGTAGTAGGGATCGAGAGCCAGACGAGCGCTCCAGGGAGGAATGTGGGCGCAGTAGTACTGGCGTCAGCGCGAATGCTTTTTTGCCGCTCTTGATCATGCGCAGTAAAGGTCTTTGCAAGCTCTCGACATTCTTCAGCAAGCTTGGCTGTAGCAGAAATAGGTGCCCACTCAGACGGATCTGGCCTGTACGGAAGTATCGTGTCGATGGTGTGTGACGGGTGCCTTCCATATAATAAAAAGAAAGGTGAAAAGCCAGTAGTGCTCTGAGGGGCGGTATTATATGCGTAGGTGACGAAAGGTAGAATGGAATCCCAATTTGTGTGATCGGCGGCGACGTATTTGGAGAGCATGTCGCCCAGCGTACGGTTGAAGCGTTCTGTGAGGCCATTCGTCTGCGGGTGGTAAGCAGCAGTTTTGCGGTGAACAACGTTGCACTCTTTGAGAATGGCTTGAACGACTTCAGACAGGAAGACACGGCCTCGGTCACTGAGCAGTTCCTGGGGTGGGCCGTATCACAGAATGAATCGTTGGAGCAGAAAGGAAGCCACATCGCTCGCTGTAGCCGCGGGAAGAGCGGCCGTTTCGGCGTATCGCGTGAGGTGGTCCACAGCAACAATGGCCCAGCGGTTACCAGCCGACGTTAGTGGAAGTGGCCCATACAAATCGATGCCAACGCGCCCAAACGGCCTGGCAGGGCAAGGTAGAGGTTGCAGACCTACCGGCGACAGGTGCGTTGAAGTTTTGCGGCGCTGACATTCTATGCAGGAGCGAACGAATTTCTGCACGTAGCGGTACATTCCACGCCAAAAGTACCGTTGGCGAATGCGGTGGTAAGTCTACGATACCCCGGAGTGCGCACACTGCGGATCAGAATGAAAGAATTCGCATATGTCAGAGCGCAGACTGCGAGGTATGACTAGTAGCCACTGGCGGCCGTCACCGTTGTAATTGCGTCGATGGAGGAGGTCGTCGCGAACGGCGAAATTGTGGGCTTGACGACGCAACGCGCGAGTGGATGGAGTGGATGGATCAGTCAGCAAGTCTATCAGTGAGGCAATCCATTGATCCTTGCGCTGTTCAGTAGCAATGGCATGAATGCTAATCGAAGAAATGGCAAGGTGAGACACTGAGTTGTTGGCATTGTCGCCAGGCAAGGGAGAGCGCGACAGGGCGTCGGCGTCAGCATGTTGCCTTCTATTGCGGTACAGCACGCGGATGTCATAGTCTTGCAGGCGAAGTGCCCACCGGGCGAGACGGCCTGAGGGATCTTTCAATGACGACAACCAGCATAGTGCGTGGTGGTCGGTGACGACATCAAATGGGCGACCATACAAATAAGGTCGGAACTTTGCAAGGGCCCAGACGATTGCCAAACATTCTTTCTCGGTGACTGTGTAATTAGTCTCGGCTTTAGTAAGCGTACGGCTCGCGTACGCCACGACATATTCCGGGAACCCTGGTTTGCGCTGCGCAAGGACAGCGCCGAGGCCGACACCACTGGCATCCGTGTGTACCTCTGTAGGGGCCGTAGGGTCGTAGTGGCGGAGTATGGGAGGCGACGTCAACAAACGACGAAGTGTTCTGAAAGCGTCGTCGCACTGTGATGACCACGAATGGAGAGGGCCGTTGCTTCCGAGAAGCTTCGTCAGCGGCGATATGATCGTCGCGAAGTTTCGAATGAAGCGCCGAAAGTAGGAACACAGTCCTACGAAACTGCGCAGTTCCTTCACGGATGTCGGCTTGGGGAACTCGGTCACGGCCCGAAGCTTGGTTGGATCAGGGAGAATTCCGTCCTTGGACACGACGTAGCCGAGTATTGTCAGCTGCCGAGCTGCAAATTGGCACTTCTTTAGGTTCAGTTGCAGACTGGCGTTTCTCAGACGCGTTAAAACATGCCGAAGGCGTTGAAGGTGCGTCGAGAAGTCAGGAGCGAAAACGACGACGTCATCGAGGTAGCACAGGCACGTGTGCCATTTCAGGTCACGCAGAACTGTATCCATCATGCGCTCAAAGGTGGCGGGCGCATTGCACAGCCCAAACGGCATAACGTTAAACTCGTACAAGCCGTCAGGGGTGACAAAAGCAGTCTTTGGTCGAGCGTCCTCAGCCATAGGTACTTGCCAGTACCCTGAGCGCAAATCTAGGGATGAAAAGAATTCTGCTCCTTGCAGGCTGTCAATCGCGTCATCTACCCGCGGTAGTGGATACACGTCCTTACGAGTGATCTTGTTGAGGCGTCGGTAGTCCACACAGAACCGCACAGAACCGTCCTTCTTCGTGACGAGAACGACAGGAGATGCCGAGGGGCTGCTAGAGGGGCGAATAACATCGCGGCGAAGCATGTCGTCGACTTGCTCGTTGATTACACGGCGTTCTGTGGGAGATACGCGATATGGACGTTGCCGCAGCGGTGGCTGTGCGCCTGTGTCGATGCGATGCGTAACGTTGGATGTGCGGCCAAGAGAAGGTTGAGTGACATCGAAAGAAGAGCGGAATTCTTCCAACAGGCCCAAAAGCTGGGAACGCTGGCCCTGCGTAAGGTCGTCGGGTATGCAGGGACGGAATATATCATCGGATGATGAAGCAGATGTCGAAACAGCACCAAGCGTACAGGAACTTGGGCAGTGCATGTCATCGGGTTGATCCATAACTTGCGCGTCTTCGATGGGTTCCACGCTGCCGAGACATTCTCCTCGCACCAACGTAACGCTGTACGGAGATGAGTTCACAACAAAAATAGTGGTGCTGCCGTGAGTGAGTTGCACGGTCGCGAAAGGAACCAGCAAGCTTTTTCTTATGGAAACTCGATGAGATGGCGAGAGGAGTGCAACGGTGTCAGAAAGGCTTGCGCAGTAGAGCGACACCGCAACAGACGAGTTTGCAGGCACTTGAGTGTCGTCTCTGACGAGTAACTTGCTTGCAGCGGATGGACTGTCGGCCGGCGTCAAAGAAGAGAATGACGCGAGTTCTATTTCTGCTGGTGCGCAATGAATGACGGCGTCGTGGCGGGAGAGAAAATCCCATCCTAGGATGACGTCGTGAGAGCATGAAGAAATTATGATGAATTCGACCGCATACATCACGTCCTGAATCATAAGGCGGGCTGTGCACATCGCTGTAGGGTGAATGCTTTGGGCGCTGGCTGTTCGGAGGGAGAGCCCGCAAAGCGGCGTGGTCACTTTGCGCAGTAATCGGCAAAGTTTTTCGTCCATCACGGATACGGCGGCTCCAGTATCTACAAGGGCAGATGCACGAACGCCATCCACAAGCACGTCTATCACGTTCGACGGGCTTTCCTGAGGGCTTCCGCAGTTCGACAGCGTCGCAGCCCTTGCCTCGTGGACTGCGACGACTAGTTTTCCTGGTCGCCCTCGAGTGGACGTGGCCGCATCGGTGACAGTGAGCGACGTCATGGAGATGGTGAACGGCGGGTAGACGGAACGGGGCGGGACGACGGTGACATAGGCGGCGGTTGGTCATAAGAGCGGCTTGACTGGCTGGGAAAGTTGGAGGCGACCTGCGGTTGCTGCACACGATTGCAATATCGTGCCACATGACCGACGCAACCGCAAGCAAAGCAGATGGGGCGATTATCAGCAGTGCGCCATTGGTTTGCTGGTCGCATCCATGTCGCAGAACGCGATTGGCGAGCCGGCTGCTGATATGAGTGCATGGTAGGCGGCACTCGGGGCACGTGGGTGACGCCGGCGTATGTAGGCGAGACAGGATCTCCAAAGGCCTGGGGCCTCGCGACGGTTTCGGTGTAATTTAGCGGAACAGTGACAGAAATTGGTGGGGGCGGCCTGGCAACAACTTGAGCGTAGCTGAGTGGCACAGATGCAGGAGGTGGCTGGTGGTATTCAGGGACGACCTCCGCGATTTCCTGCTGAATGGCTCGGCGGAGCGGAGGTGGAAGTGTACTTGATGGCTGTTGAGCTTGTTGTGGGGAAGCAAAAGCCAGTAGAGAGACCTGGCGGGCAACTTCCTCACGCACGAACGACTTGATTTCGGCGAGCAAGGTTGCGTGGTCTGGAACTGCTGACAAGGCCGAGAGATCAGCATCACGTGGTGGCGGGCGACGGGTCATCAAGCGCTGCCGCCGCAGCTCGTCGTAACTTTGGCATAACATGATGACTTCTGCCACAGTGCGGGGGTTCTTTGCCAGGAGCATGGTGAAGGCATCGTCGGCGATGCCTTTTAGAACATGCGTGATTTTGTCAGCCTCTGACATGTTCAGGTTGACCTTCTTGCACAAGTCAAGGATGTCCTCGATATAACTTGTGAAGGACTCACCGGTCTGCTGGGCTCGTTCACGTAAACGCTGTTCAGCTTGCAGCTTACGAACGGCAGGGCGGCCGAACACGTCGACGACAGCGGTTTTAAAAGCGGACCAAGTCGGGAAATCAGATGCGTGGTTATTGTACCACATTCCGGCCACACCCGCAAGGTAGAAGAACAGGTTGCCTAGTTTAGCTGCCTCATCCCAATGATTGGGGACGCTCACTCGTTCGTACATGGCAAGCCAGTCCTCGACGTCAGTGCCATCCGCGCCGGTGAAGACAGGAGGGTCGCGGATGCGGGGGACACCGGGACATGGCGTCGGTGTAGGAGGAAGCGTTTGCTGGGCGGCGTCTTGGTACATGGTTGGAGGCACGGTACGGGATCGAAGCTCCAAGGGCATCGAATGCTGACCGAAGGTGTTTGAAGGGCACAGCACTCTCCACCAAATTGTTAAGCGGTTTATTGACGGACACTCAGCGATGATTCACGACAGCGACAGTCAATGCCGGGATCGACTCTCTGCACGAGCTGCTCTTCTTCTTAAGAAAAGGGCGACCCACTAGAAGGCGCTGAAGAGGATGACCCACTGTTCAAAGGCTTTACCACAAGATAATCGCTATGGATGGTCTCCAGTTTGTTTGAAAAATCGGTCATGGAAGTTGCAGAACTTGCAAGAGGCCTACGAAATGAGCACACGCATAATTTTTTTTCCAAATCGGCAATTTTATCTTGCCCCATACATCCTCGCAAGTGCCGCCACCAAGATCAAGTGCCAAAAAAAGCGAACTATCAACAAGTTTAATGACTCCACCACCGTGAACATTTCTATAAATCTCAAAGCAGATGTCACAGCTTGAAAAAACATCGGTGTCCCGGGGTCTCTTACGTCAGCATCTGGACTTGATTCAATTCCAAGCACAATGCTTGGTTTTTTCCGTAACAGGTTGTGAATATCTTCCACTTTTTTTGACGGTACGGCAAATGACAACCACAAAAGCTACACGTGCTTTAGAGCTGCACATGTGTCAAGTAGTTTGCACAACCTGGCCGTGACTTTCATTGTACACCTCTACTTGCGCATATAAAGCAGCTTACAATGTTTCAGACTTATGCGTTCACCATAAGAAGCAATCGTTTTGCCGAATTCGCAGAAAATCTTCTTTTTCCTGCGCACTTTCTCTAAACAACCTGCTGATACACTAATACTGGAGCGTTTTAGCTTGTAACTTTGGCTAAGATTGTCTGTTGATCTTTGTACGCTGGAAAAATTGCAATAGGCGTTGGAGGTTTCTTATTATTTTTGTACCATCCAAGCTTGTGTACCCGCTCAATCATCACTGATGCTAGTACAAAACCGGACACGATTTCTTGCACTTTTTTCTGAGAAGCAGTGGGCAGTTCACAACATTCGCTATCAGAGACGCTGTAAAATATCATGTTACATCGCCTTCTGTGCCACTTCAAGTCATCTACTTTAACGGATAAATTCTCTGCAATACTATGCGTAGCTTTAGTTTTCCTCCTATATTCTGTCACAGCTTTCTTTAAGTTCGCTAACTGTGCCATTGCGCTTTTCATCGAATATATTCATTACTTTGGCTCTTGTATAGATGAGTTACTTTGATTCTGCAATGTCTCCATAGCCTGTGCTTGGGCCTTTGGGTCTCTCGGACCACATAAAGTTTGGTTTATTGCTTTTGCCATAATTGGTCCAGAGTTTCAATAAAAGTCTTCACACAGAAACGAAAACCAGATAAATTCAAAACGCGTATATGTGCAGTAAAACAAGGCGACGTCCTGTATAACACACAGCATGGAATTTTAAATCCGTGCTTGATATGCTGGGCGAGACCGCCACCGTGAGTACATGAAAGATGAAACCCTTATTTGAACAACCACCAATCTGCGTTAGCAGAGGAAATTGCGTAAGTGGCATGGTGCTATTAGTGCCGGCCTCACGCGTTGTTGCTGCACTGACTCAGTCCATCTTTTGTACCCGGTAGACATGACTTTCATCCGCAAAAGGTTAGTTGATCAATAGTAAACAGTGTTCTAAATGTGTAGGCGGGCACAAACGGCAATCGACGTAGTCCTGGGCTTGATTCTCGGCTCTGCAAACTATAGTCGCCGGTGTAAGACGCTCAGTGCCTGTGCTGCTATAGCGAAGAAGCGCATTGTCGCCAGAGTAGTATATATAACCTGTTTCAGAAGAAGAAAATGCGTGAGGGGCAGGGTAATGCTGGTGCCTGCCTGACACCCCAAGATATTGCAATTGTAGAGAAGCCGCCGAACACTGAAGTGGGTCAAAGTCTCAAGTGTTCACTAGTGGGTCTACTCAAAAAGGACGCCGCTCGCGCTGAGTGTCCGTGCTTGGCGGTTGCTTTCGCCATTGTGTACACTCGCTGTGTGCCTGCTAATAAACGCCATAACAAATTGGTGGAGAGTGCTATGATCCCCTTCAATGCCCTTGTAACTGCGCTCACGTACCATGCAATCTACCTTGTCCCACGACGCCTCTCAGCAAACGCCTCCTCCCATGCCACCCTCTTCTCCCGGTGTACCCAGGATCCGAGATACACCCTTTTTCACGGGCGCTGATGGTACTGACGTGGAGGACCGGCTCGCCATTTATGAGCGCGTGAGCGTCCGCCACAAATGGGACGAGGACGGCAAGTTGACATACTTGGTGTTCTACCTTGCGGGCGTTGCAAGCTTGTGGTACAACAACCACGCGTCCAATTTCGCAACCTGGTCCGATTTCAAGACCGCTATCACCAACGTTTTTGGCCGCCCTGCCGTTCGTAAGCTGCAAGCCGAGCAGCGCTTACGCGAATGCGCTCAGCAGGCCGGTGAATCATTCACCAGTTACATAGAAGATGTCCTGGACCTGTGCAAGAAATCCAATGACAGCATGTCCGAATCAGACAAGATCCGGATCGTCATGAAGGGCATTTCGATGATGCCTTCACGATGCTGCTTGCCAAAAACTCAGGCACAGTAGCTGAGGTAATCACGCTGTGCCAGAGCTACGAGGAGCTCCGCCGGCAGCGTTCGATGACCCGTCACTCCACACCACGAGATGCAGGGCTTGCTGGCTTGGAGACGAGATGTGATCAGGTGGCGCTGCTGGCAGAACTCACGTCCTTCATACGTGAGGAAATCGCGCGCCAGTTCTCTCTCCTCCCTTTGCCCAACCACCAGCTGTTCAACAATCGGCAACCACTATTCTTCCACCCATCCGCCGAGCGATTGAGCCGGAATTATCGGAGGTCATGCCTGCGTACAACTACAACAACTTCCGGCCCCTGCGCCCCCAAGTTACGCCTATGTGGTCGCCAAGCCGCCTCCAGTCGTTCAAGTGCCTGCACCACTGACTTACGCCGAAGCGGACGCACGACCTCCATCCATTGCAGCGGGTATGCCGGCTGCGTATGTTGGCGCAAGCCCTCAGCCTCATTGGCAGCCCACCGTGCAGCCTTTCCAGCCACCGTTCCGGGCTAGACCCACCCCGGCGAACCAATGGCGCACACTCGACAACCGACCCATCTGCTTTGCTTGCGGTTACACCGGTCATGTAGCCTGTTATTGCTCTCGAGTACAGCCGGCTCCCATTTCTTCTCCTGTTGCTGGCCACCTTCGCCATCCGTATAACGACGAACTGCCGTCTGTGCCAGTGTCTCGCCCAGGCCCGTCTCCTCGAAGGTCGCTGTCACCACGACGTCGGTCCTTGACCCCCATGCGGCCAATTTCGGCTGCTAATGAACGGGAAAACTAGTCGTTGCAGTCCCGGACTGCGACGCTATCGCATTGTGAAAGCCCTCAGAGCCACCCACCTAATGTCATTGACGTGCTTGTGGACGGTGTTCATGCATCTGCTCTTATTGACACCGGAGCTGCTGTATCAGTTATGAGCAAAAACCTTTGCCGCTTGCTTCGAAACGAGACGACTACAATTTCTGGGTTGTCCCTTCGTACCGCTAGTTCACAGCGTATTCATCCTACAGCAGGCTGCACTGCTCGCGTTGTCGTTCAGGACGTCCTGTATGTCGCCCAATTCATCATCATTCCTGCGTGCTCTCATGACGTAATCTTGGAATGGGATTTTCTCTCCCACAACGACGCCGTCATTCATTGTGCCACCGCCGAAATTGAACTCTCGACCTTCTCGCTTTTGACGCCAGAAGACGGTCCCTCGACACTGTGCAAGATTCTCGTGAAAGACGATACTATAGTGCCTCCAAGCTCGACGATGGGTGTATCGGTCTACTGCACTGGTCTCTCCGACACAATTGCACTCGTTTCGCTATCCAACCGTGCTTCCAGAAGGAAAGGGTTGCTAGTGCCTTTCGCGACCGTGCAAATCACCCAAGGCAACGCCGCTATTTTTGTGACCAACCCATCCCCGTACACTGTTACCTTGGTTCGAGGGGAATGTCTCGGCAGAGTGGAACCAGTCGACGACGAGCAAGTCCTGAACGTACCCGAAGACTCGCGTTGTCTTGATTTGCGTACCATCAGTGCTGTTTGTACTTCTTATCCATCATCTCCTGATGTATTTGGCCCATACATTGGTGACAACCTTACGTCAGTACAGCGTTCCCAGCTTCAGGACCTGCTGCAAGAATACCGTTCTTCTTTCGATGTTGGGCGAAGTTCTCTCGGTCGCGCGTTCACTGTTACGCATCGTATCGACACTGGTGCCCATCCACCATTACGGCAACGTCCGTACCGCGTGTCGCCTGCTGAACGCCGGGAAAATAACAAGCAGGTTGACGATATGCTCCGACGCGATGTCATTTGGCCCTCGGACAGTCCATGGACGTCTCCTGTTGTTCTTGTTGCGAAGAAAGATGGTTCTGTGCGGTTCTGTGTCGACTACAGACGGCTCAATACGATCACTCGCAAGGATGTCTACCCCCTGCCGCACATCGATGACGCAATTGACAGCCTTCACGGAGCCCATTTTTTTTTCTCTCGTTCTGCGCTCGGGGTACTGGCAGGTACCCATGGCTGATGACGCTCGACCGAAGACTGCCTTCATCACACCCGATGGCTTGTACGAATTCAACGTCATGCCGTTTGGTCTGTGTAATGCACCTGCGACATTTGAGCGCATGATGAACACCGTTCTGCGCAACTTGAAATGGCACAAGTGCTTGTGTTACCTCGATGAGGTTGTTGTCTTCGCTCCAGATTTCTCCACGCATCTCCAACGTCTAAAAGACGTTTTTGCACGTGTGAGCAATGCCGGCTTGCAACTAAATCTGAAAAAGTGCTGCTTTGCAGCTCGCCAGCTCACCATCCTAGGGTACGTCGTGTCGAAAGATGGCATTCTTCCTGACCCAGCCAAGCTTCGGGCCGTGGCCGAATTCCCCAAACCTGCGTCCGTCAAAGAACTGCGTAGTTTCGTGGGCCTGTGCTCGTACCTCCGACGCTTCATACGAAACTCTGCCACGATCATATCACCCTTCACGAAGCGCCTTGGAGGTAACGGGCTCCTTAATTCGTGGTCATCCGAGTGCGACGACGTGTTCGCAAAGCTCCGCCATTTGTTGACGTTTCCTCTCATTCTACGCCACTATGACCCTACAGCCCCAGCGGAGGTGCACAAGGACGCCAGCGGTGTAGGCCTTGGCGCTGTCCTGGCGCAGCGCGAACCCGGTTCCCTGATTATGGCGTGGCATATGCAAGCCGTACGCTCACGAGAGCCGAGACAAACTACACCGTCACCGAAAAAGAGTGCCTGGCGATCGTCTGAGTCCTTACAAAGTTTCGACCTTATTTCTATGGTCACCCATTCGATGTCGTCACCGACCATCATGCACTATACTGGCTGTCATCATTGAAGGATCCCTCAGGCCGTCTCGCCCGTTGGGGTCTTCGCTTACAAGACTACGACATCCGCGTGCTCTACCACAACGGACGCCAGCATGCTGACGCCGACGCTCTCTCGCGCTCCCCTCTGCCTGAAGCTGATGTGCTCTGCTCAGTTTCCCCGGATGCTGCTTCTGCCATTGATGTTGACATCATCGCTACCGAACAGCGAAAAGATAATTGGATCGCCCCACTGATCGACCTGCTCTCTGATCCATCCGCAACGCCATCCACGCGTGTTTTGCGTCGTCGAGCTCACCATTTCGCCATTCGTGACGGCCTCCTACACCGAAGCAATTACGACGCCGATGGCTGTCAGTGGCTACTCGTGATACCAAGCAGTCTGCGGTCGGAGATATGTGAATCCTTTCATTCTGATCCGCAATGCGCGCACTCTAGAGTATTCAAAACATACCATGGAATTCGACAACGCTACTTCTGGGGCGGGATGTACCGCTACGTCGAGCAGTTCGTTCGCTCCTGCCTCGCTTGCCAACGCCGCAAACCGTCCCGTCACATGTCACCAGCCGGTCTGCAACCTTTACCTTGCCCTGACCATCCGTTTGGGCGCATAGGTATCGACTTTTATGGACCACTCCCTTTGACGTCCGCTGGCAACCGCTGGGCCATCGTCGCCGTAATCCATTAACGCGATACTCCGAAACCGCCGCTCTCCCTGTGGCTACTGCGCGTGATGTTGCGCACTTCCTACTGCATCAATTCATACTGCGCCACGGTCCACCCCAGGAGCTTCTTGCAATCGAGGGCGTGTCTTCTTGTCAGAAGTCGTCGACACCCTTCTCATTGATTGCCATTCTGTCCACCGCAAAACAACTTCTTACCACCCGCAGACGAATGATCTGACCGAAAGCTTTAACCGCACCCTCGGTGACATGCTTTCGCTGTACGTCGCCGCCAACCACACGAGTTGGGATGATATACTGCCCTTCCTCACCTACGCCTACAACACCGCCCCTCAGAGCACGACCGGTTTTTCACCTCTCTTCTTGCTGTACGAAAGGCACCCGTCACACACTATCGACACGATACTCCCGTTCACGCCGGATCCATATGAGCGTGCATCTATTTACGAGACAGCCAGGCCTGCTGAAGAGTGTCGCGAGCTGGCCAAGACATTTACGACACATGAGCAAGAGCGGCAGAAGAGTATTCGTGATGGATCCGCCACTTCTGAACCCACACAGCAAAAACATTTACATCCAAAATGGTGTAAAAGGGTGAGTTTGCGAGAAAGCACCCTTTGCAACACCCTTTAACACCCGTAAATGGTCGATTGAAAAAAAAGCACCCCTTTGTTTGGGTGCTTGCCTCGAAAGCACCCTAAAATAGGCTCTAAGGATGCTTTTGTGCGTAAGAAGGGTGTAGGTGACGATTCATCAGATGGAATATGCAGCAAAAAAAGAACACATAATTATAAAATTTGGGATTTTACATCTCAAAAACCTCGATATGATTATGTGGGTCGTCTTAGTGAAAAGCTCCAAAGATTTAGACCATTTGGTGTTCTTTATTGAGCGCTGATATTGCACAGTGCACAAGGTTCTACCTTTTCGCCTCCGTCTTAATTCGACTGTCGAGGCCGGCATCATACCCGTGACTTTTCGATTGGCAGCCGAGCAGCGTAGCTACGGCATGAATATGTGGACTTTGCGTTAGATGATGGCCTAATTGACTTAAAATGTGTGAAGGTGCTCTCCGAATACAGCAGAATGCCAGCAGAAGGAAAACGCGTTTCATCTACAATGGCAATTAACTGCAATTCATGTTACGAAAGCTTTCCTTAGCGTTGGTTAGAAGCTACATCTTTGCTATGGATTATATACACGAACATAATGTTCGCCCAAGTATGGGTGTGTGTGCGTGAGCCTGCGCATGTGTTCCTGTGTAAGCGCGATTGTGTGTACACCCGTGCATGTGTGCGTGCGCGTGTATGTGTGAGTCCGTGCTGGGGTTAAGCGTGCCTGGGCACATGTGTACGCCCATGCATGCGTGCGTTTACGATCGCGTGTTTGTGTGGCCGTATGTGTGTATACGTGTATGTGTGTGCGCCTGTGAATAAGTATGCGTGTGTATCAGCCCATGCAACCTCTAATTTCATGTGTGTGGGGGGGGGGGGCACTGCTTCTTAGTGTTTAAAGTCCCACACCTCTTCAGACTGGGAGTCTATATGGGAGGTGGCTTAAGGAATGACGGTGGTGAACGCACTGTACATGGACTATTCAGTACATGGAAAACAGCTGCACAATCTCGTACCTCATCATTGCTTACGAACCTGCTGTGGTAGCTCATTAGGTATGCTGAGGCGCTGCTACGCTCGAAAACGTGGGTTATGACCAATTCACACGGAAAGCTGTCACTGCACTTATGCACAACCATCGTTTATATTAACAATCACTTAACATATATAATAATATGTGATCACTTAACAAGGGCGCGATTAGTTGCTGATCACACGTCTATACACTGCCCAAAGTGATTGATATTGTTTCAAGACTCGCTTTAGGCTACATCGTAATAACATTTCGATCAATACTCAAATGTGCAACGGGCTTCTGTAGGTGTAAGCGAAGAAAAAAAGAAAGAAAAAGAAAAATTAATGTGCAGAGCGCACTGTACGAAATGGCTTTTTTTGCTTAAAGACGGTATATTTGAGGTGCTGATATGCCGCGATGCTCCCAACTCGTGCGCCTTGGTCTTTTAAGCTATTTAAGACAAGTGTCACCAGCAACAGAGAAAGATCTAGTAGACTTCCAAAGGCGCGTTCTTGTGGCCATCGCCGTGCATTGTTTTCCCTCGTTTCTGTTTGCTGTTTTTGTGCTTTGCTTTCATTTGCGATAACGTTCGGCGTTATAACAGAATCGAGAGAGTATACGTGACTGTAGGAGCTATGTGCGAAAGCTCTAGCATAAGCCATGGCTGCTGCAACGTAGACGGCGTCCGCGCGCGTTGGTGTCGTTCGAGCACTCGTGCTTGATGATTGTGTTTAACTGAGTATTTAGGCACGGGTTACGTTTGTAATCCCGTGGTCAATAATCGCTAATAGCGTGCCCCCGATTGCCATCAGAGGATGGGCTTGGTTGTCGAAATATTCCAGACGCTTTTTCTGAAAACAAGCTTTAAAGAAGTTTTTTAAACAAGAAATACTTTCATACGTGCTAAGCAGTGCCTATTGCAGGCCCTCAACTGTTTAAAAACGGGACGAGCTATCAAATCTTTCATTTAATTACAATGAATAAAAATGATTGAATAATAGATGACAAATTTCTGTGCTAGGTTAGATGCTCAAAATACATGTTCGCAGCCCTACGTCTAGAAAGCAGGCGAATACGAAGCAAAGCGTCAAATTTGGATTAGATGCCATGAACGGAGCTTCTTGGGAGGGTAGAAATAACGAGAAAATTGTTCATTTTTGATGCCCTTATAGAGGCAGTCAGAACCACACTGATTGCTGAATTGTCTCAATTCCTCAAATTGTTAGAGGCGTGATTAAAGTCAGTAAATCTTTTAATTTTTGGAGACCTCTTTGCTAGTTCCATGCCCAAGATCAATTGTTCTCGTGTAAAAGAGAAAGCAGAGATGCTTTCACTGTTTGCACATGAAAAGGTAAGTTTCTTGTGCATTTTGACTAATGCTACAAGTTCTGAATGTTTTACTTTAAGAATTGTTTTCACACCGGCTCATTACGCTATACGAAATTTGATTCTTAGGTGAGTTCACGCTTTAGTAAGTTCCATTTTTGAGCTGTAGTCTTACACTTCACCTCAATTCAGGAATTTGCTGTATGCTGGAAAACTATCTTATCTTTATCATACGAAATTATTGGAATGTATAGGTTGTATGCTTTGATTTCAGTGTGATTTCAATTACACGCCATTTCAAAGAATATACACTACACATTCTTCATATATGGTGCTGCCGGAACAGCACAAACATCAATTTATGAGAAATCATATTTGCTCTTATTACAGGATGAGAGGGTGCCACTGACGCCCTCCGTAGTCTACCCTGACCACAGCCTAGAGCAAGCCTAGTTCCTGAACCTCCACGCGAATGACCGAAAAATAATCCGTGTCAGTAATGACGAAGAAGAAGTGACAGCACTGATGAGTTGATTTTTTTTTATTTTCAAGATTGTCTACGGCCGCAAAGCCTTTAACAACCACTATGATAGAGCGGCTTTTTCTCGGCGTGAGTTTGGAGTTTATCAAAAGAAGTTGTTCAGGCAGTACGACGCTGAAAATTTTAGTGTCACAATGCCTGAACAATTTTTTCTAGTGTGGTCATGGTAGATGAATAATTATTGTTATTTGTGTAAGTTATTTTGCTTAAATACAGCTGGACCATACCATGCCGAACATCCCAGCCACTTTGGCGACCATCTAAAATGTATTTGAAAAAAAATGTGCTAACTTACTGCATTGAAAACAGTGAACTGCTAGATTATTTAAGCGAGAAAAAAAGTTTTGTCCATGTGGCTGGCTTCTAAACTTCCTGGCATAACGCCGTCTGGGTGCTGTTTGTGGAGAATCTCATTTTAAAACTACCGCTTATTTTTTAAAGCAAATTCGGGCTACATGTTAAGTAAATGTGCTTGTGTAAGGTATTTGAATCTCAATAATATTAGTGCAAATTTTTTGCCACTTTCGCTTCTAAGAATCAAGCCAAAATGTGTTTTTTTGCATTTTTATTGGGGTATTGCACTTTGTATGAATATCTGTGCAGTGAATACTTACTTCCGAGAAAGTATATTTTTAGAAAAAAAATATCTTTAGTCCTCTCAAGCTGCTGAGATATACGAGAAAATATCACGAATGTCACAAAATTGTGATTTTCGTCCGTATTGATATGCAATTTGCTCCATGTTGTGATACAATGAAAACTCTCGGAAAAGGTGAGTGAAGGTGTACTGATGCATTGATCCTTGGCCTTCCTGATAAAAAGTTCTAAAGTAACTGATTTTTTCTGCTTGCTTTTTTTCAAAAACCGTGTTTTGTGAAACCAAGAACTGCACTTACATTCTTTACGGTGTCCGGCCATGAGACTACTATAGCCCTTCTTAACATTTAAAGCATGCTGTCTTGCTCGATCATTTAAACAATGCCGAGTTTGTCCTATGTTCACTTTTCCACATGTTAGCGGTATATCATACACATTAGCCCCGCCGCGGTTGTCTAGTGGCTAAGGTACTCGGCTGCTGACCCGCAGGGCGCGGGTTCGAATCCCGGCTGCGGCGGCTGCATTTCCGATGGAGGCGGAAATGTTGTAGGCCTGTGTGCTCAGATTTGGGTGCACGTTAAAGAACCCCAGGTGGTCTAAATTTCCGGAGCCCTCCACTACGGCGTCTCTCATAATCATATAGTGGTTTTGGGACGTTAAACCCCACATATCAATCATTATCATACACATTAGATTGGCATTCAGTAAACCTATTCTAGTGACGAATGTTGCAAGAATGACTATTCCTGTTGCTGTAAGTACATGCACTTTTGAAAGCTTGCAAGGGGTGGAAAACAACAATATCATAGCTGCTGGGTCTTTTCTCAAAATTGTGATACACCTTATGTACGTAGTACTGTGTAACATGGAAAAGTCATTTCTTTTGGTCCTGTTTTCTTTAACGTTACTTTTTGCAGGAGGGTTTCGCCAATGAGTGTGATGATGCTGTTGAGGTATTGGCTGGTGCTATCGGCCCAGCAGCGCTGAGAATGTCCCGCCTTTTGATAGTTGGCATTCAAAATTACTAAAAAGAGGAATTGACACCATATGTACTCAGGCCACCCTTCAGAAGTCATGTTAGCGCAAGGGTGACGTCAGGCTTAAAAACCAGAATAAAAGACTAAAAGATGCTGGATATCCCAACAGAATCATCACGTTTGCGAATCGCGTTTGCGAAACCCTCCTGCAGAAAGTAAAGTCAAAGAATACAGGACCTACAGAAAAACAGAATGACCAAAACCTTTGCATGTTATAGCACATAATGTGTCTCACAACAAAACAAAATAGCCAGGAGGCATGATATTACAGTGTTGTTTTCCACCCCTTGCAGGCTTTCAAAAGTGTCTGTACTAAACAGCAACAGGAATGGTCAATCTTGGACCATTCGTCACGAGAATAGGTTTACTTATTGGCAATTTAAAGTTTGTAAACTTATTTTTTTATCAGGAAGACCAATGATAAGTGCATCACTACACGTTCACTTATCCTTTTCGAGAGGGAGTATTCTTTTCTCAGTTAAGATTATTTTCTAGTGGTCACACGTGTCGTCGCGCATGAGCACTGTTCTTGTACTCCGTATAAAGCGCTCGTAGCACATTCATTAATTTCCGTTGACAGTCGGTGCTCTTTCCTGTCCTTTTTGTCTCTTCCTGAAGTTGTCGCTCTGTGACTAGAACACAACCATGACAAACCAACTCGCCCAAATTAATCTCTTATTACTTAACACGCAGACCGAGTTTCATATAGGAAAAAGGAGCGGTGCTTTTGAAATCAAACTTTTCATATACACCACCAAGACAGCATTCCAGGAAGTTCCGAAGGCAGCCACAAGACCAAATATTTTTCCTTTCCTAAATATTCCAGAAGTTCACTATTTTCAATGCAGCACAAGTTTTTCGAATACGTTTGAGATGGTTGCCAAAATGGCTGGGACTTTTGGCATAAAATGACCCAGCTGTGTCATTACCCATTATTATGCGTTACCTCTTTTGTTTTTTGTGTGTCGTGACTCAGTTTTGTGCTCGTTTTTAACTTATTCTGTTTCTGATTATTGTATTGATTTTGAAGTATTCGCTAAAGTTATATGTGTGAAAACCCATATATGTTTGTATGTACATCATTTCTCATAACCAATTGTTATACATCCAGGAATACAAAAATTAAACCACTGTGATTGTTTACATTTGAAAACACTATCGGTATATATTTTCGTGTGCATCACTTATAGGGAACGATTGTGTACATGAAGGCGTATATAGTGAAATCATGGTGATTGTATATATTTGAAAGAATTATAAGTATATATTTGCCTGTATTTCATTCCTATTAACCTATTGTGTACATGAAGGAGTAATAAACAGGAAACCACTGGGCTTGTAGATACTTGAAAGAATTATAGGGGTATATTAGCATGTATTTCATTTGTAGTCTCTATGTACTTGAAGCAGTATACTAAACTGAAACCAGTGTAATTGTATGTTACAAAGAATTGTCAATAAAAAGAAACTAAAAAATATAATAAAAATTTGAGGTGTTGCGTCTGTAGTGCACGTATACGTGAAGATGTTGCACTTCTGGTGACAAAGTTGTGTGGCAGAAGAAAAGTGTATAAGTTTTATTTGCCTAATAAATAAATGCAATATGCAAGGACAGCAAGGCTTAGTTTTTTGTAACGCGCATTATGCATATACTGTGAAGAATATATAGATCCGGCAGAAGTTCATATACAATTGTACGTGTTTATATTTTTACCCACACGCAATGAATGGAGCTCGACAGGTGGTGCTCCATTGATAATCAGGACCACTTTTTTCAAGTAGTGTGTAATCAGTGCATGCTGATATCTATTAGTGCAGTGTAAAAGAATACTGGCACCCCTGCCATGGGCACTCAACACCCTTGTGCACCCTTCTGGCACCCTGCTCAGTGGGTGTTAAAAAAGTGATGGACATTGAAGACACCCTTCTTTAAGCGTGTTTTAGATGCGGAGCATCTTATACTCGCGCCTTGTAGTGCGCCGTCCGCACCGCTTCTCGAACATTCGACAGCTGACGCGCGCGCATGCGCCGTCGCCCACTCTTCCACCATCTGTGCATCCCTTCCTCCTCTACACACCGCGCGCGCTTCACTCCTCCACCATCTGTGCACCCTTCCTCCTCTACACACCGCGTTCGACATCTACAATTCTCCTGATTCTCCAGTGGACGCGCATGTGGCGTCGCGCTTCGAGAACATTCAACAGCTGACAGTGCATGCGCCGTCGTGCTGTATATATACTCAAGGTCGGCGCTCGCTCGCTCAGTTGCCGCTCGTCGGTTGGTTTGTACGGCGCGTCGACGTCCAAGGTCGCGGTGAAATGAATTCCAACGAATCCACAAACACAATGATCGACGTCCCTTCGACCAGCGCCGCCCTTTCGCATACGTGTGTACGTGTTCACTCATTTAACACCCCCTCCTACAACCACGTTAACCAATTTAGCCATCAACCCAAGTAAGTCGCAATTTAACACCCCATTTCACAACCACGTTAACCAATTTAGCCATCGACCCAAGTCGCACTTTAACACCCCGTTAACCAATTATATGGTCCGCATCCTCCTCAGTGTTCCCCCGAGGGAAGCTGCGGGCAATTTTTTTGTAACACCCTACAGTTTTTTTACATGTACACCCTATTCTAAGGGTGCATGGAAAAGCACCCTTTTTTGAAGGTGCTGATTTAACACCCTTAGGGTGTCGTCCATGAGACAAGCTCATTTACACCCTTCTGGGTGTAAACATTTTTACTGTGCACGTTCCGTCCTGGTTCCCTTGTATGGCTCTCCCGACCTCTGTAGCTGGACTTTCTTTCAAACTACTCCCGAAATATGAAAGTCCCTACCATGTGATCGAGCGCACATCTCCAGTCAACTATCTTGTCGAGCCAATTGAACAATTTTCGGACATGCGCCGTCGCGGGCGCGACATAGTCAACGTGGAGCGCCTGAAGGCTTACTATGACCCGCTCGTAGTGACAAGCTGTTATGTCGCCAGGCGGCTCCCTCTTCAACCTCTGGGTAATTGTAGAGAAGCCGCCGAACACTGAAGTGGGTCAAACTCTCAAATGTTCTCTAGTGGGTCTACCCTAAAAAAACGCTGCTCGCGCTGAGTGTCCGTGCTTGGCCGTTACTGTCGCTATTGTGTATACTCGCTGTGTGCCTGCTAATAAACGCCATAACACAAGTGACATTTCGAGTTGAAGATCCTAAAACCACCATATGAATATGAGATACGTCGTGCTAGAGGGCTCCAGGAATTTCGGACACTTGGGGTTTAACGTGCACCCAAAACTGAGCACACGGGCCTACTGCATTTTCTCATCCGTCGAAAATACAGCCGCCCCTTCTGGGATTTGATCCCGCGATCTGTGGGTCCACATACGTGTTCCTCAGGCCCTAGACCACCGTGGCGGGGAATGATACTGCAAGTAAAGCAACCGCAAATTGTTGCAGGCTCCAATTAAGTTTGGCAAAACAATGTACGTTTGTGAGTTAATTGGTTTTTTTGTGTTTAAGGGCGAAGCTCCTTACTGTGTGGGTTTGTCTATCCTGCGATGGTGTACGTAGAAACTATTGCCACATATCCAAAAGAGCAGTCCTTATATAGCCCGCTCAATGTCGGCACTTGTACATAATGAATATACATAAAAAAGAGTCGTGAGATGGCTGTACTTGAAGTGTTCATTACATAGACGGAAGGACGGATGGACATACAGATGGACTGGCGGACGCATAGACAGACAGACAAGTAGAGGGACAGCCGCACGACCAGACGCACCGATGCCCCGCCGTGGTGGTCAAGCGGCTAAGGTACTCGGCTGCTGACCCGCAGGCCGCAGGTTAGAATCCCGGTGGTGGCGTCTGCATTTCCGATGGAGGCGGAAATGTTGTAAGCCCGTGTGCTCAGGTTTGGGTGCACGTTAAAAAAACCCAGGTGGGCAATATTTCCGGAGCCCTTCACTACGGCGTCTCTCATAACCATATGGTGGTTTTGGGACGTTAAACCCCACATATCAATCATCAACAGACGCACCGAAGGACAAATGGACGCATGGAGGGACGCTTAGAAGGGTGGATTCACCGACTGTCACACGGATGTGCGAACACACGGACGGACGCACAGGTGGACGCATGGACGGACGAAAGCAAGGACGAATGGGCGGACTAAAGCACGGACGAACTGACAAACGCTCCGCACACCAATCATCAATTACTCCGTTGATATGCTGTGATTCTTTTGTTTTGAACGATCCAATAAATTTAATTCAAGGCTTCATTGTACTTATTCCCTGCACGAAGTTTTTTATGCTGTAACGGATAGTTTATAAAATATTATTACTTGAATTTGGCAATTTATGGCTTCACGTGTTCATACAATACCGATGAAGGGACAAAGCTATTTAGGTTGAAGTTCTGAAATTTTTATAACTGAAGCAGCAAGCCTTTCTCTGGGCTTCTATGAAGAATAAATTATCGAAAGTCAATTAAAGTTTGTATAACAGTTACTTGCCTACTGAGCTAAATTTTATATTTACTTTCTACAACTCTCTCTTCATAGAATCCCAGAGAAAAGCTAGCTTGTTCACTGCTTAGGATTTCAGAGATTTAGTTTAGACAATTTTATCTATTCGTCGATAAGTCCTGAATAAGTGGAGCGATAAATTGCTGAATCTAAGTGAACTATACGTCACTATACGCCCGTGAACTATACGTCAGAACGCAGAACCACTTCAAGCACTTTCAGTAGTGTCGTTCTACACCCAAAATAGAAGTTAAACACTAATAAACTTATATTTTTTGGCCAATTTTATTTGGAGTTTTTATTAGTTTCTCAATATTTTATTTGCAATGTCACTTCATAGAAACCTTGCGTTACACTTCCTTGGGAGCATCAGAAAATTTCGTTTGATTATGTTGAACAGTTTTGCCGCACTTCCAGTAAAACGAAGGCTTGTACAGCAAAAACGCTGGTTTTCCCTCACACTGTTTTCATTGCTGTGCAATACCGCTTCAGACTAGGCGATAATACTAGCTGCCATTAGACAGTGGAGAACGTAACCTTTCTAATGCAATACAATTCACAGCCATACGATGAGCGCAGTAAGCGTAGTGCGTCAGCAAACGATGACTAAAATGCGGAGAGGGTGCCTCCAGAGTGCGACCGCCATTTTAAGGTGATCCTTATAAACGTTAAGTTTATTATAAGGAAAATTATTATTATAGGAAAACAATCTTCTATTTCTTTTACTGTTTGGACGCTGCAGGGAACCGTCGGCTACGTGCCCCAAACAGCTACCGTGTTTAACGCGACTTTGCGGGACAACGTACTCTTTGGAAAACCTTACGATCCGGTACTCTACAGCCAAGTGCTCGAAGCGTGTGAGCTTGTGAAAGACATCAGTACGTTTCCGGCCCGGGACCACACGGAAATAGGAGAGAAGGTAATTACCATTCTTTCTTTTTGCAGCGAATGCTGTCTAGGAGTAAGAGAAACGAAAAACTGTTCCGCATCGGTGTCATGAACGCTCTTCATTAGCCAGGTTGTTGTAGTGCTCGACTGCTGTTCCAATGCTCGTGGTACCGAATCCCGGCCATGGCGGCAACATGTTTGTGATGGAGATACAAATTTATTTTAAGGCCCATGTTCTTAGAGTTACGTGCACGCCTGAAGTAGTCACAATGTCTGAAGCCCGCCACTTATAATGATGCCATGATTTTGGGGCGTTTAGCCTCAACCCTTTAATTATAGTCAAGATATGAGCAAAAGAGTGGGTACTTGGGCTGGTTGGTATTGCATTTTTCATAGGAATATACTTTCTTAGTGCGCAGGGAACGTTTTTAGAAAGAAGATTGTATCTGGTTAGAACTTTCATACAAGCCTACTCATGACACATGATCAGGCATCTACGGAAGCTGTCGTAGTTTGGAGCTGTCATGTGCTTTTGCGTTTTCGAAAGCTATGATTCAATATCACCTAGCCCAAACTCAATGTTCGTTGAAAAAACTCTCGTAGTTTTTTTTAATTTAAACATCACAATTGACAGCATAAGAGCAAGGCCCTAGGATTGTTCATATTTACGCACTCATACTCTGGTAATGATAATCAACTTGCCCACTTTGCCAGGGAGATATGTGCACTTAAATGTGAGAGTATTACTCATCGCTACTAGTCGCAGTGACGGAGAGTGTAGGACACTGTTCTTTTTTTGCATCCTGGCCTCGCCAAGCACATTCTTTTTACAAGCTGGCAACCAAACAATGTTGTTACGAGACTACATCACGCAGAAGAATCAAGACAGATGGCGAGAAAGACGACGTTATTCTGGGAGGTGGGGCACGCTCTGGCTTGCCATCTCGGCTTGGGCTTTGCGTCGTATAGATATATCTTAGCTGTAACCTCCTTTCTCTGTGTACCCTCCCGTAACATTTTGGTGGAAGGTGCAGGGTAGCGAAGCACGACGGAGCTTCGCAGCGGACGGCAAGTTGCCGCTTCTAACATGTCCACCGACAGGGATGCTGCGCCAACAGCCATGCCTCGCGCATCAACGACGCCCACCTCACATGTAGTTATTGTGACCACTCCGTCTCGCAATCCTGGAACTTTTCGGGAACTGACGGTGAAGACGTCAATGAGTGGCTTCAGCTCTACAAGCTCGTGAGTCAAAACAACAGATGGGATCCAACCATGATATTGCCAAATCTTATCTTTTACTTGAAAGGTACGGCCAAGGCATGGTTCAACAACGCAGAAGAGCTCACCAGCTGGGACGTCTGTAAGACGAAGTTGCGCGAGTAGTTTGGCCAATCTACCGGGTGCAGGCAGGCCGCTAAGAAAGAGCTTGGTAACCATGTCTAGACATCCACGGAGTCTTACTTAGCCTGTATTCAAGATGTCTTGACCCTCTGCCGTAAAGCTGATAACACCATGACCGATGCCGACAAGTTTGCGCACGTACTCAAGGGCATCGCTGTTGGTGCCTTTAGCCTTGTTGTATTTAAAGGCTGTTCGACAGTTCAAGACATCATTAAGGAGTGCCGACATTTCCAAGAGGCTAAAAGCCGTCGCATTGCCCACCACTTCACCCGTCTTCCTAACAACGCAGCAACATCAACTTGTGAGGACCTCCATTTTGAGACCCAGCCCAATCGACCCTCTGCTGACATTACAAGGGTCGATCGACGCGAAATCGAAGCGATGTCACCAGCATCCTTGAAGGTCCTGACGCAGAACGATCCTCAGCCCACTATGTCCCTCATAGAGAGCCCTGTGCGCCAAGAATTGGCAAACGCGGGCCATCAGACGATTTGTCCTGTGCACCGACCCGATGTTCATCCGCCTACCTTGAACACACGTCAGCCCTACCGGCGTCCTGCTCCACGTAACCGAGACCCAAACTCATGGAGGACGCCTGACGACAGCCCAACTTGCTTCCATTGCGAATGAGTGGTACACATTTCGCGTCATTGCCGAAGCACGTGGATGTCGCCCTCGTGCACAAACCCTAACTTCACGAACTTTGACACATCAGCCCGCCCTTCTGGCCAAGAAACAACCCGCAGTGATGACTCAGCTCATTACGACATAACCACCACGACCAATGCCTAGTACAGGTGCTCGCCTTCACCACGACGTAGATGCTCGCGGTCTCCCCCGCCACCCCGTTCCCCATCCCCGTCCTTCGCCCGACGGTTTCCTTTGGGAAACTAACTGGTGCCGCTCCTGCAGGTGACGCTGCAGCTACCACTTGCCGTACAATTCCTCTGTTGACCCTGTCGACCAACCCGAACTTGATTGATGTAAAAGTGGATGGTGTACCTGTTAAAGCTTTAGTCGACACTGACGCCCAAATTTCTGTTATGAGCTCGCACTTTCGTGACCGCTCAAAGAAAGTCTTGACTCCAGCCCTTTCACGATTTGTTCGTGTTGCTGATGTCAGTGCAACTGCCGTTGTTGGTGTCTGCACAGCACGCCTTACTATAGCCGGACATCAAACCTCCGTCCTCTTTACTCTTCTCACCAACTGCACCAATGATGTTATCTTCGGTCTAGACTTTATGTCCGCCCATTCGGCCTTCATGGACTGTTCAGCTAGAACGGTGCAACTTTACCTGCCCTGTACGCCTGATGCGCCCAGTCCGCCACAAGTTCATCTCCGCTCTTCTGAACATGTACATTTGTCACCGCAAACAGCTACCTGCATTGTCGTAGCAGCGTCGCCGCCTGTACCTGATGGAGACTACGTGCTCACGCCCATTACATCCGTCCTTCTGACTCGCAGTGTTACTTATCCGCACACTATTATTACGGTAAGGGAAAACCATGCTTACATACCTTTGCTGAACTTTGCTCTGTGTCCGCAAGTGCTTCCGTGTGGAATAGCCCTCGCCATGCTGACACCCTCTGAGGACTGCGTCATCTCAGCTTTGTACCCCAATGATGTGCGTCGCCGCAACTGCCCGCAGAGAGTCCATCTTCTAATGTGAAAAAAATGATCGCAGTGAACTTTTGCCGCATCAAACTGACGTGCTCCGTCACGTCCTTGAATCGTAGTTTGTCGTATTCGACTTCTGTTACCGTCCGCTAGGTCAAACAAGCATTATGAAGCACCGCATTAACACTGGCGATGCATCTCCGGTACATCAACGGCCGTACCGCGTGTCCCAGCGGAGCGTCAGATCATTCAAAAGGAAGTCGAGAAAATGCGCGCCAAAGACATAGTTGAGCAATCTTCAAGTCCATGGGCTTCCCCCGTTGTTCTTGTAAAGAAAAAAGGCATCAGTTGGCGATTCTGCGTCGACTACCGACATCTGAACCAGATCACTTAGAAAGATGTCTACCCGCTACCGCACATTGACGGCGCCCTGGATTGCCTTCATGGCGCTAAGTATTTTTCTTCCTTCGACCTTCTCTCAGGGTACTGGCAAATTGCTGTCGACAATGTGGACCGCGAGAAGACTGCTTTTGTGCCCCTGGCGGTCTTTACCAGTTTAAGGTCATGCCGTTCGGATTATTCAATACCCCTGCCACCTTCGAACGAATGATGGACACTCACTTGTGCGGGTTCAAGTGGTCAATTTGCCTATGTTAACTCCACGACGTCTTTGTGTTTTCCCCGACCTTTGAAACACATTTCGACCGCCTTTCCTCCAATCTTTCTGCTTTTCGTAACGCTAGACTGCAACTGAACTAATCGAAGTGCCACTTCAGACGCCAACAAATAACCATGTTAGGCCATCTTGTAGACTCCTCTGGCGTACGCCCTGATCCCGATAAAGTTGGAGCTGTGCAAAACTTCCCCGTCCCGACCAGCACTAAGGAAGTCCGAAGCTTTTTAGGTCCATGTTCTTACTTCCGACGCTTTGTAAACAATTTTGCGGATGTGGCCCGACCTCTTACGGACTTGCTGAAGAAGGATGCTACATTCTGTTGGGGCGCTTCGCAGGCTTCCGCGTTCTTTAATCTTATCGTGTTGCTCACAGCACCACCTATTCTGGCCCATTTTGACATGTCTTCCCCAACAGAAGTCCGCACTGATGCTAGCAGCCATGGAATCGGTGCTATTTTGCTCGAGCATCAAAGCGGCTGCGCCCGCGTTATCGCATATGCCAGCCGTCTGCTCTCTGCGCCCGAGCGGGACTACTCTATCAATGAACGGGAATGCCTTGCTAGGGTGGTTGGCAAATTTCGGCCCTACTTGCATGGTCGTCGTTTCACTGTCACAACTGATCACAACGCCCTCTTCTGGCTCTCGTCGTTAAAGCATCCATCTGGGCGTCTTGGTCGCTGAACACTACGGCTCCAAGAATATCACTACTCATTGTCTTACAAACCTGGCCGTTTACACCATGACGCTGACTGCTTGTCCCGCTATCCAGTGGACCCTCCTGAGGCTTTAGATGAAGCACCGCCATGTGTGCTTTTTCTCTCTGCTTTGAGCAACATCCGTGATCAACAGCGCCAAGCTCCCGTCTCACGTGACATTATTGAGAAGCTGAACTCTCTAATGCCCCATTCATCTACTCGACTGTTTTACTTAAACATGGCATCTTGTACCGCTACAATGTCAACACAAATGGGCGCAAACTGCTCCTTGTGGTGCCTTCCCACCTACGTTCGAGTGTTATCGCCCAGCTCCATGACGCCCCCACAACCGGTCACCTTGGTCTCTCCCGGACTCACGACCGCGTGCAGCGTCGATTTTACTGGCCCAGGCTTTATCGCTCTGTGCACCACTACGTCGTCGCATTCGAGCAGTGCCAACGTCGAAAAAAACCTTCTATGAGTCCTGCCGGACACTTCCAGCCACTTGATATTCCTATTGACCCCTTCTTACGAGTTGGTCTTGATCTCTTAGACCCGTTCCTACAGTGTACCTCCGGAAACAAATGAACAGCTGTCGCTACGGATCATACAACCCGGTACGCCATCAAGCGGGCTTTGCCAACCAGCTGTGTCACAGATGTTCCCGATTTTCTTCTGTACGATGTCATCCGCCATTATGATGCTCCATGCCAACTCCTCACAGATCGTGGACGCTATTTCCTCTCCCGAGTTATGGACGATCTGCTTCGCTCTTGCGCTTACCGAACGATTGCTCTTGCGCTTACCGAACTAATGCGCTTACCGAACGATTCAAACCGGACTTTAATTGACATGCTCTCCATGTACGTCTCCTCTGACCACCTAGACTGGGACGTTGCATTGCCATTGATCACATTTGCATACACTTCCTAACGCCACGATACCGCTGGGTTTTCACCATCCTACCTCTTATTTGGCCGCGGCCCAACTCTAGCTTTTCACACCATCTTTCCGACAGCTGTCGCTTCTCCGACTGAATACGCCCGTGACACTATCACCAGTGCTCACAAAGCACGAGAAGTCGCTCGGAAGCGCCTCTTAGCATTGCAAGAGCAACACAAGCAACGTTAAGACACACATCATCGTGACGTTTCCTTTTCCCCGGGTTCTCTTGTGCTGTTGTGGACACCGACTCGGCATGTTGGTCTTTCTAAGAAGCTGCATTCTCGGTACTCAGGACCATACCGCGTCTTGCGCCAGATGACCGTCGTTACCTACGAGATAGCCCCGCTGAAGTCGTCATCTCCAATGTTTACAGACATTGTTCATGTCTCCCGACATGAGCTCTACCACTCCGCAACATCATAGAAAGCACCGAAACGGTGCTTCTGCAACCGGGGGTCATGTTACGAGACTACATCACGCTGAAGAATTAAGACGAACAATGAGAAAGACGATGTGTTTGTGGGATGTGGGGCATGCTCTGGCTTGCCATCTCGGCTTAGGCTTGGCGTCGTGTAGTTATTTCTTAGCTGTAACCTCGTTTCTCGGTGTACCCTCACGTAACAATATTTTCTCGAAAAGGAATGAACCTGAGCCTACTCATTGTACCCTCAGGTTCCTTCATACCAGGGTAGACTTCTGGCTGATTTGCTAATTGCGAATTGACTACTAATTGAATAAACAATAGATGATACGAGTGGCATGCACTTTTTCTGATTCAGGGTTACAACCTGAGCGGCGGCCAGAAGCAGCGCGTGTGCCTAGCTCGGGCTGCCTACCACCAGTGCAGCATCTACGTCCTTGACGACCCGCTCAGCGCACTGGACCCGCACGTCAGATTGAAGCTGTTCAAGAAGCTTCTCGGCAAAGGTGGCATGCTCAAGGACAAGGTACAGGACTATAGGCTGGTCTTTCCTGTTTAATTACAATTTGGACCATGCCAATTTTGAGACAAAATAGAAGAGTGGTGTCATGGGGAGTGAGTGCATTATGAAATCTTAACGCTGACACGGTTGTCATGCTAGCCCAGATTGTGACACTTGTCGCTCCCACAATTGCACCTGATCTACGCCGATAAGAAACAAAGAAGTGCCCTTTTTGTTTACACGCGCCTCTCAAATGACTCTGAGTGGTCCAAGTGTGGTCATTTCGTAACAGCCGTGGCTCGAGAGGAATGTTTCTCTCGATTTATAGACATTGTTACGTAATAGGCGCTTGTAAATGTCACATTATTGCTAACGAAGTTACTGAGACAACATATGGGGTTCTTTACTCACCCTTTCCAATCAAAAGCCAGCGGAGCTTCAGGTACGCCTATTAAACAAAGATTCAATCAGACGCGTTTGCGTAATCATCTACATACGAGATGGGTGTTTTACAAAATGCCGTGGTGAGGACTTCTAGGGCGATAGCAATAAAGAGCTCGTTTTATTGGAATTTCGGCGCTGGTGGCGGTGCCGGCGTCGTTGGTTTTGAGCAAAAAATCTTCATGTTTGCGTGACCTAAAAACCTAGAAAGATGCAAATAAACTAAATATAAAAAATTAGGCAACTCTAAAATTTCACTTTTATGGCTCGATCACGATAGCGACATCCTATTCTTAGTGCGTACTTCACAGACTTGATGCATTAGGTCTTTTCGAAGTTGCTATGAATCCACAAAGGAAATAGGCGCAGTAGCGTGTGTGCCTTTTGCAGTGGTGAACCGGTTTTCAATCCCAAAGCCGTTATGATAATTACATATTCTGACACCCATTGAAAATGAAGGCTTGTACCACGCATAATCGATGCAATATTGCATGTTGCGTTGTGAAGGATCTATACAGAACGCGCGTGTTTGTGAAGCATGAAAACCACTTTCACAGCATGAATTTCTAAGCAAAGGAAGTTCTTTCCGCTGTTTTCACAAGCGGAGGCGTGGCAGTGTGGTATAGAACATCCACTTGCCCCGCACACGATTCGGGTTTGATTACCACTTGAACCCAAACAACCCTGGTTAAGTCAACACTCTGCTGCAGAATTTTTTTTATAATAAGGCTGTATTTCTTCCGTAACATTAAAGAAGGGTGGCTAGAGCAAAAGGCACTGAGGCCTGACTGAGGCTTCTGCTCCGTCAAAAAATTTGGCTACAGCGAACAGAATAATTCTACAATAAATACATCTGGTACATTACCATCTACCAATATAACAAAGTATTGTCACGTACCAAGAGCCGTAGAGAAGGGCTCTCGGCTCTTGGTTTAAAGCGAATGACAAGAATCATTAACTATACATCCATAACATCACTAGCACTCCTTAAAACGTACCTTTAGAAACTAGACAAAATAGAAAGAAGTCAGCATTATTCAATTACCATTCATTTAAAGGAACTCTTATAAACGTATTGGCAACAGTAAAATGGGGATCATTTAGCAATGCCATGATTTGAGAAATACTGTTCTGTCAGCCATAATGAATACTTGACCTCGCGTCCAATAGTTTTGGGTATACGATGTTTCCCATACTAGTATGCAGTACGAGAGTCTAGAGTAAATTTACGAATAATATGCCACTCTTTTTAACCACGTGAGCACAGTATCACGTATCTTAATGTAACCGCCAGTAATTTTGCTCAGATCAGCCGCAATGTTAGTAACATAAGTATCCCATGACAGATACTTTTTAAACCGTATACACCAAAATATTTAGATGTTCACACCTGTTCCAGTTCACCAACCCCCAGAAAACTTCAATGTAGTTTAACAATTACGTGCTTTATTCGTTGGCGCAAATATCATATACTTACTTTTGTTCACTTTCAAGCACGACCCATTTATGGGCAACCAATTTGGTAGTTTGTAGCGGAAGTGAATGACGGTGGCCGTGATTGTTTTTTGTGGTGTGCGCGTACCAAGTCAAATGCCGAGGCGCATGGCGCATACGCGGCCAACCTAGCTTCTGTTATCTCAGGCGTGCCGCGTACAACAAGCAGCGACGCCCCTTTTTGTGTTATCGTGTTTTCGAGCCCTGTTTTCCGTAACAATAAAGGATTCTTGTCCCAAGCTTCAAGAAGTGTAGGTGTGTTCTTTCCGCTCCCACTTGGGGGCAAGTACGCTACAAAGTGGTGACCCGGACGCGAGTTTAAAAAGGTGAGCGGATAGACCCCTTCACAATACTTTGCGCCAGGCGCCCTTACAAGGCTCCCGGAAACTGCGCGCTCATTGACTCCTGCATGATATCGTCAGCAAACATGTCTGCGCCCATGACGACGCTGCAGGCAGCTGCCAAGCAAGAATAAATGGGTGCCCTGTGTTCACTGATGCCATCTTGATAATGAAAAACGACTTCCGATCATTACGTAGTACGTGTAAAACATCAAGTGTACCGAGAAACACCGTGAGCGTGCCTCAATCGAAGCTGCACTTGACTGTCGCCAGCAGTGTTGGTCCGTTTTCAACGACTGCAGGAGACACCAAGAAGTGGACAATCGTATCCAGTGAAGATTAAGAAGACGTCGATATGCTGGTCTCGGTAAGTTATTTTATGCAGTTCCGACCAGAGCCGTAAAATGTTTGCTTACGAGACCGTCAGTGCACCCAAGTTTGCAAACAGTGCTTGGGCAGGTGCAGCTTCGGTTACCACGCTACCGAGCGCGAGCACGACTATTGCTGGAGTTGCAGAGTGACAGCGCCTTTAGTGCGAATATACTTCAGTGGAATGAATTATGCAACAAAAAACAAATTTAACTGAAACCCAGAGCTTAGAGTGTTTGTCAAAAGCTATGAAATAATAAAACGTACGCATGTGGTAATTCAGGTTTCACCGCAGAGTAGCTACGTATTTTCGTAAAGGCATGTGTGAATGTTTAATATCGAGTGCCTATAATGTTGCAAATCATTACACTTAGTGTGGGAAAGACTACAGTGTGTACCTCAAAACTGCAATCAAAAATAGTTTGTGGTTTGAGCTTGCATTCTCTACACGTAAATAATTGACAAATGTCCTGTGAAAGAAGAAAATGACCCGATGCAGCTAATTGCGCGTAGTGCTCAAAAATGCATCCTCAAAGACATTTCTTCTCATAGAAAATGCATGTTCGCGTAAGGCAAAGAAAGTATGATAGTGTGTCCAGTGCACAAGACAGGGAATGCTACACTATAGCAGTTCGGGGATGAATGATCAGTTTATGAACACTTTATAATCTCTTTGCAGCACTTTAATCAGAAATTCATTCGGCCCTTTGCAACACTGCTAGATTTGGCTCCTTAGAAAAGAACAAAAAACATCATTACATTTAAAGTGAACAGGTAATGTTTGATTTATGCAGAATATGCAATCATTTATACCATAACTATACTGAAAAGTGTAACTAACAAAATTGTACAACACGACGCCGTTGACAGATATTTATATGCATTGTTTTAAAAACATACTGAATTTTTGCAATTTTGCAAAAGTTAGCTCACATTTCTCTTTCAATGCAGATAACGTTCGCCTACCGTACAAGTTGCTACCAGGTAGTTTGCGAAGAGACTGCGCATCATACAGACAGACACACTCTGTTTGTCATCATTTCTAACATCTTTATTTTATTACCTCAGTCCTCCCAGTTTCTTTTGCAAGAAATACTTTGTATTTTGCAACTGACTAAGCTTCCTTCACTTTCGCAGCACTTGTTCTCGAACGTCCCACAGTGTGTAAAGGCTACTGACTGCAAAAATGTTACCTGCTTGCGTGAAATGAAAGGCCTAGCCTTCAAGAATCTAGAAAATGTACTGTAAAGTGCGAGTGCACTCTGCGAAAGTATTTACAATATCATTTTAAAAGCTAGTTTCCATATTTACAGTGCCCTGACATCGTAACACATAATAAGCTGCTCGTCATGTGCTTGTGCGAGAAATCGTGAAACTCGCTTGACTGCCACGTACTGTGGCTCCATTGCCAAGCAATAAGCAGTAATTTGGATAGTTTTTGTGACGCTGAGTGGCCATTTTGGTACCTGATGTAATCACAACTAGCCAGACTGCAGCATGAAGTCCTTAGAATTGCCTGATGAGCCTGAGAAAACCTGACTTTATTATAAGAAATAATACATCTTATCGGGATTTTATTTTCTTCTCACTTGCTCAGAGTCATTTTTGTATCCAATAAATTCGCATGGCAGAGTAAACCCACCTTTGAAAATTGGCATCGTACTCTTTTAGAACATCGGCTGTTGATGCGAATTCCAAGGATCCATTGAGGCCAACGCACCAGGCAATCTTTAAATGACCCTGCTGGGTTGCCATTTTGACAAAAAAAAATGGCCATCTGTGACTCACTGCCGAGGTTGACAATTTTTTCATCGCTAGCACCTGGTCCTGAACCTCAATGCTTGGTACTGCTGTATTCTGTTTTTTGTCGAAGTTCTTTTTCACTCTCTTTCGGTACTTAGCTTCAACCTCTCTAGTTCTCTCTTCTGCAAAGCTGAGCATCATTTCAACTCACAGCCACGTTGGCTGGTAATTATGTTGCTTTGCAGGAGCATTGAGAAGTCTGTTCATGAATTTTGTTTTTGTTCTTGTTTTTTCCAACTCCTGCACTAGCCTCGTTGAGGCTGCAGTATTTATTATTACGTAACAAGTGATGCGCACCCAAGAGATGCTTTTTAGGTCTGAGAATGAAGAGCTACGTTTTTTAAAGGCAGCTTTTCCAACCTTCTGGCAAGTCAGGGCACATGCTTAAATATCAATAAATGTCCCAATTAGCTGGTTCCACTAGCCCAATAGCTGCTGAATGACATCAAGCCGTAAACCTAAGCGTAATTCGCTGTCGGTTTGCCCAATCATTGGGTTGGTGACTCTAAATCTGGTTCACTCTCTTTCACTAATAATGACTTTTTTTTCAAACGTCTTTTAAATTAGAAAGGAGATGAGACTGCTCGTGTCCTCTTTTTTGATTTTGCTGCCACCAACTTTTTACAAGCTATAACCTTTGGATTTTTTTACTATCTTCTTCTAAGTTCACGTGAATGACCTCCAATGGTGCAGAAAAGTGTTGTGATTGTACTATTTGTTGAGTCAGTGACCAAACATTACTTTCTTATTCATAAATATTGTACTTGTTCTGTTGTTTCTTCTTTCATGCCGAATCATGTGAACACATTGGTTCGCTTCAAGTACGTCAACCAGATGCCATCTTGACCACCCAATTGACAGTGCTTAGGATAAAGAATCAATATTTTTAATTAGGGTAGGTTGCACTTTGATCAACCCTGCTTTTGTCACTTTTAGAGCTTCAGTTTCTTCTCAAAGATTCAGAGCATTTACTCTTTTACACACGAGCTAGTGGGATACCAAGTACGAAAACTACAACACCGTCTTTTGTTGAAGCTTCTGGTTGCCCGAATGGCCGGTGCTTCTTTCTCTGTTGTCATGCAATTCACTTCCGCTTCGTTAAACGTGTACCTGCAGTAACCAACCACACAAAGTTAGCATATACTTGGCAGTTTTTCATCTCATTATTAGAGTATCGCTCTTATTCACTATTGTGGTTCATCTGTACTCAGCTTGAATGGTAGAGCAGTCATTGACTACTAAATACTAGATCAGTCACATATTTTTTTAACAATGCAAACCTTACTTTTGTTCCATTCTTTGAGTTCAGTCTTTGATTTAGCCGTTTGTGCAGCTGTCGGTTCTTGTACTCGATGTTATGCCATCTCTGTGACTTCCTCTGTGATGTTGACACATTTTAAGTGCAGACTGCTTCATGTGCAACTGTTCTAAAGAACAAGTAAAAATGTCAATAGACAGCATGTTTCTGAACACAAAATTTAAAACTATTTCGTTTTCTGTTCCACTGATTCTAGGCGGGCCCTTAAAGCAATGTGAATCGGTGACTGGAGCTGGAATGCGTACTGCTGCTCGGCTCAGTGTCGACAAGTACTGCAATAAGGACAGCATTTGCCTTTGTGGTCTTTTTCTAAAGGTGTTTAGTAGATATAATTTCTCATTCTGCTTGACAAGAGGCTGATGTGCAACATAACCTTTGGTAACATTTAAATATGATATGAACCCATGAATTGCCGGAGAAAGCCTGCTCCTATAGAAATGTTATATTTACTTTGAAATAAATTCTCGCAAATACAGTTTGTAGTGCTGAGTGTTTTCACTTTCACTTACCCTAAGACAAGCAAAATCTGTCCTGTTAAGTCATCTGCAAGCACAGTTACACCACAGTACTGTCTGTCATAAGAGGTGAAATCAAAGTCGAACCCACCTCAACTTTTCAAGGGCTGGGTGTACTTTCGACTGTACAATGACTTCAATTTCTAGCACATTCATAATCCTTGAATAGAAATGGTTTATGCTGGTGATACAATATTTTAAACTAATAAAATTTCATACGGTAGGCCTTTCGGCCAGTCCTGTCAATTTGTCTGCTGTGATTTGTCTATGTAGGTCAATCGGTCAAAAATGTTTTATCTTTTGCAAAATATATAAACGAGTATGGGTTAGTATACACAGAAGGAGGTCCCATAGCACAAAACTGAACGGGGACCTTTTGTGAAAATATACTTGAGAAGCATTGAAAAATGGCAACTAAAAACGGCAAGTCATTTTGATAGAAATAAACACAAGACAAACTTGTAAATTCCAGCTGAAGTGGTAATAAAACAATGTTCAGTAAATAAACATGGCTATGAAAAAAAAACGGCAGCAGAATCTTGAAGAAAAAGGACCTCAATGAATGATACAACAGGCAACTCAAATCTGCCTAAAAGGGTTGCATGACAATTGATTACTGCATAGTGGTATTGAATTCCGAAAATGTATGGCAGCAAAGATGGTAGTGTGTTTGTCGTAGTTAGTGTGTGTATGTGTTAGTAAAGAAAATGTTGTTAGAGACGAACCTAGTGGTATTAGCGTTTACCAATTAAAATTTTTGAAAGACATTGGCTGTTTCGTAACTGTTAGCACACTTACCCTCGTATTCACAAACGCTCCTTCACTCAAGGGCTCTCCTCGACTTGAAAAAGTCGATGGGAGCGCCGTCTCTTGGCAGACCAAGTCTCTGCTTATCGGCAATATTCTGCAGCGATTCTTGAGAAGCGCAGCGTCAATTTCAGTCGAGCAGCGGCGCAGTGCTCAACTCAGTCAAGTGAAGGATGAAATTCGAGTCGAGGAGCGTTTCTGAATACGGGGGTTAAATACAAGAATCCCCAGTTTTTAATCGAGTCAAATACACACTGTTAGTACACTATGTTGCTGAATAAGTGGGGACACGCTGGTGAATAGTATAGGGTGCAAATGGCTTGGCTTTGGAGACGTTGAAGTGGGAAGACATAGACGGATTGGTTTCCGCCCATGACGGGATGCAATACGTAATAAGACTGTGGATAATAGCTAAGTATGCTTTAAGCAAAGTTGAAGCTTGGTCGTGCTTTAATTATTTTCTGATACCATGAGCTATCCTATACGTGAAATGTGATGATGGAACTTTAGATGAGCAACTAGGAGTACCTCTAAGATCGTGAACTTAGTGGTACAAAGATGTTATTTGTGTGCATTGTTAAACCTTTAGCTGTGCACCAGTTCTTTAACAATAATGGTGTCCAATGACTTTTGCTGTACAATTTTCTCATTGTTAATCCGAGAAAATGGGGGACCACAAGCCGGCCATTGTGACCAGCACGTCATTGCCTCGTTTCGAAATTTGTTTCGAAACCTTCACTCTTACACCATGCTAGACAGCACGAGATGCAAGCTGCTCTAAGGTGTTTGGCACATAGTCTCTATTAACTGTGGAACTTGTGTACTGCTCTCCTTCGCCAAATGAATTCACAATGAAGCAAAAAGGTAGCTGTTAATATTACATTTTACGATTTTGTAGTTGTACATCTGCACATTTCTAAAAAATGAAATTTCAACTTTCTGAATTTATAGGTGTAAACATTTTGTGGAGAAACATAAAATCTAATATTGACATGTGGTCATTGCAAGTCAACCATCAAGGGACCACGTCGTGGTCCCTTGATGGTTGACTTGCAATGGGTGGTGCACGTGCAGCTGACTGGTTCAGTAGAGCATCCGATGCAGGCGCCTGTTGTGACGGATGTCGTTCCTTTCGTGATGCGGATGCTGTTGTCAAATCGGGCGCTGTATCTGATGTTGAATGTTGTCTATGCTGTATAGGCGACGGGATTATCGGTGCGACATCCTTGTCATCCAGTGGGTCTAAGTGTTCGGGCGTCCTTTTTAGATGCTGACGATTCCTTCGATAACGCCGGCCTTCATCTGTACAGACTATGTAAGATCTAGGGCCAGCAAGTTTCTCTACTCGGGCTTTCGGAAACCACCCCTTGTCGTTTCTTATTCTGACGACGTCCCCTTCGGAGAGAGGTGTGAGAGGTATGCCTTTGCCGTGATCCTGTGGATGTTTCCGCACTGACGATGTCGAAGCCGATGAGAAGTCTGGAAGTCGTCCCCGAAGCATCCGTCCCATAAGGAGCTGACTTGGTGTGCGTCCGTCTATCAGGGGCGAGATTCGATAATTGAGCAGTGCAACCCAGAACTCCTCGCCAGCGTACTCACTTTTCTTCAAGAGGCGCTTTACGACCTGTACCCCTTTCTCAGCTAGACCATTGGCCCTGGGGAAGTGTGGACTGGATATGGTATGAGTAAAATCGTATTTTACTGCAAACTGTCTAAACTCTCGCGATGTGAACTGTGGTCCTCCATCGGTACAGACTTCAATGGGTATACCGTGGCGAGCAAACATGGTCCCTAGTGTGTCCACTACGACCTGACTTGTTGACTGAGGCAACTGTTCCACTTCTGGGTAGTTGGAGTAGGCACAGTACGCAACCAGGTAACGCTTGCCCCCATGGTCAAATAGGTCGACACCAATTCGCTGCCACGGCCGCGTTGGGATTTCCCTCGATAACAGTGGCTCTGAAGGTTGCCGGTAGGCAAAGTGCTGACATGTGGCACACTTGCTAATGAGTGACTTGATGTCAGCATTCATCCCAGGCCAGTACATCAGAAGGCGTGCTCTGGCTTTGCACTTGCTCATTCCCAAATGGCCTTCATGAAGACGTTGCAGCATGGATCGCCTCAGACTCTTTGGGATTACCACCCTGCTGCCCCGCAAAAGCACTCCATCAACATATGACAGTTCTGACAAACATGGAGCTAGTTCGCCTGAGACTGGTCGTCCTTCCTGGAGTGCCTCCACCACTTGCTTGAGGTATGGGTCCGCCAGGATTGCAGAGGTCAGTTCAGTCTTCGTGTTCTCACTTACGATGCTGGCTAGCACGCGAGTCGCATGGATGCATACGTCTTGTTCGCTTTCTCCGTCACTCGGTTGGGTTCCTGGAATTCGGGACAGTGTGTCCGCCACTAGCAGATGCTTCCCAGGAACATATTGCAATTTGATATCAAAAGGCATTAGCCTCAAGAAATAGCGCTGCAATCGTGGCGGCATTTCACTCAGGTTCTTTTGTGAAATAGCAAGCAAAGGTCGGTGGTCTGTTTCGACTGTCACTGATAACCCCAGTACGAACTCCCGGAAACGCTCACAAGCAAACGTCACGGCCAGCGCTTCCTTTTCAATTTGGGCATATTTTGTTTCAGCCTTTGAGAGCACCCTTGAAGCATAACCCACTGGGCGCCAATCTTGGTCATGGAGTTGAAGAAGAGCAGCACCTACTGCAAAGCTTGATGCATCAGCTGAGAGTTTCGTTTGCTTCAATGGGTCAAAAACTGCGATCACTGGAGCCGATGTCAAAGCCTTAATAAGATCTTTCCATTCTTTGTCATGGTGAACTTCCCATATGAATTCAACATCATTCTTTATCAATGACCTAAGGGCGTCAGTTCTTTTTGAGAGATTAGGTATGAATTTGCCAAAGTAATTCATAATACCTAAAAACCTTTGAACTTCCTGTTTACTCGACGGCTTTTGCATGTTGGCAACGCATTCAATGAGACTAGCATCGGGTTTTATTCCTTCTTTGCTGATACAATCTCCCAGGAATTTAACTTCGGCCTTCGCGAACAGACACTTTTCTTTGTTCAGTGTCAGGCCAGCCTTTCTCGCTGCCATCAGTGCTGCACGCAGGCGTTGATCATGCTGCTCTTTTGATGCACCCCAAATTAAAATATCATCGACATATACGCGTGTGCCCGGCAGGTTTTCAAACACTTCCGTCATTGCCTTCTGAAATACTTCGGGGGCGGACGCGATACCAAATGGCAGGCGCAAAAATCGGTATCTTCCGAACGGCGTGCTAAAGGTGCAGATCTTTGAAGTGTCTTCGTCTAAGGGGATCTGGTGAAACCCGCTATTGGCATCAAGCTTGGTGAACATCACCGCTCCTGCCAGCTCTGCTTCTATTTCTTCACGTGAGGGTAGCTGATAATGCTCGCGTTTAAGGCTTCGATTAATGTACCGCGGGTCTAGGCATATTCGCATGCGGCCATTCTTCTTCATAATAAGAACAAGGGGACTCACCCAGTCTGACGGCTCTTCCATTTTGCATATGATGCCCTGCGAGACCATCCGGGCCAACTCCTGCTTAAGTGGCGCTCGCAGTGCGTGTGGCACTTTCCTCGGCGGCATGATCGTGGGGCGCGCATCATCCTTCATTGCCAGCGAATATGGTCTACGGATGCAGCCCAGACCGTGGAATAACTCCGGGAACTCGGTGACCCAGTCGGTGCTAACGTCACTTCTTGAAGATACATCGTGAACGCGGGAAATCAGCCCGAAACGTTCTGCTGCATTCAATCCGAGTAGGACTTGCTTGCCTCTCTTGACCACAAAAAAACTGATATTCTCTTGCTGCTCTCCTAGACGTAGTGGCAGACTGATAACGCCCAAATGATGTATTTTGCTTCCTTCGTAGTTAGTAAGTACTGTGGTCGATGGCCGCACCATGGTCGGCAAACGCATCCTGCGAAAGTACGAGTACGGCAATATGTTCGCTTGCGCTCCTGTATCCACTTTCAGTTCTGTCGGGTGCCCGGCAAGGTCCCCTGCCACCGTCCAATCCTGATTTTTGGACACGTTTCTGATTTGTACCGTGAGAACTTGAATGTCTTCATCGGTAGCGTCCGAGGACTCCTCCAGTGCATCTTCTGTTGCAGCGACGCCTAACTCATGAACGCCGCGTCTACTCCTGCAGCAAGCTGCAAAATGGTTTCTTTTGTTGCACAGCGTGCACGTTTTTCCAAACGCTGGGCAGCGTCTTGGTCCGTGAATCTTGCCACAGTAGCCACAGCGTCGACGTTGTCCGCTCGTACAAGACTGTCCGGCAGCGTTTGCAATTTTTTCGACTCTCTGCACTTTCGCTTCGCTTTCAAGAGCCCGGTTCTGCGTTGCTGCCAGTTCCGCGGCTTTGCAGATTTCTACAGCTGATTCTAGGGTTAAGTCCTTCTCCTGAAGCAGGCGTGCACGTAGCTTCTTGTCGACGATACCGCACACTATCTGGTCCCTCACCATCGAGTCCCTAAGTTCGCCAAAATTACAAGTCTGTGCTTTCAACTGAATGTCGCGCAAAAACTGTTCGAAAGGTTCACCATCCTGTTGTTGCCGACTGCGCAGGACGTACCTCTCGAATGTCTCGTTGCACCGAGGCGTGCAGTAGTCTTCGAAGGCTTTGACGATCGAGTCATAGTCCTCTCGTTGTTCTGCTGATAGAGGTAGGGTGTTAAACACTTCAATTGCCTCTGGGCCCGCAACGTGTAGAAAGATGGCAGCCTTCTGTGCTGGCGTCCGTTTCTTGTTGGTCTCAGTAGCTTTGAAGTAGAGTTCGATTCGTTGGCGGAACTTTTTCCAGTTGTCGGCCGGAGTATTTGTCAGTACAAGTGGCTCGGGTGGTGGTAGGCAGTCCATCTTCAGCGCAGGGTTCGACTGTTACACTTCTGACACCATGTTCTGCTTTACGCGCTCAGCAAAGACACAACCACACGAGACGCTAGCTAGCAAGGGACTGTTTATTGATGGCCGCCGCGCCGCGCGCGCGCCCTCTCTCCAGGTGGCCAGGTGAGGTGGGATCATCCCGATTTATTAAGCGGTGGCCCGCCTGGTACAATGGTGTTGAAGACTGCAATGGTTCGGGGGATTGAGACCAAGTTTTTTATTTCAGCAAACCTTAGCCTGAAGTACGAAAAGGCTAAATACAAGCAATGCATAGCCTGCCCTGATAGTGGTAAACTGCGCGTCGGTCATCAATAATCTGACAAGCAGTACAGCGTGTCTGGTTTGATACTTGTGCTATGGAAAATTGCAGGGTTATTGCTGGTGGCTGGGCAAGCTCTAGGCTTTTCGCGACCGATTCACGAACTTACCAGGGTGATTGATTTCAAGTTATTGCGGAGCTTCTCAAGCACTACTGCGCAGCCTGTGCCGAATGTTGCCTATAGTCTTTGTGAGTGCAACCCGAGATTATCTAAATAAAACACAAGTGGTAATATGCATGCACTTAGTTGTGATGCTTGTCATTTATATGCTGAATTTATCCCAAGTAAAAAGACATTTTATTCCGAAAGACCAAAAACATATGAATGTGGTGTGTTGTGCTGCTTGTGTTATTGCCGTGAGAAATATATAAAGCAATTCACATAGCTGAAGCAGCAATATATGTGGACGTCCCATTCTCCAAGAATTTCGCAATGGCAAGGTATTTTTTTCATTTTCAGCACATCTTGTGACAGCCCTGATTAATCAACTCATATCCAGAATTCTCTGGCAAAAACACTTAACATAGTGCGTTTTCTTTTTTATTTGAGGAAAACATTGAATTGTTGATGTGAGGTTTTGCACTTGTTTTTATTAATTTTTGTGCAACAAAGCACCCCGACTATGTAGGCATTTGACTCATCTTGATCCAGAAAATGCATGCTTCCAGAGCTTCTCAGAAAATACATTTTATTACTATTAAGGAATGTATTTAGCCAACTTGCCACTCGTGATTTAGGCAAAAATTTCACCAATTTATTAGAACTTACTGCATTTCTGTCTGGTGTGTCCTAAATTTCAAAATGTATTTTTTAAATTCACTTTGTTGATTTTATTCCAATCTCAGCGGAGTTATTATTGCTGTCTGTCTTTAAGTTTTTATTATTATTGCACAAATTATTCAATAATAAATAAGTAGGTTCCTATGAACAGGCTTATGTTGAATTAGCTGATTTAATCTAAGAGTAAAAAAAGATGAACTATAATTTTATTCTTCTTGCCAATGGACGACAAGATTCAGAGCAACTGCTAACATATAGTGTTAATGTTTTTACTTGCATTACATGTCACGAATTGGCATCATTTGTACTCAGGTACGTTTTCTTTTCGCCATTTACGTACCTTGAGGCATGTGCCAGGGTGTGTTAAAAGATAGATAAGATACATCACAAAAAAAGCACTCGTGATGTTCACAGATACCCAATCACAATCACACAAAAAGCTGGTTGGTCATTGGTAGCGACAACAATACTTGGGGTGTGCAAATATTTAAATAACGGGTCAAATACCATTCGCTAGTTAAATTGAACTGTACATGTATAAAATTTCTACTATTTTAAAAATAATCTGGCCCTATGGCACAATCTTGAAGCAGCAAAACATTGAATCAGCTGAAAGTTTATTTATTTCTTGTAATCCCTGAACTGCCACTTTAAATGCGGCCCAAGTGTTGGCAGCTATATTGATTGTATAAGCATAAAAAGATAAAGCATTTTAGCTACAAAGTGCACTATCACTGTTTTTACTGTGGTGGAGTTGCATCGCATTAGTCCTTTCCTGTTTTCATTATTGAAGTTAGGGACTATGGCTGCATTCAGCTTCATGACTAAAAACACATGCAAGTAAGTCTTTTGTTCACCTAAAGTTTTCTTACAGGCACAGCTTCGAACACTTGATTTTTACATGCTCTCTGTGCCAGGGCATATGTTGTGATAATTTCGCCTGTTCCAATAATATTTAGCGGAATGCATGGTGTTCGGTTGAAAATTTTTTATCTCATACTGCAATTTTACTTAAAAGCTGCCAACAGAGTTTCAACATGAATAGTGTAGTTGCTGTGGTATTTCAACATTCAGTTGAAAAGTATTTCGAAGGATCTGGTCGCTGCTGTATATAGGCTCATCACAGTTTGCGTAATTGTATTATTTGGTGACAGCTCGTGATTACTTAGTTCAAATAAATGTTGTGGAGTGCTAGGAATAGTTTTAAAAAGGTTTCTTTACTCTTTGAAAACAATAAGAAGAGTATTAGGTTAGTTTAAGCGTTCTATTCGGTTAAACCGCTATTGGATTCGTATTGAATTTGCTTTTAAAATTCACTACTCGCAAACCACTTTTTTGACCACGTCTTGTAGTATGACAGTGCTCGTGCTGTCAACGCTTCACCGCTTTGACTTCGTGCGTCGCGGTGAAGTGATCAAAAAAAAAACGTCAACTGGAGGCGGGTTTTTTATATGCACAGCATGCAGTAGATTTCCAAGTGTATTTGGCCTAGCGCAAGTCCGCTGTCACGCGCGTCCTTGTCTTCTAATAATAGCGTGGCCTCTCGCTCCTCAAGTGAATGGAATTGCTTGTTTAGAGTGACAATACGAAGATATTCGTTTGCAGGTCTATCGAGAAGCTGCTGCAGAAATTCTTGCTACTCGTTTCACATCGCTATCATAATAAGCATAGGTGGCATTCACCACGAGTAGCCTAATATATGCCAGAGTGAGTATAAACTGAGCGATCGAGTGACGTGCGCGACGTAAGCACTCAAGTGCTCCGAAAGCAGATCTTTGAGCTGCAACAAATGCTTACAAAGTTAAGATTATTCTTATATAGTCCACACATGAACTCTTCAAACCGTCATCATCCATTTTTCACTGCATATCGGCGCCGACTTCGATGCTTTCGGCGATCGGTGCAAACGGAGCGACGAGTCTTTCGGCAGCGTCGACACAGGCATGCACACTGCGTTTTTGTAGCACCTTGGTAGCACCAACAACTTGGTAGCACCCTCTTCCCATTCATCGTAGGCGGTTTGCCAGCACGCGTGCGAGCGTCAGTTTTGTTCTCCTCTTCACTACGGCATTTGCATCGGCTGTGCCCGCCCCCGACACACGAATCTTGCAGCGTCGACATAGGCGCAGTCATGTTTGCTGACGAAATTAAGCGCGAACTAATAAGCGCGCAGCTTCCTTGAACCTCGTGGGGCCGCTTGGTGCAGTGCACTGTGAGGAGGGGGGGAGTCAATGTGCTCATCTTTGTAAACTCACGACCGGGACGTTTGAAAAAACATAAGTCATGACAGAAGAAACAGGCACTTCAAGCTCGTCCCCAACTAACACCTCGGAGTTACTTTCCTATTTCTGGCCCAAAAAACCCCGGGGTCTGGTTCAGCCAAGTTGAAGCCTGCTTCCAGCTTCACCGCATCACATAGCAGGAGACGAAATACTTCCACGTCGTAGGAGCATTGCCATTTGACATTGCTGACGCTATAGATGACGTGCTCACCTCCACTCCAGGTAAAAAAGGCTTACGAAGAACTCAAGAGCACCGTCCTGAAACGTCTTGAGCTGTCTGAACAGAGCAGGCTGCGACAATTCCTGTCTTTTGAAGAGCTCGGTGACCAACTTCCTTCAAAACAACTTCACCAATTGCGCCAGCTACTTGGCCAACAAACGTCAGAGGAGCAGCAACAACCATTGCTTTGCGAGTAGTCTTTCTAGACACTACCACAGTCAACACGAATGATAATCACCGGCTCGGAGGATGTCACCCTCGAGCGTCTGGCTCAACTCGCCAGCCGCATTGTCGATAAAACCGATCCATCAAAAATGCCTATTGCGGCAGCGGGTACGTCCGAACATGCGGACCGGTTACGTCGCCTGGCGGACAGAGTTGACAGGCTGGCTGCAGCAGTCGAAAACATCGCCTTGTCCTACAGACACCGCCCTGCACAGCATCGTTCGTTGTCACGTGCTCGAAATCCGAAGCACCGCGATCACTAGAGCGAGACAGAGCAGTGCATTTGCTGATACTACCGCCGTTTCAGAGAGCAAGCCACTCGCTGCACCCAACCATGCTCGTGGACGAGAAACGCACCGGCCAGTCACTAATGGCGGAATGTGACACAGGCCGTCGCTCAAGCCGCCTCTTCTTCGTGGTCGACCACATCACCAGCAGACACCTCCTTGTTTATACCGGGGCAGAGCTATTCATTCTATCAGCAACAGCTCAACATCGCCGACGCGGCAATCTATTTCCAGCCTGATTGCAGTCAATAATACTGCTATTACTTCATATGGAGTGCAGTCGATGACGATGGACATCGGACTCAGGCGCACATTTGCTTCTGTTTTTTTTTTCTTGCTCCGCCATCTAGGGGGATGTGGGGGGGGGGGGTTATAGCGGAAGTGAATGACGGCGGCCGCGATCATTTTTAGTGTGTGCGCGTACCAAGTCACATGCTGAGGCGCACGGCGCATACGCGGTCATACTACCTCATGGTATTTTCGGCGTGCCGCGGACGATAATCAGCGACGCCCCTTTTTGTGTTATCGGGTTTTGGAGTCCTCTATTTCATGACGACTGAAGCAGTCTTGTCCCAAGCTTCAAGAAGTGTAAGTGCGTTTTTTACGCTCCTACTTGGAGGCAAGTACGCTACAAGTTGATCTAAATACGTACTAACTGTATTTTACAACGCTGCCATTGAACTGTCGAAAAAAACATTTATATGGTCAGCATGCATTATTTGCTCTTCGAAAAAATTTAATGAGAGTATGTCTATCAATGTAGAGACGGAACAATGGCGGACCCATTAGAGGCCCTTGAGAAGGCGTTCACAACTTTTAATATCTTTGATACTACGTTATTGATTGTAACAAATGAGCACCTATTTGTTAAGTAACTTTGCACCAATTTTAATGCACCAATATGAATACCACAATCATGCAGCGTATCTGAAAGTACGTCATGACTCACCGAATCGAAAGCTTTCCTCAAGACTATGAATAGCCCTATATTATACAACCTCTGTTCAAAAGTGCTCAGAATTTCTTGTTTAGCTTTCAGTAGCGCTTTCTCACACGACCTTCCTTTTCGCATCGTACTGTGCCTCGCAAAAAATATTACACTTTGTCATGAAGCATTCAAAACGGAGGTTCGTTTTTGTTTCAAAAACTTTAGATAATACAGGTAAGACACAGATCGGCCGATAAATGTTGATACGATGATTTCTTTTTCTTTATGAATTGGGCATTCTCAAGCTAAATTAGGCACATAAGCAAATATTCCACACTCAAACATTTAGATGACAACGTGGACAATGGGAACAGAACTTATGTGTCTAATGTGTTTGACTGGAAGTTAAAGGCTCTTATCGTTACCTGAAACGCAATATTTTTTAAGCTTCTTAATTATTTTTTCAACTTCAAGCACTGTTATATTGAAAAAAAAAACAAAGAGTTTAGGAGGTTCTTTCTTTCCAGTGTCTCAGTGTCCGACAGGCCATTTGGTAACACATATTCACCACTGTGCATAAACTGAGAATTTTGTGCTTCAGCAGCGTTTTCATCACTTAGAGTGCCCTGAGGCGTTGTTACCTGTATAGAACTACTTGTATTTTCGCTAGAAGTAATATCATTTACAGCCTCTCATACTTTTCTTGAGTTGTATAAAATACTGGAAAACCAATTGTAGTAGTACTGAGCTTAGCAAATTTTACATCAAAATTAGGCTTATTACGATAACATTTAAACTCAGACAAGCTTTTCACGAAATAGTGTTGTAATTTGTATTTCGTTTTTATTCGCATCAAGAGCGTAAAAATAACCCATGGTTCTTTGTGTTTGTTTATACGTTTTGTACTGTATTTAAAAGGAAAAGCCTGACCATAACAATGTTTGAGCTTCTCATAGAAAAAAGTGTATGCTTTGTTGGGTCCGTGGTAGTCATCACGAATTCTCCGTTTACTTATTCGACTAGTGAGCTAAAACCTAGCGAAGGAGAATTTTTTAATTTGCATCGTTCTGGACTTTTCGGTCACGCCTAAGATGATGATTCTTCACTCACAACCAATGACGCCGCGACTGACGTTGACGCCGGAACTGCTGCGAAACGTGCTCTCTAACGCTATTCCGCTAAAACATTCTGGGTCAAAGTAGGGATGTACGCCGAGATGTTTTTCTCACAAGCAGATGTTTCAACAAACAGCCACGCCTCTGCTCTTTTTGTCCATGAAAATAATGCCATCAAATGTCACATATGTATATACAATTCATCGTTTCCAAATTATGCTCACGTGCACGTATGCGCGAGACACAATTTCAACCATGCCTCTGCTTGCGAATTGAGCGACTGTAATTGCCTCTGCTTGAAATGCAGTGAACGTAACTTTCATCCTTTACAAACAAATGCGTCCAGCATATATGTTTCACCATAGAATATGAAATATTGCTGTAATAATGCGTGGTACAAGTGTACTTTGCAATCGGGCATACGATCGTGGGATTGTCTTATTTACTTCATTGTTTAAGTCAGTCATCCACTTCAAAAGGCGCCCACGTTACTGCACCCTTGGGGGCATATAGTGGGCACATAGCGAGCTGGAAAATATTTTATACATTGTATGCACTATGAACAGATTATCACTGTCACGTTCAACTCTTAACGGAGAAGCCTAAGCGTCCCCCGATTTTTTTCGCTCAGGGTACGCCCAAGTTGATCAGTGCACATGATTAATTTTTTGGGTACACTCATTCAGTGATCATTATTTTTTTCTTGTTCAGGCATTTTGATACTTTAATTTCTGAGACTGGCTGTTGAAATTGATTTCTTGTGTTGTGCCCGCGATTATCTTTACAAGTTCCTAAATTTACATTTAACTAAAAACCTTCTTTGTAACGTATCAGGTGATGAAGGCGTGAGGCGTCGAAGTCAGATATCTCACCAGTGGTAGCCTTCACCTGCAAGTGCTCTTTTTTTTCTGGTCTTGTTCGCGGCAGACACGTCTCCTTGTGACAAATGAAGGCCCCATACTGAAGCATGCCGACCAGCTCTTTCTGATGTGTGGAAGGACGGGCGTCACGTACAGCCACCCTGCAGAGCTTTTCAACGACAGCCGAGCACCTGCTACGCTTACGCTGGGAATCTCGGGCCTGTCAGCGTTGGATAATTCTGTAGCGTGAGGCAGCTTCTGCTTTTTTTAGCCCCACTAATTCTAAACGAAAAAGCATTCGACTATCTGCCACTAAAGAGAACCATGGGGGGAGCCGAAACAGCGCTCGTGTTCTTTTAAAGACGATAGTCTTTCTTGGCAATCTTCAAATGAAAAATTTTGGTCTGTCTGTCTGTCTGTCTGTCTTTCTGTCTGTACATTTGTCTGTTTGTACGCCATAACGATGTCTCAAACGGCACTAAACGGCCAACACCATCCACAGCGTCCACCAAAATTACTCAAGGTTTAGCATTCATAGTTGTGCAATTGTCATCTAAAAAGTAATTATTGTGCATATCTGAGGCGCCACAACAACGCTTAATGTTTTTTTATGTATGCCTTTATATTAGAAGACGCACACAAGTAACTCTAAAGAATATAGCGTTTAAGCGCGCTGCGCTGATATTTGAAGGCGATGCTCAAAAAGGTGTTTCCAACGCTTTGCTACGACGGCACAGTGGTGGCACCTGCCCGTTGCTTTGCGTTCTACACCTTATCACCTCCGAGACTGGCGCACATCTTTTTCCGCGGGCTGCATGCCTTCGTTTTTGAAGATAGCTGCCAGATGGCACTTGGGTATAACGTGCCTAGATGCACTTGTTCGCCTCCGCCACATGCTCGAGGCACTCTAACGCAGCACCTGCAGAATACCATTCACCGAATTTCTTGCGCAGAACACAAATTTACCGTTTTGTTCACTCTCTCCAGGCGCAAGACTATCGTCTTTTGGCGACATTTTCAGTGTAACATGTATATTAGGGCCAATGTTTTTGTTTTCATGTGTATGTTTTTGTGTATGCTGCATTTATGTGTGAAGTAGTGTGTATGTTGTGTACTACTTATGCTTTCCCCTCCGATGTGTGTTGGTTACCGTCTGTGTGCCGAAAGTGAATACCCAGCAATGCTAGGTTTGTGCAACGTGGCGAGCGGGCGCAGCATTTACAGCTGCAGTGGAGAGATAAACAGGAAAGGATAAACGAAGCGGAAGCAGCACTGTGCCACCTCTTGCCACCTCCTCGCATTCACACAAAGATAGGCGGGTGCAAACAGTTGCCGAGGGACGGACGCAGTTCCGAGCAAAAGCTGCTTCGCGTCTAAAAGAAAGCAAGCCATGGCCTTAAAGGTACACCAATATACTCCGGCAAGGGTCCGCAACGCTTTGACTCATAGAGCCGAGCGGTATGAAGCCTTCGCAGGGGAGTAGGTGGGGGATCTGGCAAATTTTCCAAAAGTAGAAGTGTGGTCATTGCTGGCAAAGAGGAAAAGAAATTGCGAAATAGATTGTAATGTACAAATGTCGCATATAATCCTTGTTTACTTCAACTGGATCATATTTCTTTACTACCAAAAAAAAGCTTTTTTAGGGTCAACAGATAGGAAGTTACAATGCCAGGTTGGGGGGGGGGGGATGTTATAACGTCACACTGGGGCCGCATACATGTGTACGCAGGCAAGCCAGGAAGTACATAATTCAAATAAGTATTCTGAGATAGACGTCGCTAAATACGAATGCCGGAGCATAAATTAAAGATAATCATATATATTTATTTTTCCTTTATTGAAGTAACGTGGAGATATATCTGCAAAAAAAACTGGGGTAAAGTATTCCGATAATGCTGATGCTTCGCAAGGACAATCATAAGTGCCTGTAAGTAATGTTGCAGCGTACTGAAGGTATTAAGTTGAGCGTATCGGTGCGGTACATTTATAAAGAAAATACGTTTTGCTAATATTTTTGCTAATATATTAAATAACTGAGACGGCCTCACTAGTTGAACTGTTATTTAGCACAGGACAGGAGCGTATGCCTAGCCAGTGAGAACAGCAACAACGTCCGGTCCGAGCGCCTCATGCTTAGCCCTGCCGAGCTTTGCATGAGCCACTACTTTTTATTCATTACATAATTCCCTCTCGCTGAAGATGGAACCAAATAAGTGTCGTGTGGTGTCGTGAAGACAAATGGTTCGCGATACGGTAAGAGACGATTCACGAGTATGATTTCGCACTGAAAGTTTTCACTATGACGCGGTAATGTCCATGGTACCTGCAGACAAACTTCGTGAAGTACCTGGCGCAGCAGTGCGAGACACTCGCAGCCAAACAAGAGAGTTGGGCGAAGACATGTAGTGTCAATCTAATCGCATACAGTAGACGCTCAGCCTAAGGTAGCGCTGTGGCTGTTGAAAGTCGGGCGATATTTCTCAAGGAGGCTCAAAGGTTCACATCTGGGTTGCGGGTGTAGGCCTTCACGAAGACACGGTTGGAAATGCCACTAGTCGAAGGGCAAGTCAAGCAACTACAGGACAGGGCGTTGACTGCTGATGATTCATCAAAAACGTCCAGTGTAGTGTTTTTGAATGCATCAATTGAGCCAATGCATTTGTTCCAAAGCAGCGTGATCGTGAATGGGAACGGATTGTCCACAAGCACGTCGGCCGCACCACCTTGTAAAGTAAACAGAGTGGTTGTGAGTGGTGATAGGTGGCGATGAACGAAAGCATTGGAAGGCGTGAAGAGTGTGGTAGCGCCAGAGGCCGCGGAACACGACAAAGGTGCGATGACAGCAGCGCGCGTAGGGACCTGGCTGCCGTTAGTAATGACCAACTTCGTGCAGAAAGGGTGACCGTGCCCAGGTAGAGCATAGCGAAGGGGAGAAAAACTGACTTAATCGACTTCAGCAACGGCACAATCTATAACAGCTTGGAGGTGGGAAAGAAATTTCCTTCCTAAAATGATGTAAAAACATTGGGGAAGTACGACGAACTAAGGGCACTCCTTGAAGTACAAGTCTGGCGGTACACGAGGCCACAGGCTGCACAGGCTGTGAAGTGGCAGTATGAAGAAACGAACCAAAGCACGCCGTCGTCACTTTTCGAAAATTGAACAGCAAACATTTTCGGCGATGGCAGAAACGGTGGCACCAGTATCAAGGGCAAGTACAGCTACACCTTCAAAAACAGCATTATTACACATATGGCGCTAAAAGAATACGGCTTGTGCTTAGTGAAGAGGACGCCATTCTTGCCTCTGAAACTGCGTCATTTAGTTTTCTGTGTCGATTGCTGAGGGACGTTGATGCATCAGGGAGGGTAAGCGGTGGCGGGAAGAAGCAGATTGGCGGTCAGAAGCTGGTCGATGGCTTGGTCGTGGAGGGTGCTATTCGGAGTAAGAAGTGTAGAAGAACGTGTTGTTATCATATGGAAGTGGGCATTGATTTGAGTGTAGGGGTCGGCTACGGCACAGGTGTGTGCTTTATCCAGATAGAGAACACAAAAAACCGATGAGTCGGTTGTCGGCAGTGCGCCAGGCATTAGAGAACCAGTGGGCTGGAGCTCATAGCGGCTGGGCGGCGTAAATAGGAGCAGACAGTGGAGGTGGTGCGCGGAATGACAGTGGTCTGGGGTTCCCCGATAAACGCGCTCCCTTGGCAGGAGGCGCCACTTTTTGAACGGGTGTGTGCCGCATTCCGATCAGCAACCGCCATGCTGCTCCCCCCGTCTCGTCACGGCTGGTAGAGTGAGACACGTGCGCGGCGTTTTCTCGAGCAAAATAGCTGGGTGTTGCGTGCCACAGTGCACAAACCACTCATGAAACGGCTACAGAATGTTCAAATTCCTGAAAGATTCGAAAAGGTAACTCTTGTGGCTAGTAAAGATCAAGCGCGAGAAGTGGCAACCCATGGACTATTCGTGTTTGTGCAGCGTTCCGTATCAGCGTTTCGCGAGTTGTAAGTTAAAATGCTGTCACGCGGGCACTTTTAATCGCGATAACGCTTTATGTGATTGACTGTCTTGCGCCAGCTGCAGAACGGCGCCAAGTCCTATTGACAAATTTGATTCCGATCGGGCCTATTTGTGATCACCAGTACACCGGGTGCAATAACCGTTCATTTGAATGTTGTGTACATGAGTATATAACTCGTTAGTTTTGGATCCCACAACATGCTTTCTTCTCAATCGCTTCTTGTACACAAGCTGCCATTGCGCGAAGATGTGCGTCAACGTTGTGCGCTTGTTCCTGCGGGCGCCTTCAACAATTTTTTTAAGGGCAAAGCTCTTTACGCTGTGGCTCGCATGTCGCATGTCGTCGTAGTAGAAGTAGCCAGCTGCATCGCATTGCATGTCAATTAAAATGGTCTTACACAATATCCATGTAGTGAATGATGATGAGTGCGGCGAAGCGTTTATCAGTCCGTCCGTGCTTACGTTCGTGCGTCCATCTGTTCATGTGTCCATACATTCGTCCGTGCGTCTGTTCATTCATGCGTCCGTTCGTGCGTTTGTTCGTCCACCCATTCATCCGTCCATGCGTTCGTTCGCTCGTCGGTCTATCTGTGCCTCCGTTCCTACCACCTTCGACAAGAAGTGCGCTTTGAAGCTTGTATACTTCAGCCAATTTTCGCACATGCCGACTAACTTCGGTTATGAAAATGATGACTCGCGTACATGGTTGACATGATTTTCTAAGGAAAATTAGAGTTTTGTGGAGATTCTGAACAGGAAATCGACGATGTGAAAATCTTTTCATTGAAGCGTTGACTTCAATAGATTGCAGCATTTAGCACCATACACATGGATTTCTCGTGAAAAAAATATTGACAAAATATGGATCGTGCGTAGTGCAGGGCTGCAAAGAAAGGCTCGGCGAGCCATGAACACGCATATTTAACTGCACTGAAGGAGTATGTTCAGGATGGCGAGAACTTGTGTTATCTGAGCGGTGAGGTTGTGAGCGCGCTCATACCTTGTGAAGAGGACTCGCAATGAATCACATCATGAACAGACAACCTCTTTACCCTGATGTCCCCTCTCAAAACTGTAACTCAATATTTAATAAAAAAAGGTGAAGTACAGCGTGGAGGCATGCAAGCAATAGCAAGGTTCTTTGGAGATATTGTTGATAACAAGGTAAGCACGAGTAAAGCTGCGTGTTCACTTGCTTCAGCTCCAAACAACGCGAACCAGTGGAAGTGGAAGCGAGATATGTGCTCTGGTCAACTTGCAGCGAGTTATAACGCTTGTTGTTGAAGTATAATAAAGTTATCGTCCAAATAAAGCTGTGAAATTCGATATTGCTGTAATATAAAGCAATTTACTTGCTCATTGTTGTAAAGTCGTGTGGCCGCTTTATTTTAACAATATCATTGAACGCTTTGAATATTGCTAAGTTACCATAGATTCCTATAGAAAACATGCTAAGCTGAATTTGACAGTTATTGTGTGCGTGCAATCGAAGATTTGATGGTATAAAAGTCCCATGCAGATCACCAAATATTAAGATGTCTATTCAACAATGTTTTGCCAATCTGCTGCTTGTTGTAAGAAATGAGAGATAAAAACATCGTACAATATACTGTGCGTTGCACGGTGTGGTCTGTAAACGAGGTAGCTATTGAATAATTGAAACAGAGAATATGAAAATATGTTACACAATCACACAATAACAGTTTTAGGAGTGAAGCTTCTAAAGTGGGTTTACCCATGCTTGTCTGCGACTGGTTCGTAGCAACCTAGTTGTATGACTAACTCAGCATATGGTGCTAGTGTGAGTGGCAGACAGATGCGACAGACAGATGCACGGACGAACGGAAGCAAGAACAGATGGACGAACGTATGTTTATGCCAACTCATCATGAATGACGGTGGGTGAAATGAAGCGTTTGTCAGTCCGTGCAGTACTGTGCTTCGTGGATATGCTGGACAAACGGACGCATGAACAAACGCACGGACAGAAGCCCGGACGTAAGCATGGTTAAACGCTTCGCCCCGCACATCATCATTCACTCCGTATTCTGTGATTTTTTTTCTTTTCTTTTGAGAGAACGTATATTTTTCAGCCCGGTGGCAAAAGACAAATTGTTTTTACACTTTTGTGGAATTCGCGCGTAGACAGACACATAAAAAGGTCATGTGACTTAGGTGTGGGTCTTTCACATTTTAACCTATATAATTAGTTAGCGACTAGTCCAAAAATGCGCTAATTGAAGGTGTTAACGCGGCTTCCATCGATGGCATTTTGCTGCTGAGAGCAACGCCAACTGCTAATGTCACTTTAAAAATGGAGGCTAAAGACCAGATGCCTAAAACCTTCACACTCGTGATGAAAAAAAAACTGTATTTGTCTCATGTTGTTTGAGTACCACATGTTTAGACGCAACAAACTCTGTATGCAGCCGCGCAACACTCATTGGCTGGCCATGGTGGCTATAGGCAACTTGTGGAGAGGGCATCGTAATGGCAGACTTCATTGCAAACGGCACGGTTGTCTCCACCTTCTAAAGCGGCAGAGGGTGGCACGCACATTGAGGAACCCCACATCTGCGGACATCTGTGGAACCCCACATCTGTGCACATCTGCGGTAATGAGAGAGATAGGTTAGATTTCACATTCAGTAAGCTAAAATCAGCAGTCCTGATATTTATTGACAATGAAGGTAGTGAGTTTAGAATACAGGAGGTCGCGCTAGAGATAACAGATAAATACAAATATCTGGGCGTATGGATAAGCAATGGGGCCGAGTACCTAAGGGAACACGAAATATACGTGTCGGCTAAAAGAAACAGGAATGCAGCGGTAAGGAAAAACAGGGCACTGTGGAATTAGAATAGGTATGATGTTGTGAGAGTAATATGGAAAGGGGTCATGGTTCCTGGTCTGACGTTCGGCAATGCGGTCTTGTGCATGAGATCAGAAGTTTAAGCAAGATTTGAAATTAAGCAACGTGGAATAGGTAGGCTTGTCTTAGAAGCTCACGGGAATACACAACATTATTAAGAAAAAGGTGATACGGGATGGACATCATTTCAGAGCAGGGAAGCTAGCAGCAAGATATAATTTGAGAAGCGATTGCGAGAAATGGGGGTGGAGCGTTGGGCTAGGAAGGTATTCAGCTACTTGTACATGAAAAATGTCGATACAAAATGGCGGAAGCGAACCAGAAAAGTGACTGGTAAATAATGGGAAAACAGCAGGGGGCCACACCAAAAAGAATTATCGGGTAAGAAGACGGCGAAGGAAGCTGAGACCGACACGTGGAGAATCGGCATGATTAAGAAGCCCGCACTAGTGATCTATCAAACGTTTAAGCAGAAAATTGCAAAGGAATAGATCTATGATAATACTCAGGACGGGAGTTTTGCGAATCAAGACATATCGGGCCAAATACGAAGGGGTAGACACGTTATGCAATGCGTGTGGAGAGGAAGAAGAAACTGCGGAACACTTGATAATGTTCTGTCAAGAATTCACCCTATAGTTCGGAATGATGGCGCAAAGTTTTTCAAAGCACTTGGGTTTAGGGACAGTTAGAGCAAAATAGAGTTTAAGCGAGTAGAATTAACTAGAAGAAGGTTATCCGATTGGTGGCTGAAGTCCATGCACGAGTGAAAATAAAACCTTTCACTGCAAAGTACAAATCCTCAACATCACTATTTAAGGAAAAAATAAATATAGTGATGACGTTTATTGAACCGGAGAATTCGCAACGATGTGGCAACGAAAAAAATGGCCGTACGACAAGTCTGGGCAAGGCGGCCCAGGTTCTCGTGCAATCAGAGCACGGGTTTTTCGTTCTCTTTGGAAGGCTAATACGCGTTAGTGCGTATATATGCTGCACCTCAATACCCCCGAGGTGAAGTGTAGACATCCTGGTGACTCAGAGAGTAGGCACAATGAGGGGGTCGTAGTAGGGCTTGAGACGGTCGACGTGTACGGTCTCGCGTCCTCGACGGCGAAAATCTGGCGATTGTGTTAGGGTCTTGATGATGTAGTTCACCGGCGAGGTTGAGTCAATGACACGGTATGGACCATGGTACCGGGCCCGAAGTTTAGAAGAGAGGCCAGGAACATGCGGGATCACCCAAAGCCACACGAGGGAGCCAGTACAAAACGTAGGCGCTATGTGATGAGCATCGTCATGTGGGCTTTTTTGTAGACCTTGAGCCTCACCTCTCATAGACCGAGCCAACTGATGGCAGTCTTCAGCGTATCTGGCGAATTCCGAAAGCGGGGAGCACTTCGATGCATCAGGGCGGTACGGGAGTATGGTGTCGAGTGGGTGGGATGGTTCGCGGCCGTACAACAGAAAGAACGGGAAAAAAAGGTAGTCACTTGCGTCGCGGTGTTGTAAGCGAAGGTAACAAAAGGTAAGACAGCGTCCCAGTTAGTGTGGTCGGAGTAGGTTTACATGCTCAGCATGTCGCCAAGTGTGTGGCTGAACCGTTCTGCGAGACCATTCGTATGTGGATGGTATGCGGTAGATTTCCGGTGGATGATATTGCATTCAGCGAGAACATCTTGGATGACCTCCGACAGAAACACTCGACCCCTATCACTGAGTAATTATCGTGGAGCCCCATAACGGAGAATGAAGCTGCGCAAAATGAAGATTGCAACTTCGTGGGCGGTCGCAGCCGGTAGAGCTGAAGTCTCAGCGTAGCGTGTCAGATGATCGACGCCGACAATAATCTACGGGTTTCCAGAGCGACTATGTGGAAGGGGGCAATAGAGATCGATACCCACGCGGTCGAATGGGCGAGCCGGGCATGGGAGCGGCTGTAACATGCCAGTAAGGTGCCGCGGAGGTGTCTTCTTCTGTTGGCAAGTGGTGCAAGATTGAACGTAATTCAGCACAAAGCGATACATTGCTCGCCAGTAATATAGTTGACGCAGTCTTTTGTAGGTTTGCAGGACACCTGCGTGAGCAGTTTGGGGGGTCTGCATGGAAATTCATGCAGATGTCAGAGCGCATATGAGTTGGGACAGCAAGGAGCCACTTCCGATCACCAGGCAAGCAGTTGCGGTGGTACAGAATGCTCTCTCGCACGGAATTGTGGGCTGCTTGTCGGCGTAGCGCTCTCGTGGAAGGGACAGCAGACTGGTCGGTAAGGTAGTCGAGAAACAATGCAAGGTTTGGATTTTTACGCTGCTCCGAAAGCATGTCAGTGGTGTCTATTGGTGACAAGGTGGTAAAAAGTGGTGACAGAGAAGCGACATCTGGGGTTAATGACAATTGCGAAAGTGCATTGGCATCCGCATGCTTGTGACCGGAAAGATATACTACACGTATGTCGTATTCTTGCAATCGAAGTGCCCAACGTCCCAGGCGTCCGGACGGGTCTTTCAATGTGGACAGCCAACATTGAGCGTGGTGGTCTGTGACCATGTCGAAAGGACGGCCGTAAAGGTACGAGCGAAACTTCGTCAAAGCCCAGATTATGGCCAAACACTCCTTCTCTGTCACGGAGTAATTCAAATCAGCCTTCTTGAGAGCGCGACTTGCATAGGCGACTACGTATTCGGCTTGGGTGCTTTTTTGTTGTGCTAAAACTGCACCAAGACCGATGCCACTTGCATCGGTCTGATGCAAGTGGCATCGACCGATGGCATGAGTGGCATGAGTCTGTGGCAGCAGCGGGGTCGTAGTGACGAAGAATAGGTGGTGAGGTCAGCAGGCTGCGCAGCTGGCGAAATGCGTCGTCACATGCAGGTGACCATGCAGATATACCTTTGCTTTTGGAAAGCAGACTCGTGAGAGGTGCGATGATGAACGCGAAATTGCGCACGAAGCGACGAAAGTAGGAGCAGAGACCGACTGAAATTCTTAGGGCTTTCATTGAAGTGGGCAACGGGAAGTCAGCGACAGCTCGAAGCTTATCGGGATCCAGAAAAACACCGTCTCTTGTGATGACATGCCCCAGATGGTTAGTTTTCGTGCTGCGAAGTGGCACTTCTTGGAGGTAGGTTGTAGGCCTGCAGAAGCTAGACACGTCAGAATCTCGTGGAGGTGAACAGGATGTGTTGGAAAATCAGATGAAAAGACTACGATATCGTCCAGGTAACACAAGCAAGTTTTGCACTTATGGGCACGCAAGATGGTATCAATCATGCGCTCAAATGTGGCAGGTGCGTCGCAGAGCCCAAATGGCAACATTTTGAACTAATATAGGCCATCTGGTGTTACAAAGGCTGTTTTAGGGCAATCACATTCAGCCATTGGCACCTGCCAATACCGAGAACGCAGATCCAAGGATGTAAAGTACTCGGCGCCTTGTAAACAGTCAAGAGCATCATCTACTCGTGGTAGCGGGTAGACATCGTTCTTCGTAATCTTGTTTAAGCGGTGATAGTCCACGCAAAATCGAACAGTGTTATCTTTTTTCTTTACGAGAACCACAGGTGATGACCAAGCGCTTTTAGAAGGCTTTATGACTCCACGTTTAAG